>NC_086328.1:123799869-124399869 GCF_036172605.1 Pelobates fuscus | reverse complement strand
TTTTAATGCAAACATCGCCTTTTCAGAGAAAAAGGCAGTGTTTACATTGCCCCCAGGGACACCTCCAAGTGGCCAATCCTCAGCCACTGGAGGGGCTTCCTGGCTCAGGGCTGCACTGTAAGCAGCCCTGCCGTTCATGGGACGCTGCATTTTCCTCATAGAGATGCATTGATTCAATGCATCTCTATGAGGAGGTCCTGATTGGTCAAAATGGCATTTGGCCCTGTGCCGATATTATCCAGTCCAATGCTTTCCCTGTGGGGAAAAATCTGCCATTTTGATGATGTCTCAAAGGGGGCGGACCAGCGCAATGCTGGAATAAGGGGAGTTTTAAACTTTTATAGAGGTGCTAAGGGGGGGCGCAAGCCACCTAAATGGTGGGTTTAGCACTATACGGTTAGGAATACATGTTTGTGTTTCTGACCCTATAGCGAACCTTTAATTATACCCTCTATCCCACTCAGGGCTAGTATGTCAATGTGTGAACAGGGCCAATAAGCCCCATTAATGTTGAGTGTAGAAATCTGGAGGTGTTGAAATATTTTGTTTGGGGAAATAAGCCAATTTATAGCAAGTTTTGCCCTTTCAATGTAGTTTTAAAAAGTCGAATGCTCAAATGTAATTGCTTACATTTTTTGTTCATAAATATTTGTTTTGCGTCTTTTTTTATTTTTAGATTTTTTTTGCATTACATGCAATGTAATTTTACTTAATGTGTGTTTTTGTTTTTTTTTTTTAAATCTAGATCTTCGAAGACGTTTTCTGTGTTTCAAAGATTTGGTCTGAAAAAGCTGTAGGATTTGGAACCGAAAAAGTAAGGGAACTGGAAAAGGAGGATGGAGCTGCAGACTCTCCAGGAAGCCCTAAAAGTGGAAATTCAAGTTCATCAGGTTAGATGTTGTTTCTATACTCTTCTAATGGAAATAAGAATCTTTACATTTTTCACTAGGACCTTTTTCTCCGTTTTTGAATAACAGGATACCTTGTGAACTTTTTCCCCCATTTCAAAACGTGTTATCTGCCCGCAGAGTTGGTTACTAGATTTGAATTTATCTTTGTACAGATACAGAATTTTATGTGTTTTAGGTTGCATGCAAAGTGTTTAACATTGTAAAGGACCTAGCAAATCACATTTTGTCATACATCATCTTAACCTACTTTAAGTATACATTAACCCAATATTGTATGTACCAGAGTAGGTAGAGACTTCCTAACAGATTGGAGTATTGTTGGAGCTTATTTATTATCGACTGCTATCAAAAGTCTAAAGTGTTATACCAGCATATTTAAAGCCCAGATTGTAATGATGAGATAGTAGTGTTTGGTGATTCCGTTGGAGTCCGTATTGGTGATATGGACGCCATGATTTGACTTAGTCCACCTTTTGTAAGAGAAACTGTCACTTTCCAGAATGTTATATATTATGTCCACTTATCCTTATATTTAACAAATATATATTGGTGAGATGGAAACAAATAATAATATAGAAATCCACACCTCTTAAACCAGCAATAGGGCACCTCCATATTATAGTCTGTCCTTTACACCTGGTACTCTACATAGAGAAAGCATACAGAGAAATGGAAAAATTAAACCGTGCCTCTAGATTTCCTTTTTAACTGGCAATGTGGGCCCCGGCTTTGTCTTACTGAACTGGTTTATGATGGCATTTGCTTAATCTTCAATACAAATTTATAAGAAAACGGAGTATTTCATGCAAGAGGTTAGTACAAGTTATGGGTGTTTTTTTTAATACTACCCCCCTCATCCCTGTCTACACCTGTCTAAATTATACCATGTATTAGCTACCAGATATTTTTGCATTAAACTTAATATATACTTAATCTTAGGAGTTTTGTGGTTGCAGTAAATGATGAAATTACAACACAACATATGCTGAGTGGCAGCAGATTAGTTAGCAAGTGTGTGAACAGCAACACACACCACGTGCGCCTCAACCCACCAGCTGTGGCTGTCACAAAAGTGACGATCGGCAGTATTTGGACATTGAACTTAAACCACTGCCACAGTGATTACCTTTTTATTATTTATTTTAAACCTAATTTATGATCTTTAACCTTATCTTTTGTTTTAATTCAAACCATAGATCTTTTAATGGTTCTCCCATTTCTACAGTTCAGATAGAATGTAAATCTGCATTTTCTTAGTTATTTTGGATAAAATCACTTCTAATCTAAAAAAAATCAGTAACTCATGAGAGAACTACAAACCTTCTTAAGATGCAATAAAAATATTAGAAATCTAGGTTAATCTGAGCTTAGTAACATTCAGGGAAGCTGCACATCGCATTCAGACATTTGTTCATGCTAGTAATTTTTCTGGTCTGTGGCCGTGTGTGCAACGGGCTGACTGTAGCTTCCTTGAACAGTTCTGCACTCCCTATCTGTACCATTCAGTTTGAGCTTGTCCTCTTCACTTAATGTAATGCCCTCATCTGCAACTCCAACAACTGTTTCTTTCAGATAGATGTCCCTCATGTCTTTTTGACAATAGTATACTATTCTCTTGTTCTATGTTCCATTAGTGATTATAGGTGCTTACTAAAGACTGGATAAAGGTGGAGTTTAACTGTGTTGGCATTGCTGTACAAAGCTTTTGCAAAGTGAAAACTTGTATTTTCTTATATTTTATAATGTTCTTTGTCGCTTACCCATTGATGTAAAATAAAACTCCAGGCACCAAAACTCCTACCTTTTTTTGCCTCTGCATACAGTTTTAATTAATTGTTCTAAGGCCATGGATTGTGCCTCCTTTATGAGCATCAAAGCTACATTCCTCCATTATCAATTCCACAGCGTTAAAGGATTAAAATGTTTTCCGTAACTGCTCCGTATAGACCAGCATTGGGGGGCCAGATGCGCATGTGAGTCAAGTGCACAAGTGCACATTCAAAAGGCAAAGGTGAGTTCTGCTAACCTGTTTCTTGTGGTCGCCACCATCTTCTTCCGGTGGATACCAGCAACTGACTTCACTCCTGTACTCAGTGGTGTTTTTTGAAATGGTGCTGCCCTAGGCATGACAGATCCCAGGCGCCCCCTATTTTAAACTTACATGCCTCTTCCTGCCAAGGCCACACCTCTTCCTTTTAACTAACACACATTGTGACTGACAGATACACACACACGACATAATCTGACACACACTGACAGAAATACACACTGATTTGACATAATCTGACACACACTGACAGACGCACATAAGCACTGACAGACGCGCCAAAACTCACACACATTTTCCCCCAAACACTCACATTATTATTTTTTTAAATTTAAATCTACCCAACCTCCCTACTTTTGGGATAGCTGGGTGGATTTTTATCTAAGGTCCAGTGGTGCTGTTGGCCGGAAAGGTAGTAAGGCGGGCGGATGGGCAGGCTGGCGGTCGGCCGCACTAAGCTATCAGCGAGGGAGCTGTGATCGCCCTGCTCAACTTTCTCGTGCGCCGCAGAGTAATGCCGGGAGCTGACTGACATATTACGGTTCCTGGCATTATAGCGGGCTGCGCAAGGGAGATGAGGAGGAGAGCTCAGGGGAAAGTGCTCCCTCGCCACCTGCTCGGAAAACAAATTGCTGCCTGCCCTGGGGTGGCTCAAAGGTGGCCAGCCGGCTAGCTCTTGGGCCCCCATAAAACAAGGGTGTTGTCCCAGGGACACTGCCAAACCAGTGGGAACTGGTTTGGGCAGGAAAAGCCATGCTTGCAAGTGAAAACAAAGGACTTTGATCTAACCGTTAAAGGGACACTATAGTCACCTGAACAACTTTAGGTTAATGAAGCAGTTTTGGTGTATAGAACATGCCCCTGCAGCCTCACTGCTCAATCCTCTGCCATTTAGGAGTTAAATCCCTTTGTTTATGAACCCTAGTCACACCTCCCTGCATGTGACTTGCACAGCCTTCCATAAACACTTCCTGTAAAGAGAGCCCTATTTGGGCTTTCTTTATTGCAAGTTCTGTTTAATTAAGATTTTCTTATCCCCTGCTGTGTTAATAGCTTGCTAGACCCTGCAAAAGTCTCCTATATGTGATTAAAGGTCAATTTAGAGATTGAGATACAATTATTTAAGGTAAATTACATCTGTTTGAAAGTGAAACCAGTTTTTTTTTTCATGCAGGCTCTGTCAATCATAGCCAGGGGAGGTGTGGCTAGGGCTGCATAAACAGAAACAAAGTGATTTAACTCCTAAATGACAGTGAATTGAGCAGTGAAATTGCAGGGGAATGATCTATACACTAAAACTGCTTTATTTAGCCAAAGTAATTTAGGTGACTATAGTGTTCCTTTAAACCTCTGAACCTATTCAAGTGAATTTTGGATTTGTTTGTCCCCAAGTTATACTGGTTAAAATAATATAAGTTTTATGTATGTACGATGTTAACTCACAAAGTTATAAAAATGTATAAAAAGTGTAACTTTTCAGCTTGGAGATAATTGAGTAGATACAGTAATTGACTCAATTATCTCCTAAGCAGAGGGGAGGAATATGCTGAGTGTGTTTCTATTGTCCCATTGTGTCTGATTGGCTGCTGTACTTGCATTGTATGTCTTGTAATGTTTTTATTGGTTGTTCTGCAAAACCCTGTGGGCAGTACTATGTTTTGTGGATTGTGAATAAAAGAGGCTGTATGTGCCAGTACAGGGAGTTCGTGCTTAACCCTCAAAGTGAAGTGTCGTCTCATTATTGGGGGAGAATTTATTGTATGCTGTTCCAGTTTGACTGCTAGGAGTAGAAACCTATTTGCATGGTTTGTCCTATTCGGCTGTATACAGCATTCAATGCTTGAGAGGATTTATGTTTCTCCGGTTTGGTGGTTGTGGTGTCTGCTGCAGTGCTTTGAGTCCTCAGGAAGAGCTAGGAGCATCTTTCAACGGAGGTACCCAGTGGGGTGCCCGTCGATCCGTTACACCTTGTTTGCCTCATGATGGATACATCCCTGGCTGTACTCTCGCACATACGCTAGAGTACAATATTGAGGTCTATGTAGGGTCCCGCAAGACCGCATATCCTTCATAAATAAATCCAATTCCCTGCAACTGTCATTGGTGACAGATGGGGATTGACACCTCCAGACGGCGGCACCTTTCCACCCAGAGTCTAGAAGTATCAGGCATAGGAAATATACTGAGACAACATACATACTTTGTCTAAGTAGATCTCCAACACGGTACGTACAAGTACGTATTTCATAAAGATTAACTTTTTTGTACTTTCTTACTCTTATTTTATTTTTATTTTTTTTCACCAGAATGTGGCCGTTTTAGGTACAGCATTTCCCCCTCTCCCCCCCCTTTTTTTTCTTCTTCCTCTTAAGGTTGCCTTTTCATCTACCATCTGTCATTAAACTTAACAATATTGCTTTTATACTTACTCCATGACCACTTCAAACAGCAGAAGTAGTCATGGAAATTGGACTATCCCTTTAAAGACTTTTTGTATGTTTTTGCTAAAATAATTCAAGTAATAGGTTTCTATAACTCATGGCTGTTGCTTTGTCCCTGTTTGATTTAAGCCATGTTGCCATTGGAACTAATTAATTATTTTTCATGATGTTATTTGATATACACTAGATGCTCCTACAATCCTACCTGGATGAATGATTTTTGATTGATTTGTGTTTGTTTTGATGATCCATTATATATTCAGTATTAATCTTGACAGTTTATAGTGCATCAGATAATAACAAAACAATGATAGTGTATTTTAGTGTGTAGCTATTTTTCAAAAAATTTCCCTTTTTCTATGGAACATTTTTATTAAGATTCATGTTAACAAATTGTAAATTCTCACCTGCATTTTAAATTTGAGTAGGCTTTACGTTTGCCTTATTACAAATGTTGTGTTTATAAATATTTTATGAAATGTAAACATACACAACTTATAAGTGAAAATATATTCTTTGCGAATACTGTTCAAATTAGCTTTGTAGGATAACATAAGTTAGGCAAGAACTATGTCTAGTGTCATAACTCCTTCAGAAACATACCGTAGATTGGTGTATCTTATTGTTGTGAGTTAAATCCAGCTCATTATTTACACACTAATACATTAGGGAAATAAACCTTCACTGTGGCTTAATTACTAACTAGCCAGTTGTAATAAATGGTAAACCCAATTTGGGCAAAAATTGTCATGTTGGGAAAAGAGATGATTTATGGAATTCTTACATTGTGTCTTCTTTGACCTAAATTAATTCAATTCATTTTTATGTTCAAGTATGCCAAACCAGAATTCTCATTGTGATTTTTATTTTAAACTGTGATATTTCTCTATTTGAAATAAAGACCATTTTTAAAACATTAATAAAATGAATTACAAAGTGTATTTTATATTTACTAGTAACATTGCTTCTCTTTTTTCCCCCTATTAGAAACTGGTTGCTCAAATGAAGCAAGATCCACAGGTAAATAGACTATATTTTCAGTTATCATATTTTACTGGATTTGTCAAATCTAGGAATAGTGTGTGTGTGTTTATCATTTTTGCTGCCTATATTTCCTTGATAAAGAGACCTTTTTGTTTTTGTTTTCTTCCCGTCCAATGGCTTTATAAGTGACACATATAGTTTGTAGTCTTATTTCGGAGTAATGCATGAAATACACAACTCTAAATAAATTGACTTTGTAATTTTGAGAGATTGCTGCAATATTGGGAATCCTGCTTTTTAAAATCACCACTAAAGAAATGTAAACTTAAAGACTACGTTCACTCTAGTTGGTGGCTTTGGGCATCAGGATGACCTGTAAATATGCACAGCACCTTTCATGATTAGTGTGTACCCCCTCAGGTGTTGTGGCCTTTTTGTTTTTTTATGTAAAAAGCAAACATTTATTACTTGATCGCAAAGAACATTTTTATTCACCAAACTAGTATGTGTGTTAATGTATGCATAATATTTTTACCTTTTCAATTTTTACTCTAAAGTTAAAATGAGGCGAAAAATGCAAACCTTTTTCCATGGTGATAACCATATGTATGCATAAGTATACACCATTTTCTTGCATCTAATATCCCACCATATAATGAGCAGTTAGAAAAGATTCAAAACTGCGGGTATGGATTAAATTCATAAACTTTTACAAATATTGCTTAATATAAGTCAAACTTTTACTTTTTAAACCATGAAGTATAATTGTTCCTTTCTTAAATATTCAACTTATTTTAAGACGTATACTGCTAGGCATGATTCATTTCTATAAATGTATCAGTGAAATTTAATAATCTACAGAACAAAACGCAAATGTTATTAAACAGAATGCTTGCACATTGAACTACAGGATTGAAACTGTACGTCATTCTTTTCAGCAAATATACAACCAGGGGGTGGTGGTTTTATTTTATTTTTATTTAAAATCTTTATTTTATTTTTGTCCTCTGCTTACGCCACTGATGAGTGGTTTGTGTATATATCTATCAATCTATCTAGTGTGTGTGTATGTATATATATATATATATATATATATATATATGTTAACTGTCCTGAAGAAGTCAATCCAGGAACTGAGCAATTTACACACATTTTTGGTTTTAAAGGGCAGCTAGGAGTGCATCTTGTTTTTAAAATAAGTTGTATTTTACAATATTAAAGAATGGGGGGAAATGTATAAATAGTTTCAGTTGGTTTTTCCAGAGTCCTCACATTTTGTTTTATTTCACACACTTTAGAAATTTTTTATTTTTTTTAATATGTGTCAAACTGTAGATGTCTCGTGCATTTTCGTCTCAATGTGTCATATCAGTACTTGTTTAGGACATACACATTTCTACGTTTCTAAGCTTCTTCATGAAGTTAGAGGTTTATTCACCCATCAATGAAATGACCGCTACTTATAGTTGCATTTCATCATGTGTGATTCAATTTTCTGTCTTGCTAGAATGCAGATTTGAAGAAACAGCTCCATGAACTCCAAGCCAAAATTACATCTCTGAGTGAAAAACAGGTAAGAAAATTCTTGTAATTTTTATGTCTCTCTTTAAGAGGTTACTCGAAGCACCATGACTACATCAATGACTTGACGTGGTCCTGGTGCCTGGAGGCTTTATTGTGCAGCATTTTGCTATGAAACACTGCACATGCAAAGTTTAAAGGCATGTCTATGTAACTAAGGGTCCTCTCGATGGAATCCTAATAACTTGCAAGTAAGCATAAAATACACTTCTAGTTTTAGGCTTATTAATATTTTTTTTTTTTGTAATTCTTTATTTTTGCGTGCATGAAAATATAACAAGCGGGCTCGCCATGCCACAACAGCTTGACAAGCATATAAGCAAACATTTAACCATTCGGTAGCATGTAGATTAGTCTGCACAGTTTTTATAATAACATTTGGGTGAGCAATATCAGAACAATAGCACATTTCAAGGAGTTAGAGAAGACAGGCTATCAGCACAGTTTTATAGTATGAGAGATTCATGCAAGGCAAACATGTCAAAAACTTTAGCAACGTTAAATACAGGCTATGAAGTTCGAGGACAACTCACTGAGTGTTATTGCTATCAGACTTGTGAGACAATCTGGGTTGAATAGAGAGACACGTCTAAGCTACTATGAAGCCTCCGTGTAACAAAGGTGGAAAACACTATTAAACATTATAAATTGAGAGACACGATAGGTTGGTAATGGTCTGTCTGAGGATAAGACAGTAGTTTAAGGAGCCTGTATGTTATCCACTGAAACTACTATTTCTGTTACGCTGCACTGGTCATAGTATTCACATTTAATATAAGAGTTTAAGAAACAATAACTAAGCAGACTGCGTAGCATTTAAACAGTAGCCGGTGGCTTCATATTAAAGCCGGGTCAGCCAGACCCTCTGAGCGGCAAGGTAGAAGAGCGTCCATAATGGGTCACATAGGCCAGAGTCGTGCTACCACAAAAAGGAACATATTATTTAAGTGAAGCAAGAGAGTGCACATATTGAAAACATTAGTCATAGCATGAAGGTATGTCAGCCCAGTAGAGTGAGAACAAGGCTGAACTAAAACATAAATCTAACTAATCGGTTTGCAAAATAACATTAACAATAGAGAATATATCTAGGCTGTTGGGTCTGGTAAACCTGCAGCTCAGATGCAGTCCAATTGTTATTAAGTTCAGCCAATGCCCAAGGATGGGGGGTTGCGAGCAGGTGGATGCTTCAGTCCATCTCCGTTGTCACCCCATGGCTTGCACGCTTTGCTGCGGGAGTCGGCTCTGGCGGTACCTCGTGGAACTTGTTGCCATACTGTTGCCTGTTTAGCCTCAATTCTTGTGTAGTGTCGGGCATTGCTGCACTGGAGGCCGGATTGTGGGACAGGTGAGATTCTTGTTTGCTGCATTTGTTTCGTTGTACCGGGTGTTTTAATTTGTGCGTGGAAGGGTGCGTTCAATGTGCCTGCCGCCATTTTTCTTCTCTGGGCCCGCTGGTATCTGCAGTGTCGGACAGCCATTTTGGGTGCTTGTGGTGTTCGCTTGTAATAGCTTCGTCGTGCTGCAGGCCGAACACACTCGGCCACCATTCTCTCCGCTTGGCGGTAAGTCGCTCCTCTGCTCTGCAGGAGTTCCCTAAAGCCTGCACATAGGTGGTCAAATATTACCAAGGGGTGCCCGGTTTGCTGGGTGCGGGTGTTCCGCTCTTTGTGCTCACGCTGGGCGGCCATCTTGGGAGTACCTCGTGTGCTGATTACCCCAGTATGGCTTGTGGCTGATTTGTCTGCCCTTCTTCCTGGTCGTTGTGTCTAGTAGAGACCGGGATATCCCCCACCGGTCCAAAGGGGGGGGGGGCTAGCGATGTGTGAGTGTCCCTCCGCTAGCCAGAGAACCGGGAGAGCGGCCGTCTCTCCGCGGCTCCCACTGGTTTAGGCCGCGAGCCTCAATTTGGACAGCACAAGCTTGGGGAACCTCGAGTCGGGTATCCCCGGGTCCAGTGGTGTCCTCCGGTCAGGTCGATTGCTGTTTGCAGCCAGTGTCACCAAGTGGTCGGGCAGTACACCCGGAATCTTGGCCCCAGACGCAGGAGCTCTTGGCAGGTACGTCTGGTCCGCTTGGAGTCAAGCTCCGCCCCCTCAGGCTTATTAATATTAACTCTCCTACAAACAGAAGAAAGTAGAGAGGGGAAAAAGGGAAATATCTCATAGGGTTATACTGATAAAACGCTAACATTTATTAATTCTATTATTAAAAAGTTAAAGGGACACTATAGTCACCAGAACTTAAGCTTAATGTAGTTCTGCTGGGTATCATTCCCTGCAGGCATTTTCATGTAAACACTGGCTTTTAAGCGAAAAAAATACATTGCCCTCAAGGGACGCCTCCAGTGGCCACTCCTCAAATGGCCACTAGAGGTGCTTCCTGGGGCAGTGCAAATTTAGAGTCTCTAGTGCACTGCATGGAGACACTAAATTTTCCCCAAAGAGATGCATTTATTCAATGCATCTCTATGAGGAGGTGCTGATTGGCATGCCAACATTTGGCCCCACCCCGGTATCACCTCCTTGCCGATTTGAGCCAATCTATTGGATTGGCCTAAATAATTTAATTCTGATGTCAGCAAGAAGGCAAATCGGGTGCAGGGCAGGGCCAGCAGACTCTCACAGAGCTAGAAATAAATTAAGTTTTTTTTTTTAGTCTTTTTATTACACTTTAAGGGGGAGTAAGCCACCTAAATTGTGGTTTTAACACTATGGGGTCAGGCATACTTGTTTGTATTCCTGACCCTATAGTGTTCCTTTAAAGGTGGGCTCTCACATTTTGCTTAAAATGTTTCCAGCATGTCACTCCCATAAGGGAGTTATCAGTGCAGTCCCTTCTGTTAGGTGTCTTGGCAGATCCTAAATTCCTCTTGGGTTATCTTCCATGCCCGGTCTGTAAGAATTTGCAAGATCTGTAAGAGTCCTGGCTGCTGGCAACTTTTGACAAATCTTTAGCAAAACAATAGGCTGCAGGACCTGGAGACTCATGCCAGCACAACCACCCCACTGAGCTATAGTGGGTATGTTGCTTACAGTGGTTCCTGTAAATTTATTTTGACTGGCTTTTAAGTCCTTTACTGCCAATTGATGACAAGTCTGCTTATACTTTTATATAATCTCTACAACTAATGAAAATATTTCAAGAAAGCTTCATTTTATTTTTCTCTTAGAGCTTTTCAGGTCTTTCTAAGTAAGCTTTAACACTGTTAATCAACTGTGAATTTTTATAATGGAGAGTCTTATTTTATTCAGTAGCCGCACCACAGGATGCAATTTTACACGGATAAATACTTGGAAAGAGACTTAAAATATTTATACCTTAAAGGGGGACTCTAAGTCTAAACACCGAAATTACTTCATGAGCAATTCATCTAAAATAAATAATTTTGGGGCTTATATGATGGCCTTGCAGACAGCCACAAGAGTCTACTGTTAGAAATAGATTTGATAATTGAATCTGTTGGACGCCTAGTGTTGGCATGTAACGTATGCTGGTATCGGATGTTGAGTACATCTAATGCTTCTCATAGGATTTGGTTGGCAGATCACAGGGATTGCAGCTAAGTGCCATTACTTCACAATTCATCTATGAGAAGGCAAATTGGGCAAATGTCATTAGGCTTTATCAGGAGGAGGATCGAGCTACAGGAAATAGTTTGTTTTGGGGGGAGAGGGGGAAGGGGCACTGAAAAAAGGCAAGTTCAATGTGCCCGTTTGACATAACAATAGTCTTTTAGACTTTTTCCAGCGCCAAGACTCCCTTGGTGCTGCTGGCCTCTCCACCTACTGTGACATCATCAAGAAGATGTTGCATCCTCAATCGCTGTACCAATCCAGTTGCTCCTTATAGAGTAGTATTGGGACCTGATGTGCATGCACATCCACTGCTTTCCTATAAGCTGTGACAGCAGGTGTTGTTACAGCGGAAGTTCCTCTTTTGGCGGTCAGTATGATCCTTCAAGGTAAACCTTGCTCTTTCTACAAAACATTCAGGACCAGTGCACCCAGACCACCACATTGAGGTTAAGTGGTCTGTGTGACTTTAGAGGTGTTTCAATAAAATAAAAGGAACATAGTGATCTAAACTAACATATGAACACATCAGAGATGATGAACTATGATTTCGCTTTTATGTAGCAGCTATAATATGGGTGCAGTCTTTGTTGCCACTGTTCTTACAACCTGTAAACTTTGATGTGTTCTGCATTATTAGTATTAAAATGAAGTCTAACTTGTTGGCCTGGGTTGTACGAAACACATAACTTGCTTAGAATCTGTGAACAAACTATTATATTTCTGAACACTTGGACTAATCTGATCTGCAGCAATACTAATTGATATAGGGTTGGTACTGAAATCGAACACTTAAATGAACACTCCAAGCACTTCAGGTGACTTATATGGAAATTGACATTTTTTTTTTATATATATATTTGAACCTTGTTGCACCTCCCTAACTGTCAGACAGCTGGATGGTATTTCTTCCTTCTTGTTTAACTCTGTGGAGCATTTGCTCCCCATGTGCATAATTGAATCTTGGGTGCTCATGACCCTGGTGCCGGTTAACCGTTTTTTCTGCTTTGCACTATTTTTGGTAGGTACTATCTATTGCGTACTTGGAACACCCCACAAAACTTGATATTTTGGTGATTGAACCCCTGTCAAAGTCACTCAGATCTTTTCACTTACCCAGTTTTCCTGCTTCCAACACATGAAATTTAAAGGACCACTATAGGCTCCCAGACCACTTCAGCTCAATGAAGTGGCCTGGGTGCCAGGTCCACCTAGGATAAACCCTGCCTGCTGTAAACATAGCAGTTTCAGAGAAACTGCTATGTTTACATATGGGTTAATCCAGCCTCTAGTGGCTTTCTCATTGACAGCTGCTAGAGGCGCTTCTCACTGTGATTTTCACAGTGAGAAGACGCCAGCGTCCATAGGAAAGCATTAAGAATGCTTTCCTATGGACTGGCTGAATGCGCGCGCGAAGCCGATGACCGAAGGAGGAGGAGAGTCCCCAGCGCCGAGAGAGCTCGACGCTGGAGAAAGGGGAGTGTTTAACCCCATTCAGCCCGGCGGGAGTAGGATCCTGAGGGTGGGGGCACCCTCAGGGCACTATAGTGCCAGGAAAACAAGTTTGTTTTTCTGGCACTATAGTGGTCCTTTAAGAATGGTCTGTTCACTTGGTAATTGATATAACCCCTTGGCAGGTGTAATTGTAATGATCTAATATGTTATTCACTTCACATGTCAGTGGTTTTGTTTTGGCTGATCAGTGTATGGCGCGCTCGCTCTCTCACTATCTCAAAGACTAGAACTTTATAAATTGACCGAATTTCTTCAAAATATAAAAAGGGACTACTTTTAAATACCAAAACCACTACATCTTAATACAGTGGTTTTGGTGCATATACAACCTTTCACATTAGCGGGAACCAGCAAGGTTTGCATTTGTCAGTCAAAATACCTCTAGTAGCTGTCGTTCAGCACTGGAGGTGCTTCCTTGTGAAGACTTTTAATAACTTAATAACAGCTCATTGAAGTTGTCTGGGTGCACTGTCCCTATTGCTCTTGGTGCTACAATATATAACAAGCATGTCATACCTGCGGGCCACAATGAGTATCTTTGCGGTCACGACTGGACTGGCCTACCAGGATACCGGGTAAGCTGTCTGCCCAGGGGCCAATTTGTGATGTGGCCCTCCCACAGACCACAGCCTATTATGTAAAACATTTCTTCCATGCTGGCCGCCAGGTATGCGCATACAGCGTATGATGTCATATCCGGCGGCTGCACAGCGGCGCTACAGTGTGCAGAGTGGCTGCATGCAGAGCATGCCAGCCACTCCCCCTTCTGTGCTGCTCGCAGTGCAGGAGGAGTGTGTGGCCTGCTTGAGCAGGGAAGATTGTGCAGGGGTGGACTGGAAGACGGCTTAAGGTAGGAGAAGAGGGGCTTGGGGAACCTTCCTCTAGTGTATGAAACGGGAGGAGGGCAGTGTATTGGAGTGGTGGGAGTGAGGGAGGTGGGGCAGTGTATTAAATTGAGGGGAAGGAGATGGGGCAGTGTATTAGTAGAGTGGTATATGGGGTGGTATATTAAATTGGGGGAAGTGAGGGGGAGCAGTGTATTGAATGGGGGTGGGAGGCAGGGCAGAGTATTAACCCCTTAAGGACCAAACTTCTGGAATAAAAGGAAATCATGACATGTCACACATGTCATGTGTCCTTAAGGGGTTAAATTGGGAGGAAGGAGGTGAGGCAGTGTATTAAATTGTGGGGAAGGAGAGGGGGTAGTGTATTAGTGTGGTGGAAGGGGGCAGTGTATTAAATTGGGGGAGGGAAGGGAGCAGTGTATTAGAGTTGTGGGAGGGAGTAGTAGTTGGTTAGAGTAGTGGGGGCGGTTTTATTAAATTGGGGGAAAGGGAGGGGAAACAGTTTATTAAATTAAAGTGGTAGGAGTTGTGGCGGTGTATTAAATTAGAGTCGAGGAAGGGGGGCAGGGTATTATATTGGGGGAGGGGGGCCTGGCCACGGGAGGCTGTGTATTAGATTGAAGATGCATAGAAATTAACTTGAAGTGAAACTTTTGAGATAGATATATAGATATAGATAGCTAGATAGATATATATATACATACACACACACACACACACACACAATGTGTACCCAGGATTACATATTGTTTGCATGAAAATGATGCAAATAAATTAAATTTGTGTTAGGGATGCACCTAAATTTCGGCCAGAAAAGAACACTATAGGACAGGGGAGGGGGGGGGGGGGGAGAAAAGAACACTAAAAAAGAGGGAGGTGAGATGAACATTAAGCAGGGGGGGGCCACTAAAAGAGAGAGGAAGTTTTTCTTATTAGATTAATTAAATTCATTAATAAGTCTAGTAATAACATTTTAGGGAAAACATCTTTTTTTTAAATAATTGGGGGGGGGAGGGAGAGAATCATTTTCGGTTTTGGTTTTCGGCCAAGGGCCTTTGAGCTTAAAGGACCACTATAGGCACCCAGACCACTTCAGCTTAATGAAGTGGTCTGGGTGCCAGGTCCATCTAGGGTTAACCCTGCCTGCTGTAAACATAGCAGTTTCAGAGAAACTGCTATGTCTATATATGGGTTAATCCAGCCTCTAGTGGCTGTCTCATTGACAGCCACTGGAGGCGCTTCCGCGCTTCTCACTGTGATTTTCACTGTGAGAAGACGCCAGCGTCCATAGGAAAGCATTGAGAATGCTTTCCTATGGACTGACTGAATGCGTGCGCGGCTCTTGCCGCGCATGCGTAGTCAGCCGATGACATCCGAAGGAGGAGAGTCCCCCGCGCCGAGGGAGCACGGCGCTGGAGAAAGGTGAGTGTTTAACCCCTTCCTCCCCCTTCAACCCGGCAGGAGAGGGGCCATGAGGCTGGGGGCACCCTCAGGGCACTATAGTGCCAGGAAAACGAGTTTGTTTTCCTGGCACTAGAGTGGTCCTTTAACATGCTTGATGTACTAAGTCTGCCTCCAGTGGGTGTCTACTAGATGGCCACTGGAGGCGCTTTCTGGATCCTAACAGCCGTTGTCTGTTTGTTTTTTTTGTTTTTTTTTGTCTAATAGAAGCAAAAGTTTCAATTATGTTTTCTGACTGGTGAAATGTGAATGTCAGATAGAAACATAGAATGTGACGGCAGATAAGAATCATTCGCCCCATCTAGTCTGCCCAATTTTCTAAATACTTTCATTAGTCCCTGGCCTTGCCTTATGCCTATCCCACGCATGCTTAAACTCCTTTACTGTGTTAACCTCTACCACTTCAGCTGGAAGATGTGCCACTTTTACTGTGACCTAAAGGCTCCCATGGACTTATCAAATGGCATTCATCTTAAAAATAAATAAATAAAAAGTATTCACCCCTTCAGTACAAGAGGTTAGGCAAATACAAAATCATCATTCATAGCGCATCATGTATTATGAAGTGGTTACGGTCAGTCTGTTTTTTTAATGTTTGCTTCTATTAAGGAAGAACATTTTAAACCTGTTTATTGCTCTTTGATGGATTATCCTATATTTAAGCTTAGAGTTACCCTTGTGGTCTAGCCTTTTACTTTAAAACTCTGAGTCTGCAGTATAGACTGCTGTCTAGAGGTCAAACCCCAGGAGCTCCCAAGTGTGGGCAGCATTCTTAGTCATATGGGATTGAAATTATAGACTTGTTAAAAGCTGCTTTAGTACTACTGCTTGTGCGAAAGCAGACACATGTCATAGGAGCACTGCAATGAGACTACCTCCCTGTGTGTGAACTGTATGTTTTGTCATCCACTTTTGGTCATGAATTGCCGGATGGGATCCACTTGAAATGCAGACCAGTTACAACCAATTCAGGTTCTATTAGCCTGCTTGGAGAACTAGCCAATCAGCTGTTTTCTGCATTCATTTATGTCTATCCATGAATCCGTTTCAACACCAGGAGACAAAAAGTGTGTATATGCCCGTGCCAACTTTTTGGGCTGTATTATTGTTGGTTCACATTCATCTTCATGAAGCTACCAGTAGTTGACTTTCTCTAACTCCTATTTCACTATAATGTATTAACCCATAATGGAGATGCATTAATCTATGTTTATTGTAGCAACTTATTTAGGCTTTTATAATATATCATCTTGTCAACTTGCTGTTGTGTGTCTTTTTCTTCTGGAATGCTTCAGAAGCAATGCAAAAACTAGGATATTAATTTGTAATATACTATAGTTAAAAGCAAAAGAAAGAGAACCTATTTGCTGGAAGTGGCGAGTGCAAAGCATTGCAAGATACCTGTGTTAAGTACTTGCATGAAGAAATTACATCTTTTTTTTTGTCAGCCATGAAAAACTGTGTTTCTGGAGGTGTATTACTCATTGCTACACATTTGGGGGGGATTGTCCCAATATTGTCCCTTATTATGAGATGGTGAAGGAAACCGTGATGGATATCGTCGGAGACTCTGTTGAGTGGTCAGTTGAGCTTGCATTGCTACACATGTCCTACAAATCCATTTCAGTACAAGAAATCCATTTTACGCCACTTGCTTAATGCTGCAAAGGCCCTGATTCCTGCGTTTTGGAAAAAGACTGAGGTTCCCTCAAAGGAATCTTGGTTTCAATGAGTTGAGGATATACAGGTTGCTGAGGCGCTACATTGCAAGGGAAGGGTTCCAAATACACAAAGACTTGGCAAACGTGGTTTGTGTATATGTCGCATAAGTGAAGCATGAATGGGATATGAGTCGCAAGGAACCTGGGGTAGGAGTCTGTCTTCCTGGGAAGGGAGCTTTCCTCTTGCTCTTTTTGTCTATCTATCCTCTCTCCCTATGCTACATTACCTAGATCGGGGATCCTCAAACTCCGGCCCTCCAGATGTTGCTGAACTACAACTCCCATGATTCTCTGGCTATCTATGCAATTCAAAGAATCATGGGAGTTGTAGTTCAGCAACATCTGGAGGGCCGGAGTTTGAGGACCCCTGACCTAGGTTCTTTTTCTAAGCTACCCTCTCACAAGGTTCTAGCGCACAAATGGGTTATATACTACAATCGGTTCCCCACCCCCCAAATATATAGGTTATTTGTTGGGAGGATACTTTTTGCTGTTTTGTGGTCACCTGTGGTTCTTAGCATTGTATCTCAATTGTAAAACCTTGTATTTGTACTTGTGACTTTAAGGTTATATGTTCTGTTTACACCAAGCATGTCAAACGCAAAGACTAGCATGGGCCACATAAACCCGTACTAAATCCCTGGAGTCCTCCCTGCACCTCCTAGGTCCTCCACTGTCCAGCCGCTGCCATCGCAACACTGACAGACACACTCACTCACTGACAGACACACACACACACACTAACACCATTTGATTTATTGCTCCCTACCTTTGGTAGCTTGTGTGGGGCCTCTTCTCTCGGGAGCTCAGTCTTCCTGCTTCCTCGGCACCCAACATCACTACAGAGGGTGCGCGCAAGGGAGCAGTGAGAAGCAGGAAGACTAAAGACTGCCACCAGGGACCTCTCCTCCGACCGTTACCGGGTAAATTTGAGAAGAAGTAGGCACCTGTAATGTAAGGAGGGCAGGTGCGTACTCTGCCTTAGTAATCATGGCAAACTCGCGGCTCACCGGGCCGCAAATATATTAATTGTCGGCCAGACGCGGGCTGCGAGTTTGACATGCTTGGTTTACACTGCTACTGTTGTGGAGGCCTGCGTGTTACTCCTTTATTTTCTTTGTCTTTTCAAATAAATAAAGAAAAACTGTTCCGCTGTTTAATAAGAGTGTAGTTTGTGTTCATTATTTGCTGTTCATCTTTGCTTGGTGAAAATACATTTTGAGCAAGTATTTCCATTTTTGCTTTTTTCATACTCACTGTGGCTTTAGAAAGCTCGCTTCACCAGTAGTGCTTTGATCCCCTGCTATGTGTCAAGGGGTCTGCTAGCTGTTTACTGATATGTATCAGTTGACTAGAGTGTTCACATGGCTGAGGAGACAGCAGAAAATTTATATTTTGTATTCTCCTTAAAATATATTCACTCTTAAGTCATTCTTAATGTCCATAGTTTGCAAATCACCACCAAGCTTCATACAACTATATTTATCCCTTGATTCATTTTCTAGATTTGTCGTTTGTCTGACAAAGGTGGAAAAACATAGCCCTAAATTTTAGCAGTAATTGGGATATTTTGTTAGTAGCAGGGAGGCATACATTTTCAGATAATATAATCTTAACCCCTTAACGCCGTTACAACGTACCATGCTGTCCCGCATTAAAAGGGCTTTAAAGCCGTTGCGGCGGCATGGTACGTCGTAACGGCTTTGAGCCCCTGGAGGTACTGTGTACTCACCTCCGCCGCGATCCTCTTCTGGGGGGCTGCCTGACAGCCCAGGCAGCCCCCCTCCGGGAAATGAGGCCCCCGGGGGCCATGTGATCGCTCTCAAAGAGTGATCACATGGCCCCCTATAGCTGGCTAGGGATCTGCCAGCAGGGGGACTGTCTGAAATATCAGACAGTCCCCCTGCTGGTAGGAAAGTAAAAATAAATAAATAAAACGTGTAAAAATAAATTAAATATATTTATTTATATATATAATATGTATATACATATTATATATATGTAACGTCATACAAAGTGTATTTTAATAATATAAGTATATATATATATATTAATATTAAAATACACTTAGAATGACGTTACATATATATAATATGTATATATATTATATATAATGTACATATATATTATATATAAATACGTATAATTAAAATAATTAATAAAATATTGAAACAAAATTTAATATAAATTATATATGCATATGTAATTTCATTCTAACAGTATTTTGTTATTAATATATATATATATCGGTAACAAAATACACTTAGAATGACATTCTATATATATATATCTATCTATATATAAAATACAAATAACCGCAAATATATATATATATATATATATATATATATAGATAAATACATATAATTACATAAAAGATTACATTAGTATACACGTAGAATTTAAATACCTATAAATGCATATATATTAAAATTCTACGTGTATATTTAAATAATCTTTTAACGTAATTATGTGATTTGATTAATTAAAATTTGATTGACATGCCTGACAACACAGGGAGAAAGTGCAGATAATTTAATTCGCAAGCACTATATTTGACCCTGTAACTCTCCAAGACACCATAAAACCTGTACATAGTGGGTACTGTTTTACACTCGGGAGACTTCGCTGAACTCAAATATTAGTGTTTCAAACTGGTAAATTGTATTACAACGATGATATTTTAAGTAAAAGTTACGTTTTTCGCATTTTTTACAAGCGAGCAGCACTTTTAACAATATTATTGTTGTAATAATATGTTTTACTGTTTTAAAACACTAATATTTGTGTTTAGTGTAGTCTCCCGAGAATAACAGTAACCCCCATGTACAGGTTTTATGGTGTTTTGGAAAGTTAGAGAGTCACATATAAGCCTTGCATTTCATTTTTTTCACATTGAAATTTGCCAGATTGGTTATGTTGCCTTTGGGAGCGTATGGTAGCCCAGGAATGAGAATTACCCCCATGATGGCATACCATTTGCAAAAGTAGACAACCCAAGGTATTGCAAGTGGGGTATGTCCAGTCTTTCTTAGTAGCCACTTAGTCACAAACACTGGCCAAATATTCGTTTTTTGCTTTTTTCACACAAAAACAAATATGAACACTAACTTTGGCCAGTGTTTGTGACTAAGTGGCTACTAAAAAAGACTAAACATACCCCACTTTCAATACCTTGGCTTGTCTACTTTTTCAAATGCTATGCCATTATGGGGGTAATTCTCATTCCTGGCTACCACACCGTCTCAAAGGTAACATTACTAATCTGGAAAATTTCAATTTGAAAATGGAATGTTCTATATTTGACCCTGTAACTTTCCAAAACAACATAAAACCTGTTAATGGGGGGTACTGTTGTACCCGTGACACATCGCTGATTACAAATGTGTGCATTTTTTTGCAGTTAAACCTAACAGTATTATGACATTCACAGTTAAAATGTCAGACGGAAATGCAAATTTAAAAAAAATCTATTTTCTCAAATTTTTTTTTATTTTATTCATAATAAATTATGTTCCATATATGAATAGTAAATGATAAATTAAAGCCCTGTTTCTCCTGAACAAAATGATATATAATAAGTGTGGGTGCATATAATTTGAAAGAGGGGAACTACGGGTGAACAGACATATAGCGCAAATTCTAGTTTTTGTTTACGTTTTGTTTTGATCAGAACGTGCACTATTGACTCCGACCTCAAGGGGTTAAACGCAACCAAAACCACTTTTTTTCTTTTTTTGAGGCATAGGTGGAACATGCATTACAGCAGTATAATCGTGACATTGTCAATACAAGCGTAAATGTGGCATCACATGAGCAATAACGTTTGACAAGGAAGCATTTCTAGCTGAATAGAACTTTAAAGTAATATATATCACCCAATTGTACGCAGTTACTGAAAGATTAAACAGCCTCTTTTTTTGTTTTGTAAAGTGAAACCGCTTGTGACCTCAAATGTGAGAAAATAAGACGCTTATGCAACACTAAATCTTAGAAAAACATATGATAGTGTTGAGGATATTACAGTGATAACACTGTGAAAGATGTAAAGTAAGAGTGAAAATCACATCACTTGTTGTAGAAAGGTACGTTCAGACAAGATATGTCCGTAAAGGAGAAAGCTTACCGTATATACTCGAGTATAAGCCGACCCGAATATAAGCCGAGGCCCCTAATTTTACCCCAAAAAACTGGGAAAACGTATTGACTCGAGTATAAGACTAGGGTGAGAAATGCAGCAGCTACTGGTAAATTTCTAAATAAAATTAGATCCTAAAAAAAATATATTAATTGAATATTTATTTACAGTGTGTGTATAATGAATGCAGTGTGTGTGTGTGTATGAGTGCAGCGTGTGTATGAGTGCAGCGTGTGTATGAGTGCAGCGTGTGTATGAGTGCAGCGTGTGTATGAGTGCAGCGTGTGTATGAGTGCAGCGTGTGTATGAGTGCAGGGTGTGTGTATGAGTGCAGGGTGTGTGTATGAATGCAGGGTGTGTGTATGAATGCAGGGTGTGTGTATGAATGCAGGGTGTGTGTATGAATGCAGGGTGAGTGTATGAATGCAGGGTGAGTGTATGAATGCAGGGTGTGTGTATGAATGCAGGGTGTGTGTATGAATGCAGGGTGTGTGTATGAATGCAGGGTGAGTGTATGAATGCAGTGTGAGTGTATGAATGCAGTGTGAGTGTATGAATGCAGTGTGAGTGTATGAATGCAGTGTGAGTGTATGAATGCAGTGTGAGTGTATGAATGCAGTGTGTGTGTATGAATGCAGTGTGTGTGTATGAATGCAGTGTGTGTGTATGAATGCAGTGTGTGTGTATGAATGCAGTGTGTGTGTATGAATGCAGTGTGTGTGTATGAATGCAGTGTGTGTATGAGTGCAGTGTGTGTGTATATGAGTGGTGTGTGTGTGTGTGTGTGTTGCAGAGCCTTGGTGGGGGGTGAGCAATTTTTTTTTTATTATTATTTATTATTATTTATTTATTTTGTATTTAATTATTATTATTTTTGTATTATTATTAAAACATTTTTTATTATTATTACTATTTTTTTTTCCCTCCCCCCTCCCTGCTTGATACATGGCAGGGAGGGGGGCTCTCCTTCCCTGGTGGTCCAGCATTGGCAGTTCAGTGGGGGGAGAGGGGGGCTGGCAGAGCTGTAACTTACCTGTCCTGCAGCTCCTGTCAGCTCTCTCCTCCTCCGCGCCGTCCGTTCAGCTCCCTCTGTCAGCTCCCAGTGTAAGTCTCGCGAGAGCCGCGGCTCTCGCGAGACTTACACTGGGAGCTGACCGAGGTGCTGAACGGACGGCGCGGAGGAGGAGGGAGCTGACAGGAGCTGCAGGACAGGTAAGTAACGCTCTCTGCAGCCCCCACAGCCCCAGTCTGTATTATGGCAATGCAAATTGCCATAATACAGACTATTGACTCGAGTATAAGCCGAGTTGGGGTTTTTTAGCACAAAAAATGTGCTGAAAAACTCGGCTTATACTCGAGTATATACGGTATATAGCAGACAAGTAAAATCAGGCATTACATTCTGACAATATGACTTGACTAGTTACATGCATGAAAAAAAAAAAAAAAAAAAAGGTATCCTGCTCTGTAAATAAACGTAGAACAGTGCCAGATAAAGAAACCAAAACCAAACTGGGTATAGGCATTGGTAGCCGGCAGCAGATTTTAAATGACCAGTGGAAAGCAGCAGATATGGTCTTCAAAGCTCCATTACCCCAGAAGAAGGGTAGCGTCAGCCGATGGGATTTCCAGTCTAATCGAGAGCTGTGCTCTCACTCAAGATTTGTTGGTCCAAGCACGTCGGGTAGGCCAAACAAGGTTATCACACACACCCCGAGTGTAAGAGCCGGCACCAAGCCTCTATGAACCCAGTATCTGGTAGTGCAATAGTCCTTCCCCCTCAGGGGTCTGCCTAGGGGCCTGGCTCGAATACTGTTTGCCCAATGTCTCTTCCTATCCCCCCCTCCACAGGTGTGGACGGTGCCGTGAGCTCTTTCCTCTGTGGGCTCTTTGATCAGGTAGGCTTTTCTGGTGAAATATCTTGCTAGTCCTGACCGTTGTGCCCTGTGTAGGTGCCCGGGTTCTCTCACTGCATCAAATTCAGTCACTCTCCAGGGAATAGTCTGCGTGGTTCGGCTTGTTTGATCTGAGATTTTCAGGCCCTGAAGTCTTTGCAAATCTAATCAATGGCATTTAGTAAAAACAAAATAAACAGTGAGGAAGACCTATAAAATCTATAGATCTATAAAATCAGGCAGAAAGAGGCAAAGCAAGTTATAAGAGCCTCCAAATCATACATAGAAGAGAAAATGGCATAGTCCGTAAAAAAGGAAGATAAAACATTTTTTAGATACATAAATGAGAGAGGAAAGTAAAACAAGGATTAGGTAGATTAAACACAAAAGAAGGAAGGTATGTAGAAGAGGGTAAAGGTCTAGCTGACTGTCTCGATGAATATTTTTGTTCAGCATTTACAGCTGAAAATGAAGGAGAGGGACTTCAGTTAAGAAAAAGGACAAATGAGTAACTTGTTACATGTGAGTTTACAGAGGAAGAAGTTTTATTTCAACTGTCAAAAGACAAATAAGTCAATGGGACCTGATGGAATACACCCAAAGTTATTAAGAGCTTAGTGGTGTACTGGCAAAACCATTAACAGATTTATTTAACCAATCATTGTTAACAGGAGTTGTCCCAGAAGATTGGAAGTTAGCGAATGTTGTACCCATTCACAAGAAAGGTAGTAGGGAGAAGTCGGGAAAATATAGGCCAGTAAGCCTTATTTAGTTCGTGGGGAAAGTTATGGAAACCATGTGAAAAGATAGGATTGTTGAACATCTAAAATCACATGGGTTTTCAAGATCAGAGACAACATGGGTTTACTTCAGGGAGATCATGCCAAACTAATCTTATTGATTTTTTTGATTGGGTAACTAAAATAATAGATCAGGGTGGTGCAGTATACATTGCTTACATAGATTTTAGTAAGGCTTTTGACACTGTTTCACATTGAAGGCTCATCAATAAACTGCAATCTTTAAGTTTGGATTCCAATATTGTTGAATGGGTGAGGCAGTGACTGAATGACAGGCAACAGAGGGTCGTAGTCAATGGAGTATATTCGAAGCAACGTCTAGTTTCAAAAGGCCAGGGCACATTGCAAAAAGGAAAAATAAGACTGCGGTTTTATCATGTCTTGACAAGTAGTGTATACAGTGTGTTTATTTAAAACACTGTGTGTAGTTTGTACGTGAAATAAGGACAACTATTTGCTAAATCTGTTCAACGTCCCATACAGAGTATATTTGCACACTCTGACCAAATAACATATGTTGTGGTAAAAGGGGAAAAGTGAGAAGTCCATTATTCCATTCAGTGGTTCACAACATTTAAAAAAAAAAAAAAATTGACCCAGAGCTTTACATACATTTTATATATATATATATATATATATATATATATATATATATATATATATACTTTGTTTTCCAGTGCTGAGGCTCCCTTAGCACAGCTTACCTCTTTCTTTTCCTACCGTGACGTTGTGGAGTAGGCATGACCCAAACAAACGCTTCTCACAGAGGAACATTGGGTAACTGATGCAGTGCATGTGCAGTGAGAGCTGCGCCCACCCAAACTTCTCTATAGGAAAGCATTGAATCAGTGCTTTCCAATGTGGACTTCCGCATCACATGACTGTTTTAAATGGTTGGTGCAGCAGAAGCACCTACAGTGGCTGTCAGTGTAACAGCCACGGGGGGTATGTTTAACCCTTCAATGTAAATATTGCAATTTCTGCAAAATTATGCTTTACCTTTAGTGGTCCTATAAATTTAACCGATAAACACAGGCCACTTTATTGAGATTAAGTGGTCTGGGTGACTTTCATAGTCCTTTATAAAGAACTAAATACACAGTAACATTTATTCAAGGCCATAACAATGTAAATGGCCTGGTAACGAACAAATGATAAAATAATTGTACATTAGAGAAAAGTACCCCAAATCAAAATTGCTGTGACTGTTTTGAGATATGTACAATGTAAGGGGCACTAGATTGTTCAGATTGTGAAAATAAAATGATGGCCCATTAATGTAGAGGGTGAGGGTGAGACAAAAAGTAAAATGTTTATTTGGTTTTAAATGCATGTTGTGTTTAACGTAAATGCAAACAGGATCATCCTATTATAAAAAGAAGCTGTATTGCTGGACAATGTATATCTCAAGAAGATTACATACTGTATGCACTCCATGATCATCAAAGTGTGTGCGCGTGTGTTATACCAAAAGTGTTAATGAAAGCCGCTTCCACCTGAAGTAAGTGGATAGTTAATACATTGCTAAACACAAATACACGCCAGTCAAGCCATAAGATTTGCTTTTCCCACAGATATCTCACTTTAACAGTGCTCTCACTACTGCAAGGGATTCTGGGTAGGCGTATGCAAATGAGCTCCACAAAGAACCACATTTTTGCCTTATAATTCAACTTTATACATGGATTCCTTGGAGAATGTGTCTGCTGTATACAACAGCTTTGAAACACAACTCCGGAAGAGGTGCAAAGCCAGCGAACCACTCATAGACAGCTGTTTCTTTGGTAATGCAACTCATCAGCATGAGGTTGGTTACTGGCTTTCTATGGAGGCTTTGCGTTACTTGTAAAGTACATACCAAAAGCTGTTGTATACAACAGACACATACTACAAGGAATCAATGTATAAAGTGGAATTATGAGGTTCTTTGTTGAGCTCATTTGCATACTCCTCCCCAGAATCCCTTGCAGTAGTGAGAGCACTGTTAGATTTCATATATGCACACACACATACATTTACCTACTTTTTCTGCACAAAAGCACAAACTACTGATGTAGTCATCAACCACAGGTAGGTGTCCCCATGGTGCCACATCATAGATTGATCAGAGGATCATGCATTTCCCTTTAATCAACATTTTAATTGAAAGAATAACTATTTTCTACAAGCTTATCGGTTCTATGATTTATTATAAAGTTGTAGTTTGTGTTTTAACTAATTGCAATTTAAATGAATCCATAAAGCTAAGAAATTCTGTGTACAGAATAAGTATTAAACGTTTCAGCTATTTTTAAGATATTTTACATAATTAATTTAATTATGCTTGTGGAACTTTCAGCACACATAATTAACCCCTCACCTCTATAGGAAGACCTCCTTTCTCTAGAGTGCTGAACTTTTTATTATGCAAGTGAGAGATTTGAAAATATGCAAAATGAACCGCAAACAAGATGAAAAGGTCAGAATGCTGCTGGTAAATGTTACGTGTTGAGAAGGAATAGAGGAGTCTGGGGCTTTGAATTCCCCTCTTCAAAGGCTGTCCTAAGGCTGCTCTTACACTTGCTTACAGTTTAAAGGACCACTATAGGCACCCAAACCACTTCAGCTCAATGAAGTGGTCTGGGTGCCAGATCCCCCCCTAGTTTTAACCCTGCAGCTGAAAACATAGCAGTTTCAGAGAAACTGCTATGTTAACATTTAGGGTAAATCCAGCCTCTAGTGGCTGTCTACCTGACAGCTACTAGAGGCCGCTTCCGCGATCCTCAACGTGGATTCTTGTAATTGTCCTATTTATAGTTAAACCGCCCCCTCATAATATTGTAAAGTGCTACGGAATCTGTTGGCGCTATATAAATGGCGATAATGATATTCAAACTTAATTGTGACAGCATTCATTTTTTATTTGAGTAATTGTGAAACCTTAGAGCAGGATTCTAAAGACTGGGATAGAAATTTTCATGCCTTCATGAGTTTAATGAGATTCAAGGTTAAAGGAACACTATAGTCACCTAAATTACTTTAGTTAAATAAAGCAGTTTTAGTGTGTAGATCATTCCCCTGCAATTTCACTGCTCAATTCACTGTCATTTAGGAGTTAAATCACTTTGTTTCTGCTTATGCAGCCCTAGCCACACCTCCCCTGGCTATGATTGACAGAGCCTGCATGGAAAAAAACAAACTGGTTTCACTTTCAAACAGATGTAATTTACCTTAAATAATTGTATCTCAATCTCTAAATTGACCTTTAATCACATACAGGAGGCTCTTGCAGGGTCTAGCAAGCTATTAACATAGCAGGGGATAAGAAAATCTTAATTAAACAGAACTTGCAATAAAGAAAGCCTAAATAGGGCTCTCTTTACAGGAAGTGTTTATGGAAGGCTGTGCAAATCACATGCAGGGAGGTGTGACTAGGGTTCATAAACAAAGGGATTTAACTCCTAAATGGCAGAGGATTGAGCAGTGAGGCTGCAGGGGCATGTTCTATACACCAAAACTGCTTCATTAAGCTAAAGTTGTTCACGTGACTATAGTGTCCCTTTAATGAGTGGAAATGTATGATTGCAAACTGGCAGAACCAGATTAAATGGCAACAACCTATAGATCTCATTTATATTATTTTTATACATTCTCTTTGTGTATTAGTGTATATACAGTGCAATCCTTTCTAAAACATCTGAATTACTTCAAGCACATCTGTCTTGTATGGAGTACAAAAAGCCTATTTTGTAAATTCTTATACAAATTTTATCAAGTTTTTAACCTACATGCTGTGAATCTAATCATCCTATTAATATATTGAGCACTTGTAAAATTGATTCGTGTTTTTGGAACCAATTACAAAACAGCCATTAACAGGTAAGTAGAATGGGAAATATATAAATATTAGACAGAAATTGTAAATATATCATTAAAGCAACAACACTATAGCCTCCCGCTACTCTTCCACCATCAACCGGACGGCATCATTTCCTTGATGACTGTCCAATTCAAACCATTTTCTGTTTTTGTTGCAATGCATTTATGCACTGAGGCTCTCCCTAAATTAAAAGGGTAATGTATCAACTTCACCATTTTGTGTCTTAATCTGTTTAATATGCAAATGGTATTGGTTCTCTCTGTAATGGCACAGGTGAGCAAAACACTTTATTTTTTTAAAAAAAATTTTAAGACCTGAACAAGATCTAACAGAGCAACTTTAAGTTGGTTAGCATGTATGAGCCTAGCGTTTTTCTTCTCCAAAAAAAATAAATAAATCACTCCATACAGTTATAGCCATCTATTGAGCTAACAAAATCTACTGTAAAATGTAGAAAAAGTATTTGAATTTTAGACGTTGCCTCTGTTACTGGGGCAGAAGCTAGAAAAACTGCCCTAGCAATGGATGCATAATTGTCAATTTCTTCTCATGGTAAGTATTGAATCTAACAATGAATCCTATCAAATAACTCATTACCATTTTCTCTGGTAGTGTTTTAGTGCTTGGGTGGAATTGCAACACACATAGGGTTATATGCTAAATAGAGAATTCAAAGTGAATTTCTATTAATTCATATAAGGCCAGAGTAGCCCAACTAATGGCACAGCTGAATTTTTCCATCACGGCTATGTTGACCGTAAAGGGACCCAGACCACTTCATCTCATTTAAGTGTCCCTTTCCCCCTTAGTCCTAGTGTAGTTTAGAGAAACTACAATGATTACATTTCAGTACTAAAACTGCATCTAGGGGCTGTCTCCCCACATTAAAGGGTTATTTAATACTTTACAACGTGGGGAGGGACCCACAGGGGCTGAGGAACAAGTTGGTGTTAGGAATACATCTTTGCATTCCCAACACTAAAGTGTTCATTTAAGTATGAAATTCACTTAAAATTCTCACTTTAGTAAATAGCTCTGTCCGAGTTATTTGTCAATGTGAAAATTGTTGGAAACTTACAACGAATTTCAACTTTTAGATTAAAATAGCTGACTTCAATATTTTTTCCCAATTCAGCTATTTTTGCCTTAAAGGGACATTATAGTCACCAGAAAAACTACAGCTTATTGTAGTTGTTCTGTGCGCATAGGCACAATATGCAGCACTGATGTTCACTATCTCCACACTCGGCATGGGGACACGGAACTTTCCCCACAGAGATGCATTGATTCAATGCTTCTCTGAGGAGATGCTGATCGGCTTTTGGCTGTTGCCCTTGGCACGCCTCCATGACGATCCTATGGTAAAGCATTGTGATTAGCTTGGATTATCACTTCTGAGGTCAACCACGTAGGTGGGTCAGGGGTGGAGCCAGCGCAGCAGACTGGAAATAAGGTTCACTTTTACTATATTTAGGAGGTAAGCGGGGTGCAGGCTGTTCCTGACCATATAGTGTTCCTTTAAGTTTGAAATCCCAACAATTCCTAAACCCTTTTTGAGTTACTGATAAAAAAAAAAATGTAAGGGTATTCACTCCAAGTATTCCACTATAGAAGGAAGTGCTTAGTTGAATTGTCGATAATGAAGTTACCTAATTTTCACCCCACAATGTTTGTTTACTATTAGAAATGAGGAACACTCCTCCTGCCCCCATGAATGCTTAGAGTATTTTTATGACCGTATTATTTTTACATAAAAGCCATATGTGCACGTAGCTTAGTAGAAATAAAACCACATCTTACAGCCATGTCTGACTCTGAGAGTGTACAGCTGATGAATACAGACCTCTTATAAAAAAAATGTTTGTAAAGCCCAGATTTAATTACTTATTATATAGAGGGAGTGTTTTGTTGTGTTTTTTTTTTGTTTTTTTGTTTGTTTTTTGTTTGGTTTTTTTGCAGCTTCCTTATTACTCTGACAAAGGATAGTTCTTTTTGTTGTCCCATCAGTATGGCTAAGCTGCAGAGAAGTGTTTTTTTGTTTTTGTTTTTGTACTTAATTTGAAGAGAAAAATTCTGACTTAATGTGCATCACTAAAACACCAGGGGGCATTAAACAAGCAGTATGCACGCCTCCTTATCTTTTCTAACAGAGGTTCTTTACACTATATTCTGGTATGACCAGGTCTAATCCATGAATTAGTAATTGTGTGCTCGATCTTGACATATTTATTCTTTAAACGTCAGTACAATACATCTCTCTAGCATTTAAATGGTTAGTACACGTATCACTTTGTGATTTCTAACATGGCAAAAGAAAGTCCCATTTTCTGCTTGATTGATTTGCTACAATCTGTATGCGGAAGATTCTCATTCTGCTATTTTTGAAAGAGCTCAACCAGGGGCCTGTGCTGTGACATGGGTATCCTCTTCATTCTTTTCTTCGGGAAGTTATGCACATAGTAGCTTGTGCAGGTTTTGTGCTAACATACTAAATCAAGTCAGTGATGAGTTTCCGATGTTCTGAAGACCAAGAATGCACACCCTAACGTGAGATGCATTACAATCAAGCTCTTCAAACCTGGTATGACAGTGCTTTAAATACCAGCAAGCTGAGCGGGAGGTAGTAAGAGAGCAGTATCTGCTAAAGACACAGGTGCCTGATTACTTGTAGCAGGGACAATTATATATCCACTATCATTATAAAGATGTTAAGCCCAAGTAACGCTGTGCAATCAAACAAATGTCACATAGGAACTTAACATCTGATAAAGTATGTTTTCATTTTATACCTCTCAAATGCCATCTTCCTACTGCATCTTCTGTTGAACGGTTGGGATAGAGCAAGTACGCTGATAAATATTTGTATGTGGTGTTGAAACATGTAAGATTTTTTTTTTCTGTCAAATGATGCACCTTGTGGGTTTTGTGTATGGCAGAAAAAAAAAAAAAATATATATATATATAATATTCTGTCATTTAGGAGTTAAATCCCTTGTTTCTCTTTTGCAGCACAACCCTCCCCTCTCTGTAAATCACACACTGCAAGAAAATATAGTTTCTTTGTAAATCAGATGTTAACTTAATTTAGAAGTTTGCATCTCCTGCTCTGTAAATTTCACTTTAAGCACACACACAGAAGATACAGCAGGGTCTAGAAGGCTATTAATAGAACAGAAGATAAGCAATAAAATAAATGTAAACGTTAGCTCCCTTTTCAATAAGTGTTTAGGGAGACTATGCACGTGTCGTGTAGAGAGGTGTGTCTAGGGCAGTATAAACACTGATTTAATTAAGCCTCTGACTGCATTTAAAAGTGCAGCACCTATTCGTATAATTTTATGCATAGCGCATTTCCATGAGCTTGCACTTATTTATGTTACTTTGTATTGCTATCTTGCGATTTTCTTATTCACGCCAGCCCTGCTGGTAAAAATAAAAAATGTATTTAGCTTTTTTATTTTTTTTTAAATTACACAGTCAGAGGGTTAACGCCTGAATGTAACAGAATTGAGCAGTGAAAGTGCAGTGGCATGATCTATACACTAAAACATGAAGCTAAAATTGTTTTGTTCAATATAGTCTCCCGTTGTTCAATATAGCCTGCCGTCCTTTTTGGGGTGGGTCTAAACGCCGGCCGGCTGCGCCGTCCTTTGTACTCACTGGGCTCCTGCCGTTCCCCCGACAGCAGTCGTGATCCTGGGGTCTGCCTGGCAGTTCAGGCAAACCCCTTCTGCCCGATCCGGAGCTCCCGGGCCGTGTGATCGCGGGGTCCCCGCGATCACATGGCCGGGATAGCCAGCTTATGCAGTGCCTGCAGGGGGACTGCCTGAGCTCTCCTAAAGCCTGCAAAAAAGTTTAAAAAGTTGGTCAAAGTGATTTAAAAATTTTAATAAAGTAAATAAAAGTAATTAGATCACATATATGTGTATAGCCACTTGGTCACAAACACTGGCCAAAATTAGCATTCAATTTAGATTTTTGCATTTTTCACACAAACAAATATGAACGCTAACTTTGGCCAGTGTTTGTGACTAAGTGGCTACTACAAAAGACTGGAGGACATTTGTAATACCTTGGGTGGTCTACTTTTGTAAATGGTATGCCATCATGAGGGTAATTTTAATTCCTTGGCTACCATTTGGTTTCAAAGGCAACATAACCAGTCTACATTTTTCAGTTTATACACATTTAAATTTGCCAATGTGCTATATTTGACCCTGTAACTTTCCAAAACACCATAAAACCTGTACATTGGGGCTACTGTTTTACCCGTGAGACATCGCTGAATACAAATATGTGTACTTTATTGCAGTAACCGCTAACAGCATCGTGCCATTCACAGTTAAAATGCCATGCGGAACTAAATAACAAGATTTCTTATTTTCTCACATTTTTTTTTATATTTTATTCATATTAAATTATGCTTAATGGACCACTATAGGCACCCAGACCACTTCAGCTTAATGAAGTGGTCTGGGTGCCAGGTCCATCTAGGATTTACCCTTTCTGCAGTTTCAGAGATGTTTACAAATGGGATAATCCAGCCTGTAGTGGCTGTCTCATTGACAGCCGCTAGAGGCGCTTCCGCGCTTCTCACTGTGATTTTCACAGTGAGAAGACACCAGCGTCCATAGGAAAACCTTGAGAATGCTTTCCTATGAGACTGGCTGGCTGGCTGCGCGCGGCTCTTTCCGCGCATGCGCATTCAGCCAGTGACTAAGAAAGGAGGAGGCGAGTCCCTGGAGCTGGAAAAAAGGTAAGGGATTAACCCCTTCCTCACCCTAGAGCCCGGCGTGAGGGGGCCCAGAGGGTGAGGGGATCCAAGGACCCTATAGAGCCAGGAAAAAGAGTATTGTGGCAAACCCAGCCACTTCTGACTTATATGTATCGTATGTTGTCCATAGGCTGAATGTATACTGCAAGTCGTTACCTGTGATAATGCTATGTACAGCCGTTCGCCGTACGAATGTGGGCTCCCCAGGTAAACCACACCTTCACCAGTCGTGTGGCACCAAGTAACCGAGTGCATCCCGGTTGCAATCGGTACTTCAAGGCTCTCCTAGGTGGCCGCCGATCGGCTACCGACCATGCGGCGGTCGGCCATCTTGGATCCTTTGTCTCTGCAGCGGTGTTCGGTCGTCGAGAGCCTGGAACGGAAAACGGCTACTCGATGAGTGAACACCGCTGGACTTTCAGAGCGTTCGGGAGTCCCGCGTTCGGTGCATCCTATGCCCTGTACTTATTCGGTGCTTTTAAAACCACTTGAATGTTTTATCGTATTATGTGCGGCGTTCGGTCAGTTCAGCTGGGATCGGAGCGGTATTCTCCCAAGGTGTGCGCCCCGACCCCAGCTATCTACCGAACGTTCAATTATTATAAAGTACCGAGTATTGTGTGAATTGTGTATTTTAAGGTCAATTGTCGGTTTTGCTGCACGAGGAGATAATCCACTTAAGCGTCCATTTTGGTAGGAGTATCCTTCTCGTGCAGCAATGCCTGTTGGGAAAGTCGCAGTGTATGTTGGGAGAAATCCCCTGGAATTACTGTCTGGAAACCCCTTGCATGGGGAACTGTATAAATATGCTACCTGCGAATAAACCGAGTTAGTTGACTCCCAAACTGTGTTTCGTCCGGTTATTGGGAGGATGGGGAATATTGCCGTGCTTTCTGTCTTGACTGTGGATTTCCTGAAGATACCAACGGATATCGTGGACTAATATACTGCGTTCCGTAACAATTGGTGGCAAGCGACGGGATCCGAACCTTACAGCCGAAAAACGGAGTTCGTGTAACTGGAACTACCGAACGAGGAAAGCAAAGGCAATTCGTATGGAGATTGACTATACCATACTGAAGCGACAGACGTTAAAGGAACTACTGGAAGCCAGAGGGAAAGTAGCCAGCAGCAAAAACAAGGCGACAATCATTGCCGAGCTGATGGAGGGAGACCAAACCCGCAGCGCTACCCCCCCGGTAGTTATGGAGGAAACGCTCTATGAAAGAGAGATGAGGACCAGGCTAGCGTTTTTGCCGCAACCGATATCAGATGCCATGTTAAATATGGTAATGGCAAATGTGCAGGAATATGTTATGGCACACAGCCCGCAACACACCCTGGCTCGAACCGAGTCAAACCCAGGGTCCCTCTACAACCCAGTAAAGCCCAAGATCCCGTACCAGGCCTTCAGGGCTTTTTGCGAGGAAAAGGACGAGATAGACGGGTACTTGCAGGACTTTGAAAGACTGTGTGATCTGCATGAGCTAGAACGGTCCGTATGGGTGCAACTGCTAGCAAGCAAACTAGCAGGTCGGGCAGCCGAAGCGTACCGTGCTGTACCCAGTGAGGACAGCAAAGATTATGCCAAAGTAAAGCGTGCAATCTTGGAGAGGTATGCCATTACCCCGGAGGCATACCGGTGCAAGTTCCGACACTTACGAAAACCGGAGCGAGATTCGCACGCAGAATGGGCACACAAATTGGACCAAGCCTCCCAAGGGTGGATCCAGGCCAGCAACGCCACCACCATGGAGGAATTGCGCCAGCTGATGTTGTTGGAACAATTTTTTAATGGACTATCCCCGGAGACGCAAGAATGGGTACGGGATAGGAAACCCCTTACCCTAACGGAAGCGGCTAGATTGGCCGATCAACATTTTGATGCCCGGAGACCCCAGGGACCCGTAGCCAAAAGCTACTCCCGACCCCCAGGACTACCTAGCGCTACAACACCCCTAGCGCCCACCGCTGCCCCGTTCCGTCCCTCACAAGGACAGATACCGCCACCGTCCAGATACAACGGGCGGGCCAACATCCAATGCCATTCCTGCAAACAATGGGGGCATATGGCCCGAGAGTGCACCCAGAATCGCAGCAGGCCCACCTGGAATCAGGGCCGTCCAAACCCCGCACCCAGGGCGGCTGCTCACCATTACCAGAGGGACCCCGCCACTCAGGATTTATGGAGTGTACAGGCGGAGGAACCTCTGGGCATATTGCACGAAGTCATGTCGGTCCGAGCCACTGATAACCGGCAACATCACCGACAACTGGTAACTCTTGAGGGAACCGAAGTGCAGGGTCTGCGAGATTCGGGAGCTACCTTAACCCTGGTAGCCCCCCATTTGGTTTCGGAGGGCACGCATACCGGCGGATCTGTGTCCGTTCGGGTAGCCGGGGGAGCTGTATACCGACTACCCACGGCGAAAGTACATTTGAACTGGGGTGCGGGAGAGGGGACAGTAGAAGTGGGACTAATGCAGAACTTACCAGCAGATGTTGTGTTAGGGAATGATTTGGGTCAGATGACCTCTGCCTTTGTTCCACAGGCACCCTACCAGGAAGCCCATCCAGTAACCACACGGCAACAGGCATGCACCACGGCTACACCGATACACTCTGAGGCTCAGGTAAGAAACCACGACCCTTCCCCGACTTCCATATCCTGGGATACCCCGACTACCTTTATCACCGAAGTACAGACCGATCCCACTCTACAAGTCTATAGGGACCGGGCACAAGCTGTCCAGGCCGGGCTAGAGGGAGAGCATTACACGTGGGAAAAAGAGTTACTGTACCGTATCACGGCCAAAGACGTAGGGGGGTCCGTCACTTTGACGAACAAACAACTAGTGGTACCCCGGAAGTATAGGCAGGAGCTGCTCAGAATTGCTCACGATATCCCCTTATCAGGACACCTAGGGATGACCCGTACCCGGTACCGCCTAACGCACGCGTTTTTCTGGCCCGGAATCTCACAGGATGTGCGACAATATTGCACGTCCTGCGACGTCTGCCAGAGAGTAGGAAAACGAGGGGATCGCCACAAGGCCAAGTTATGCCACCCTTCCCATTATCGCCGAACCCTTCAGCAGGGTCGCAGTAGATATAGTAGGGCCCCTGCCAAAACCCAGTCCTTCTGGGAAGAAATACATTTTAACTGTGGTGGACTACGCCACCCGATATCCCGAAGCGGTAGCCCTCTCTAACATTCACGCTGAAACCGTGGCGGAAGCTCTAATAAAAATATTTTCCCGAGTAGGGTTCCCCCAGGAGATAATATCTGACCGGGGCACCCAATTTACTGCTGAGGTTACCCAACAGATGTGGAAAGTGTGTGGCATTAAGCCCATAGTCAATTCAGCCTACCACCCCCAGTCCAATGGACTATGTGAACGCTTCAATGGGACGCTGAAGCAGATGCTTCGGACGTTCGGGGAAACCCACAAAGACTGGGAGAGATTTCTACCTCACCTGCTCTTTGCGTATAGAGAGGTTCCCCAAGAATCGACCGGGTTCTCCCCATTCGAACTACTGTTCGGGAGAAGAGTACGGGGACCTTTAAACTTAATTAGGGAGCACTGGGAGGGGGAGAGTATCGCTAGCGAAACCCCTATAATATCATATGTACTGGAGTTCCGAGACCGACTGGAGGCGCTAACCCAGGCCGTACACACCAACCTCCAGGCGGCCCAGCAACGTCAGCGGCGATGGTACGATAGGGGAGCCAGAGACCGCAGCTTTCAAGTGGGGCAGAAGGTTTTAATTTTAAAACCTGTCCGCACAGATAAGCTGCAGGCCATCTGGCAAGGCCCATACCAGGTAGTGGAGCAGCGATGCGACACTACCTATGTGATTGGCCCCTGCTCCGGGGTAGGGAAGAGACGCATGCTTCACGTCAACCTGCTCAAACCCTACCACGAGCGGATAGAGGATGTGACGGCAATCTGTGCCTCAGCCATGGAAGATCAGGAGAACTTACCACTACCTGATCTGCTAGAACAGGAAGAGCGGGTAGAGCCCTCCCGGGGGGGTTCAACTGGGGGAGCGGCTAAGCCCTCGCGAGCGTGCCCAGATACAGGCGCTGATCGTAGCTAAAGGGGCTACGTTCTCTAATTTACCTGGGTACACTCCGCTGGCCACCCACCGAGTTGAAACCCCGGGACAGCTACCTATGCGGCAGGCACCATATAGGGTCCCGGAATCAGTCCGGACTCATATGAAGGCCGAGCTGGATGAAATGCTGCAGTTAGGGGTTATCGAACCCTCAGATAGCCCCTGGGCATCACCGGTAGTCCTGGTGCCTAAAAAGGACGGCACGACCCGATTCTGCGTTGACTACCGGAGGCTGAATGACAAGACCGTGTCTGACGCCTACCCGATGCCCCGTATAGACGAACTGCTAGATAAAATGGCACGGGGCCAGTATCTCACTACAATTGACTTATGTAAGGGATATTGGCAGATTCCTTTAGCCGATGATGCCATCCCCAAGTCGGCGTTTGTCACCCCGTTTGGCCTGTACCAGTTCAAGGTCATGCCCTTCGGGATGAAAAACGCTCCGGCTACTTTTCAGCGGATGGTAGATCGACTACTGGACGGCTTCCAGGACTATGCCTGTGCCTACCTGGACGACATAGCCATCTTCAGCCAGACTTGGGAAGATCACCTCCAACATATAGGGGCGATCCTAGATCGTATTGGGGGAGCGGGGTTAACGCTGAAACCGAGTAAGTGCCACGTAGGGATGGCCGAGGTGCAGTATCTAGGACACCGAGTAGGGTGTGGGCAGCAGAGACCCGAGCCAGCCAAAATTGAGGCCGTGGCCAAGTGGCCTACCCCCAGGACCAAAACCCAGGTGCTAGCGTTTCTAGGGACTGCAGGGTATTATAGGAAATTTGTACCCGACTACAGTACCCTGGCCAAACCCCTGACGGACCTGACCAAAAAGAACCTTCCCCGACTGGTTGTCTGGGCCCCAGAGTGTGAGCAGGCATTCCAACGGCTCAAGACCGCACTAACTAATGCTCCTGTGTTAATGGCTCCTGATCCAACTAAAAGATTTCTTGTCCACACAGACGCTTCAATGTTTGGATTGGGGGCAGTGCTGAGCCAAGTGGGAGCCGATGGCGGAGAACATCCCGTAGCCTACTTAAGCCGCAAGTTATTACCCCGCGAAGTAAGCTACGCCGCCATTGAGAAAGAATGCCTGGCCGTGGTGTGGGCCCTTAAAAAGTTACAGCCGTATTTGTATGGACAACCCTTTTCCTTACTCACAGATCATAACCCGTTGGTGTGGCTAAACCGTGTATCTGGAGACAATGCCCGGCTGTTGCGCTGGAGTTTGGCGCTGCAGCCCTTTGACTTTACCATCCACTACCGACCAGGAAAACAAAACGGTAACGCCGACGGGTTATCCAGACAAACAGAATTAGAAAAATGATCTGTGAGTACTCCCCCGGACATCCCCAAGCCGATCCGTTGGGATCAGACTGTGTATGCCGGCTTGGTTCTGGGGGAGCATTGTGGCAAACCCAGCCACTTCTGACTTATATGTATCGTATGTTGTCCATAGGCTGAATGTATACTGCAAGTCGTTACCTGTGATAATGCTATGTACAGCCGTTCGCCGTACGAATGTGGGCTCCCCAGGTAAACCACACCTTCACCAGTCGTGTGGCACCAAGTAACCGAGTGCATCCCGGTTGCAATCGGTACTTCAAGGCTCTCCTAGGTGGCCGCCGATCGGCTACCGACCATGCGGCGGTCGGCCATCTTGGATCCTTTGTCTCTGCAGCGGTGTTCGGTCGTCGAGAGCCTGGAACGGAAAACGGCTACTCGATGAGTGAACACCGCTGGACTTTCAGAGCGTTCGGGAGTCCCGCGTTCGGTGCATCCTATGCCCTGTACTTATTCGGTGCTTTTAAAACCACTTGAATGTTTTATCGTATTATGTGCGGCGTTCGGTCAGTTCAGCTGGGATCGGAGCGGTATTCTCCCAAGGTGTGCGCCCCGACCCCAGCTATCTACCGAACGTTCAATTATTATAAAGTACCGAGTATTGTGTGAATTGTGTATTTTAAGGTCAATTGTCGGTTTTGCTGCACGAGGAGATAATCCACTTAAGCGTCCATTTTGGTAGGAGTATCCTTCTCGTGCAGCAATGCCTGTTGGGAAAGTCGCAGTGTATGTTGGGAGAAATCCCCTGGAATTACTGTCTGGAAACCCCTTGCATGGGGAACTGTATAAATATGCTACCTGCGAATAAACCGAGTTAGTTGACTCCCAAACTGTGTTTCGTCCGGTTATTGGGAGGATGGGGAATATTGCCGTGCTTTCTGTCTTGACTGTGGATTTCCTGAAGATACCAACGGATATCGTGGACTAATATACTGCGTTCCGTAACAAGTATGTTTGTTTGTTTTCCTGGCACTATAGTGGTCCTTTAATATACAAATATATGATGCAACATAAAAGCCCTGTTTCGGGGGGCGGGGCCGTGCCTCCGGGCCGACTGGATGCTACCCGCATGGGCTCCTGCAGAAATCCACCTTAAACAGCACCAAACACGACCCAAACCCCCTCAACAAAGCGAAACCTGCCGCATCTGAAAGGGGGACAGCTCCGACACTCACCCGATACCCGCACGCAGCTGACCGCGGGGCGGGCAGAGAGGACTGGATCGGGCCTACACATGGCCTCTGAGCACCGGCCGCCATTGCATGCAGCATGGCGCCGTAAACTGGCACAACGCAGAGCCAACCCGCCGCGAGGCAAGCATCCCTGGCGCGGGGAGACCCTTGGCCCGGGGCACGGCCCGTCTCCCCCCCTTGGCCGGCGGGGGATATCCCGGCCACATGGTGGCGACAGGTACCACAGCGGGAGCCCCCGCATGGACACCATGCCGACTACCTAAACTGGCAATGGCAAAGAGACGGCCAGCCAGCTGTAATGGACATCTGCACTGAGGAGGAATATACTAACACTAATACTAAACTGAGAAAACATCTAAGCAGGGACCGAGGACCGGCTAAAATGCACCCTTAAACGACCGAAGATGGAGTAAAAAAGAGAAATACTCACCATGAGGAGCGGATCAGGACAGCTCGTGCGGACTTCGGCACTGCTGAGCGCCAGGTGGATCCTCCGCGCTGATTACCTGCCAGCTGGAGAAGTGAGTGCCCCGGCTTCTGGGTTGGGGGTCCCCGGAAAGCCCTGTCCCTGATGCTGAGAGCCCTGTGGGGCGGGTCTGCGCAGTCCCTCCGGCGGACCGGTGGCCGGGAGGGGTGTGCGCCGGCCTCAAGTATGTGGCCGGCACCGGGAGAGACATTGGGACACGCGTTTCACTGAGTCTTGAGTGGTGATGGGGAGGTGCAGGGAGTGGGCGGCCTACGGACTCTAGGTGTGGGGGTCAAGTGGACAGTTTCTACTCCTGAGTGCCCACAGCGCCACGGTGACCTCGGACAGTGGGCGGGAGTCGGTATGGGGAAGACGGCTGGAGGCTTGGCTGCCTAAGAGACGTACTGCAGCTGTGCCGGGGGAGGCCCTCATCAGACATCTTCTACGTCCAGCGCTACTCCCTTACTGATATCATTTTTATATTGTTTATTATTTGTGCCTATCGTTATTGCATTCATATTTTATAATTTACTAGACGCTGAAACAATGCTACAAGCTACGACCGTTCACTGCCTAGCACTGCCGGACCAAAATATAATTTCTGCTATGAGTGCTTCAAACAACAATACGTAGCTATGGAAATGCGTTATAGAACAGCACCACTATTTGCCTTACGTTAGTTTGCTATGTTACACAGGTTTAGGCCTAACTAGAGGCAGTTGAATTACACCCATGTGGGGGGTACTAATGGCAAAATACGTAAGGATTGAGCCCGTGAAAAATTGTAGTACGGAACTAACCTGCCTAGACCTATACTTAAGGACCAAGGGCCTTAGCCTGCACGAAAATAAAATATAAATAAATAAATAAATAAAAATATAGCTTAAAATCAGCAGTTCTGTCAGAAACGCACCGCTCCATTATTATTTAGTCAGATAATTTATGCTTAATTCAAAAAATTACCATGTTATTTACATCTCAGAGCCCTCTACGGCAACCGTTAAATGCCATTTATTATTGTTGACTTGATATCCAGACGAATGTAATATATAACGTATGTTAACATGCTTACATTTTACCTTAGAAAGACGCACATTATACATGTAGATACTAGTCATTATTACTGTAGTCACCACTGCTAACCTAAGGATTTTCATAAACGCACAGATTATACGACGCCACGGCAAGCCGCGCACACTAGGAATGAGCCCAAACATACTATAGGCCTATATGGCTTCCATACTAGACACAGCCTTAAGATACGCATCCTGGTATAGAAAATAAATGCCTAGCTACCAGCAGCAATTGCACAAATTGTTTTGCTTAGACATGCTACAATGCTTCGACAGGGGCTAAAGTTTACTGTTAATTGCCTACACATTACGCTTGTTACGTCATTGCTTAATGTTAATAGATAGGACTTTTCATCGCACCGAGATGCCTGCCCCTTATAATCCCATTACCATATATGAGCACTGTACCATATATACTAAAATGAATATACTAAAATGCTTGTTTATCCTGACCTATATGCCTCTGCGCAGGCAACCATATACTACATTCATTACCCTGTACTATGCCTGCTCATGCTTTTTTGCGACACTAATAAAAATATTAAAAAAAAAAAAAAAAAAAAAAAAAGTGTCTCCAGAAGAAAAGTGGAACATGGAACCTTGGAGAACCAAAGGATTTGCTATAAAAAGTTAAGTGATGTAGTCCCTGGTGTAGTGACTGCTCAATGAAGAAGCTGCAAAGACAGAGGTTTAATTTATTATTTTTTTGTAAATTTTAAATGCACAGTCTGCATTAACAAATAAAGATTTCCACCTGTAAAAAAAAAAAAAAAAAAAAAAAAAAAAAAAAAAGCCCTGTTTCTCCTGAATAAAATGATATATGATTAGTGTGGGTACACATAATATGAAAGAGGTGAATTAGGCCTGAATAGACATATAGCGCAAATTCAAGGTTTTGTTTACGTTTTGATTTGATCACAACTTGTACAATTGGCTCAGTCTTTAAGGGGTTACACAGTGGCAAAAGTGGTTTGTTTGTTTTTTTTCTTTTAGCCTTGTACTAGAAATTAATAAATGTTAACCTTGGAGGATATGGTATAGATCCAGACCTTTCATTCATAATCTGATCAATTTATGAATTACTGCTTTTCTTGTACAATTGATGGTTTGCAGTTTGGTTTCCTATTTTATGGACATGTACGATAAAGATGCTAGAATGATTGAAAGCGGGCGGAATCTAGTATGAAATTACCATGACCCACTTAATTTGTGATAGATGCTGAAGTTAGTGTTATTGGTTGGGTATGTACAGTGATCACTGGAATTTTCATACTTGCATGTATTATTAATTTGGTAGTGGTAGCCAAGTGAGTGGTTGGCACCTTACCTTTCTGCCACACAAGGACCTGAACATACACATATGACAACAAAGGATATTTTTCAGGGCCACAAGGAGAAGGTGTTTATCTGGCTAATTCAGGCACCTAAACTGAACCCAATGCAGAATCCATTACACTTGCTGAAGACTGGACAAAATGTCCCTAAATAGATCAGATCGGAAGATGACTTTGGTTTGTATCTGAGCAGCAGGCAAGTTACGCAAAGGCTGGGAATTTTTATTGGTTGCAGACTTCGTTGTCATGAAATAAAATGAATTGTAATCTAGTGGTAAATATAAATGATGGTAATTTATGACAATTTAACTAATTACTTTAGGTTCCGTCAAATTAACACACAAAACAAAATCCGACAGTTTCCTCACTGTTCACAGCTTATGTTAGTGCAATACTCTCAGATTTTGGGATATGTCCAAAGCAACATATGCAACCTCTTCAAATCTTTTTACCAAACTGTGACTAAAAGCTGGGAAAGCCCTCTGATAACTGAATTACAATGTGTGCCTTGAACTGGAAAAATTACCTGAATTGACTAACCTTGCCTTTGCCACCTAGTCTTAAAAGTTAATCCTCATATCCCAAGCCCTTGCTGAACTAAAGGGACTTCCTCTTACAATCCTTTGAAAAGCAGCTTGCTAGTGGATAAAATAAGAGAAATGTTGCTTAAAGTGATGCAGATAACATAGGCTGTACAGCTGTACTGTGATATGTTCTATTTTTTATTATTTGTACGTCTATGTTAATGATTATAATATCCACAGACACTTAAAGAAACACCATAGGGTCAGGAACACAAACATGTATACCTGACCCTATAGTGTTAAAAGCACCATCTGGCCCCCTCTTGCCACCTAAATATAGTAAAATCTTGCATTTACTCCAGTCTGTTACGACTGGCTCTGCTTGCTTGGCTGGTATTAGAAGTGGTGATCAAAGCCAATCACAATGTTTTCCCATAGGAAAGCATTGGATTGGCTGATTCTGTCAGAGGCAGATCGGGGCAGAGCCAGCACAAGGCACAAACAGCCCTGGCCAATCAGCATCTCCTCATAGAGATGCATTGAATCAATGCAGCTCTATGGAAAGTTCATTATCTCCATGCAGAGGGTGGAGACACTCAATGTCAATAACACTGCAGTACTGCCCCAGGAAGCACCTCTAGCAGCCATCTGAGGCTATAATGTAAACACTGCATTTTTCTGAAAAGGCATTGTTTACATGAAAAAGTCTGCAGGGACAGACTATACTCACCAGAACAAATACAATAAGCTGTTCTGGTGACTACTGTGTCACAGGTAATTAAAAGAGCAGGTGGGAAGAACTTTTAAAGTTTAAACTTTTTAAACCTTTTCATAAAGTGTGTAGGAAGGCTGTGTTGGCCACAATCCGTTGTGGCTAGGGCTGCATTAAAGGGATTTTGCCCCTTAATGGCCAAACATGCTTCAAACTTTCTGGCAGTGCTAGTGGAGGCAGGAACTAACATTAGATCTTATTAACTAAACTAGATATTGGATGCTGTATATATTTCTGTGTACATTTTTAAATTTTCTTACTTTACATTTTCTGCACTTAAAAATGTTGCTTTAAGTTAGAATCGGATTTGGCTTGAAAAGTTTTACGCAGCAAATTATTAATGATAATACAACTGCCGATAATATCTTGTACATTCTGCTCCTTTGGCAGAAACCACTAATGCCCATCTGTGAAGCTGGCACACTCCCAATGTTAGAGCTGCATCTTTCTGTAAATCCTTATTAACCATATTAACCATAGATAGACACAGGGTATGGACAAAATCACATAACCACCTCACAATGTATTTCTACCAAGAGCCGAATTATAAAAAGAGCTGTCTTTTGCATTCAGATCTGAGGCGTGCCTTCTCAAAGTACTGTTTCATTGGACCTAGACTGTGTGCAGTGTGATATTGTGCCTTTCTTCAAAAATAAAAACCTCAGTTTTTTTGTGGAATTAGGGAGTTGAAAATCTCCTTTGCCCTTGTGGTGGTCAAAGTTAGATCCCTCAGATGTTTTAATAGCTGTCCCACGGCTAGTGGATCTATCGTTTGGGCACCCATTAAAAATCAAGTATTTCCCCATTATTATATCCTGGTATGTGAAAACATGCTGGTTCTGTGTAAAGGCCTCTGTTTTTCTTTGGCAGTTATGATTTTGCAGGACAATCATAATGACTCCCACAACGTAACTGATCAAATCATTGCAAATCCTACACCTTGTTTGGCAGGAGGGTCAAAGAAGAAAAATATTACTTTAAATGTGATGCTCCATTTTATTTCATTAGTTTCGTTGATAATATTTACCAAATCACATTACAATATAGTTCAATCAAGACACACATTGTAAATAAGGACAAATATCAATTGTTTAATTTTTCCACTTATCTGCACCGGGTAGCATGAATAGGCAAAGCATGCAAAGGACGAAACTTCTAACAATGATTTATTGGGGGCTAAGATGTAGGCTGTCGGTTGCAGTACAAAGTTGTGAATTTCTAAGCAGAATATTAACATATTGAACCCTGAGTAGTGACAGGTTCCCTTTAACTGGGTCCCTAAAAAATACATCTTCGGATCAATGCACAATTTGCAAGTAATGTATTGCGGTTTGTTTAGCCACAAGAATCCTATGTGTACTGATGGATTTCATTTTATTAGGAGACCAAGTCAAGCTGGACCTTTAATGAGCAGCATAGGATAGAGCTTAAGAGTCCATTTACATGTTTCTATAATACGTCTGAACTGCTGGGGGCTGGAAAAACAGCGATTCCACGGCAAGCTTCTGTATGTGAAGCAAACCTGAAAAACAGACACAGCTCAAAACACATCACCGAGAGAGGTGTATTCTCTAAATGGGAAAAATGAAAACTGAATTCTTAGTTTTGGGCTTAAATAATTAGGCTTTTAATGGAGAAGAGACTTTGTGCAAAACTGCTCTTTGGGCCTAAATTGTGCGAATTTCATTTGTTTTTTTGTTTTTTGTTTTTTAAAGCTTGTTTGGTCAGAGCTGCCTTTGTCTACCGTTTCCATATGTCAAACATGTTTTGTTAATTGTTTGCATTGTCTTACCTATTGTACAGTGCTGTGGAATATGTTGGTACTATATACATTTATTGTAATTTCATATTTTCCTCTTTTGCTGTTTGGTGAGTAGACTGTGCTAGTCTACACATGTGTAACTCTATTGTCTGTTTTTTTTTTTTTTTGTTTTTTTTTTAAATTTGTACTGAAAAAAGTTTTTTGTTATGAGTACAGAAGAGAAAAGTGGGAAGGGAGCATATCACGCATATGATATGAAAAACTTCTCTTGACAAAATGCGTTTGATATAGTAAACCTGAAAATTGGTACAGATAGTTTAACAGGTATGCTAGCACAATTTTCAGTTGTAACCATCGAAAATAGGGGTGTTGGTCGGCTAGTGTGAACTGGTACACAATATCATATGTATTTAACATATGAGCTCATAGTCCTGTTCAGTCTAGGTACAGTTGGGTCACGTGTTGTGTTGTTTTTTTAAATTGAGATATAGAAACATTGGGGTACACTTAAAGTGTTTCTAATTTTGGTCTCTAATTTGAACTTCAGAAATTGTTCCTAAAAAAAATAGGCACGGAAAGCTGACCTTTTTAGACCTTTTTTTCAGCCAAATATCCATTTTAGGGGAAAAAAAAAAATCATTTAGAATGGTGGAAAGAACTTTTCAGGTGGAAATAATGAGAATATTGATACAAATGTTTAATTGCTGGAAACCTCCCATCTCCCCTCTCCCCTCTCAATTTAAAAGCATGCATATTCAAGTTGCAAAAGAAGAAACGGATCAAAATAAAACCAAAGCTATTTCAATAAATAGTGCAAAAAAGCACACCTGCCTCCCCGTGTTTTTCTTCTCTGACCGGTAGAGAGCTGATAAAAGCTTTCCATTCCAGGATAGAGCAGAATTATTATTATTTTTTTTATTCTTCGCAAACCCATTTTTTTTGTTTAATATAGTTGATGAGTATATATATATATATATATATATATATATATATATATATATATATATATATAGAGAGAGAGAGAGAGAGAGAGAATGCACTCTCCGGTCTTTCAAGTAATGAAAACTTTGTTTGTGTTTATGCAGCCCTAGCCACACCTCCCCTGGCTATGATTGACAGAGCCTGCATGAAAAAAAAAACCTGGTTTCACTTTCAAACAGATGTAATTTACCTTAAATAATTGTATCTCAATCTCTAAATTGACCTTTAATCACATACAGGAGGCTCTTGCAGGGTCTAGCAAGCTATTAACATAGCAGGGGATAAGAAAATCTTAATTAAACAGAACTTGCCATAAAGAAAGCCTAAATAGGGCTCTCTGTACAGAAAGTGTTTATGGAAGGCTGTGCAAGTCACAGGCAGGGAGGTGTGACTAGGGTTCATAAACAAAGGGATTTAACTCCTAAATGGCAGAGGATTGAGCAGTGGGGCTGCAAGGGCATGTTCTATACACCAAAACTGCTTCATTAAGCTGAAGTTGTTCAGGTGACTATAATGTCCCTTTAATTACTCAGTGGCAGTGAATTGAGCAGTAAAACCCGAGAGGCATGATTTTATACACTAAAATGGCTTAATTAAGCTAAAGTTGTTTAGGTGACTATTGTGCTCCTTTAAATGTAATATTCATTTCATATGATAGGTTGCTTTGCTTTGGCTTAACGTATATTTAATAAATAGAAGTGGTTGGATTACAACAATTAAAGAAACACTCCAATGTTGAAATAAATACATATAGTTCTGCAATTTTCCTGCTTCATTTAACATTCATGGCTGCGCCCCAAATAAAAATAAAGGTTACTCACATCTATTCCAGGCAGTGAGATGTTCTCCTATACAGCAGTGCTCCACCTCGGGGAGATCATCACTAGTGGTAATCTACTGACAGTCCAGTGCCTCTCATAGAAAAGCTTTAGGGTACAGGGTGTGTGCACAGCAATCACCACCATCCATTGCTTCTCGAAGGGAAGCTCTCACTTGTCCTTTGAATAACCAACGCTCACATTGACTTTAATAGGCAATCCCATAACCTTATGCCCAATGTCAGCTGTGTATAGGTTTGCCATTCTGCTCTGTCTTCTGGTTAGAAGCATTTATATTCTGATGTAATGGGCCAAAAGAATAAAGAATAGAAATAAAAAATACTTTGTGTGTGTGTGGCATTTTCATTGTATAAGTGCATTTAGCCCATACACGACTTCAGTCAGAAAGCAACAATGAAAACCCTGCAGTGTTGCCGTAAAATAGTGCGTTATTACTCAGACAATAACATGTAGCTAATGTTTTGTTTCTTTCGCTTCGTTTTTTTAAATCCACAGTTTGCACTAAAGGGGGAAAAAAATGTAAGCTATAAACATTCTCAGTACTCGCACTTTGCCAGAATGCAATGAAAATGTGAGGATGTTTACAAATTGACCCCTTCATGCCTTTTCAGATTGGTAATCAGCTGTTGAATGGAGAGGAGGGGGAACGGACGGACACTTTGTGACTATTAGTTCTTTTCTATTAGTATAACCTGTTGGGGCCTTAAAGGACCACTATAGTGACAGGAAACCATACTCTTTTTCCTGGCACTATAGTGCCCTGAGGGTGGGGGCACCCTCAGGGCACTATAGTGCCAGGAAAAAGAGTATGGCCCCACCCTCAGGGACCCCCTCCCGCCGGGCTGGATGGAGAGGAAAGGGTTTAAAACTTACCTTTATTCCAGCGCCGGGCGGGGAGCTCTCCGATCCTCCTCCTCTCCTTTCATTAGACTGAATGCGCACGCGCGGCAAGAGCTGCGCGCGCATTCAGCCGGTCTCATAGGAAAGCATTATCAATGCTTTCCTATGGACGCTTGCGTGCTCTCACTGTGATTTTCACAGTGAGAATCACGCAAGCGCCTCTAGCGGCTGTCAGTGAGACATCCACTAGAGGATTTGGAGGCTGGATTAACCCTATTATAAACATAGCAGTTTCTCTGAAACTGCTATTAAGCTGAAGTGATCTGGGTGCCTATAGTGGTCCTTTAAGCCTACATTTGACTTTTTTTTTTGTATTCTACTCTACTAGTTATAAAGAACACATGGAGAAAGAAAATGCACAGTCTGGTGAATAGCTGCCAAATTTTATAGTCCTGTTTGAAGGTTTCTTTTTTTTCATGTATTCATCACTTTCCTCTATAAATACCAAAAATATGATTACCGTATATACTCGAGTATAAGCCGACCCGAATATAAGCCGTGCAGTGTGTGTGCGTGAGTGCAGTGTGTGTGCGTGAGTGCAGTGTGTGTGCGTGAGTGCAGTGTGTGTGTATGAGTGCAGTGTGTGTGTGTGTGTGTGTGTATGTATGAGTGCAGTGTGTGTGCGTGAGTGCAGTGTGTGTGTATGAGTGCAGTGTGTGTGTGTGTGTGTGTGTGTGTGTGTATGTATGAGTGCAGTGTGTGTGTGTATGTATGAGTGCAGTGTGCTTGTGTGTGTGGCAGAGCCTTGGTGGGGGGTGGGCAATTGTATTATTATTTTTTTTAATTATTTTAATATTTTTTTTATTATGTTTTATTTAATGTAATTATTATTTTATTTATTTTATTATTATAATATTTTTTTTTTGTCCCCCCTCCCTGCTTGATATATGGCAGGGAGAGGGGCTCTCCTTCCCTGGTGGTCCAGTGGCATTGGCAGTTCAGGGGGGGGGGGGGGCTGTGGGGTCTGCAGAGAGCATTTACTTACCTGTTGAAGTTTGGTACCTCCTCACACCATAACTTCATTGGTCCTTCAAGATAGAGTTTTTGTATTTTTTGGTAACCGGTTTGTCTAGCAGTATGGAGCTACTCAAAACTAGAGACTTGAAGCCTACATAAACTAGCAAGCAGCTTGTCCAGGCAATCCTACTAAATCCAACTAAATTAAAAGTGTGATTAAATAGGGTATTTTGTTTATTTTAGGATGTAGATGTGCATTAAAGGGACACTATAGTCACCAAAACAACTTTAGCTTAATGAAGCAGTTATAGTGTATCGTTCATGCACCTGCAATCTCACTGCTCAATTCTCTGCCATTTTGGAGGTTTTGGTTCTTTGTATGCAACCCTAGCCACCCCTCCCGTGACTGTGACTGACACAGCCTGCATGAAAACAAAATGGTTTCACTTTCAATCAGATGTAATTTACTTGAAAAGTTTTATCTCCTGCTCTGTAAATTAAACTTTAATTACATACAAGACGCTCCTGCAGGGTCTAGCAAGATATTAACAGAGCAGGAGATAAGAAAATCTAAATTAAACAGAATTGACAACATAGGAAGTTTACACAGCCCTCCTAAACACTTCCGGTAAAGAGTCATTTAACCCCTTAAGGACAGAGCTTCAGAAGCTTGACTTACGCTTAATGACACAAGCAATTTTTGCATTTTCTTGCTGTTTGCGTTCAACTGCAATTTGCATCTCTCTCATTTATTGCACCGACGCATATTATATACTGTTTTTTAAAGGACAGAAAGGGCTTTAATTTGATATAACATATAAATATATAAATGCTTACTTATTATAAAAAAAATACAGAAAAATGCAAAAAAAAGGAAAAATATTGGTTTTTTTTTTTACAGTTTTTGCAATCATAATGTGTGCCTAATTAGTGCAGGTTAAGGAAAGTAATTAAAAATAAATTCATTTATTTGTTCTGATTTACAGAATATATAATGTGTCTGGGATTTTAAGTTTTTTTTTGGTAGTTACAGGTCACAAAGCACAAGGAGTAAAATAAAATTTTAATGTGGAGCAATTTTAGAATTTGGTATGTTTGTCTTGTAAGCCTAATAGCCATAAAATAAAACAAAATTGCCACACAAAAGTATATATTTATATAAAGTAGACATCACAGGCTATTTACCTAAGGTTGTTTTGACACTTTCTACGTAGCCATTTTACCGCCAACCTCTGCTAAATATTGGAGTAAAATTGTGTTTTTTGGGGGTTTTCGCACACAAACGTATAACAAAGAACTTCTCATGTGTATTTTGTAAAGTTGGTGTGTGCTATTCCTGTACAAAGTTTTATTATGTGTTCAGTTACTTCTGCTGAGTACAACGGTACCCCCATTGTATGTCTTTGGCACTATTTCGTGAAGCTACAGTGCCATATAGGAGACCTGTCCTTTTCAGTATTCACAGTAGAATTTTGAGAGACGGATTTAATGAGCCTATGCTTCCATTTGGGGTATTATAACAGTTTGACTGTTCAAAACCCCCCACAAAGGCCTACCATTTGTAAAAGTAGACACTCCAGGGTATCTCATAAGGTGCATATTGTGCCTTAACATGCCCCCATTTTTTTACCATTACATGCCAAAGTATGTGGTAAAAAATAATTTTGTGCATTTTTTACATACGGATTGCATTTTTGCTGGGCATTTTGTATATTTCATATGTGCCACTAAGTTCAAACCCCCCAAATTATGCTCAGCTAAGTCTTCTGAGTAAAAGGACACCCCCATTGTATGTCTATGGCACTATTTCGTGAAGCTACAGTGCCATACAGGAGACCTGTCCTTTTCAGTATTCACAGTAGAATTTTGAGAGACGGATTTAATGAGCCTATGCTTCCATTTGGGGTATTATAACAGTTTGAATGTTCAAAAAAAACCCACAAAGGCCTACCATTTGTAAAAGTAGACACTCCAGGGTATATCATAAGGTGCATATTGTGCCTTAGCATGCCCCCATATTTTCACCAATATATGCCAAAGTATGTGGTAAAAAATAATTTTGTGCATTTTTTGACATACGGATTGCATTTTTTCTGGGCATTTTGTATATTTCATATGTGCCACCAAGTTCAAAACCTCCAAATTATGCTCAGCTAAGTCTTCTGAGTAAAAAGACATCCCCAATGAATGTCTTTGGCACTATTTTGTGAAGCTACAGTGGCATATTGGAGACCAAGCCATATCAGTTTTTACAGAACTTTGAATTTTGCCGCTGGGCCTATGTGCAATTTCCAAGCATCTTCGTAAGTTTTGAATTCAAACTACCCCACAAAGGCCTACCATTTCTTAAAGTAGACACCCCAGGGTATTTCAAAAGGCATATTTTGAACCTTAGCATGGGATAATTTTTCCGCTAGCTTGTACCAGGTGTAGTGGTAATGAGCGTTTTTTCTGCCTTTTTGACACACAAAGTGAGTTTGCACAGTATATTTTGCAAACCTTATGTGTGCTACGACTGTATAATACTTCATATGTTGCTCAGCTATGTCAGCTGAGTATAAAAATACCCCCGTATGTACCTTTGCCAGGTATATGTGGACATCGGAGGGGCACATTTGGGACACAGCCATTCCATTTTTTTTCAAACTTTAAATTTTTACGCTGTGCCCATGTCCCATTTTAGAGTATTTTACCAGGCTATATAATCCAAATACCCCATAAAGCCATACCATTTCTTAAAGAAGAATCCCAGGGTATTTCAAAAGGCATATTTTGAACCTTAGCGTGGGATCATTTTTCCGCTAGCTTGTACCAGGTGTAGTGGTAATGAGCGTTATTAAATTAATTTTTTAACTTTTTAAAACTTTTTTTTACTTTTTAAAACTATTTTTTAAACTTTTGTTTTGCTTATTCATTTTTTTAAAGTTTCCTAAACTTTCGTAAAACTTTTTTTTACAGATTTAACATTTTTCTAAGCTTTTTCTTTTACCGTTAACCCCTAACTAGCAGTAAGCAGCACTAACAGTAAATTCCCCATTTTCCCATAACTCCCACCCACCCCAGCTAGCAAAATATTTAATTATACAATATTTAAATTAGTTAATTAAATTAATTTAACCCCTGAGGGTTAAAAAATAAATAAAAGTTAATCGTCAGGGGTTAAAAAAAAAAATTAGATCACAGTATAATACTGTGATCTGTATTTTGATCACTGTAGGTAGTGATCGACTGGCAGGGAAGGGGTTAATTTTTATTTGGACTGGGTAAAGGGTTTATTTTTTTTTATTTTTTTTTACTTAAACATTATTAAAACTTTTTTTTAACTTAATTTTTTAACTTTTTAAAGCTTATTTTAAAACTTTTTTTAACGTTAACCCCTAGTTAGCCTAATACTAAATCCCCCAATTCCCCACTAACTTCCACCCTCCCCAGCTAGCTAAATTTATAATTTTAAAATATTTAAATTAATTAATAAAATAAATTTAACCCCTGAGGGTTAAAAAATAAAGGAATTAACCCTCAGGGGTTAAAAAAAAATCAGATCATATTAAAATGTAATCCCTGCCAATTGATCACTGTAGTCAGTGATCAATTGGCAGGGAAGGGGTTAATTTTTTATTAAAATGGTAAAGGGGGGGTAAAGGGGGGTGGGATTTTAAATAAACTTAATTTTTTTTCCACCAGGGGGCAGGATCAGCACTGATCCGTCTCCCTGCACTTCACACTGAACCCGGAAGTGCAGGGAGGCGGAAGGTAAGTATACAGAGCACATGTGCCCGCTCTGGCATGCTGTCAGAGCGGGCACATGTACTGGGACAGCCCGATCCGGTGCTCCCGGTCTGCCTCTAATGCAGAGGCAGACCGGAGCACCATTAACCCCACGATCGCCGCGATTGCGGCGATCTGGGGTTAATTTTACCGCGTGACGGACGAGGTCCGTCATCCGTCGTTAAGGGTATCCCCTGGATGACGGACCTCGTCCGTCACCCGTCGTGAAGGGGTTAATGTTTGTCACATGCATGGAGGTGTGTCTAGGGCTGCATAAACAAAGGGATGTAACTCCTAAATGGTAGTGAATTGAGAGCAATGAAACTGCAGCGGCATGATCTATACAACAAAACTACTGCTGAAGTTGTTTAGGTGACTATAGTGTCTCTTTAATATATTGGAAAAACCTCTTATTTGGGACCTTTTTTGTTTGGCCCCTGGCAGAGAAAGCAGTTGCAAGCTATATCCGAGCACACTGTGTTACTGCTTCTTGTAGGAAGCTGTACATCTGTAATCTAAAAATAGTCCCATAGCTGCAACAGCTGATTCTTTATTGGAGTGGAGAAATGCAATGCTGGCCACATTTATCTTGTGTTGTAAGATTCTGCTTTGACAAGTAACATTTGCAAATGTTAAAACACGTTTGTTTGCTCCAAGGGTCTGGCGCTCAATTCCGTAGGTTTAAAATATCTTTTAATGTAATTTTATTTGCAATTCACAGTATCTCATGATTTGCATTTTGTGATGTATGTAGCTTTCTTCACAAACTTATTACCAATAAATGGACGTGACCGATAATGTCCTGAACACTTCACTACTGCTCTGAATGGCCAGGGAGCAGACTCAAGTGTGTGGATCTCCCCCTACCCCCCTTTTCCTTAATAAGATTCTGCCGTTTACCTAGGTGCAAACACTTTGGTCATTGAGCCATTAAAACCAGGAAAACATTTCCTGCTACTGTATGTGTAGAAACTGACAGATAAACATTCTTTCAAGTAAAGCCATATAAAGTGTTGCCTCCTATCATTTAATTGTTTTGTCACACTGTTGTCTGCCACTGATAAGAAAGCATTTCACTGCAGGCATCGGAGTAATGAAGAGGCGAAGTGTAATGTGTAGCACAGTGATTCATTTGATTCCTGTGTTATGTCCAAGTCATTTATCCATCTGAGTCTGTACTTCATGTTTTTCCCCTCTCTCTCTCTCTCTCTCTCTCTCTCTCTCTCTCTCTCTCTCTCTTTCTCTCTCACTCCCCTTCTTGTGTTCATATATAATTGAGCTGAACATGTCTACTGTTGAGTAACAGAGCTGCATTGGATTTTGCTTAACGCTGCAGTATTAAAATGTTCCTGTTGTTTGAGCTGCATTTGCAGACTCCACAAGGCCTTATCAAACGCAGCCAGTTGGTGCTGCTCTTGGAAGTGTGCGGGGAGCACTCTTGTGGAAGGTTAATGGAGTGTAATTATAAAGAAAGATGAACTGTTAAATCACTCTGTCCCTTTTTACCTGCACTGTGATTGGCACGTGCTCCATTCCTCCATACACCGTAAGACAGATGGTTTTATGATCCTTTATATGACCTTTTGTCTCTTCAATAAATATGCACCAGCTGTAGTTTTGCTTACTTCTATTGTACAAGCATAGGTTCAGATACTTTTAACCCCTAAAGGTGTTCTTGAATGTTTTCTTGTAACCCCCATGACCTATGTTTGACATGTTTGTGGCACATTTCATTTTAAAATCATTCCACACAAAATCGCAGTGATATTTTTAGACACGCTCACTTAACTTTCTCATTAAAACTATATGGCTATTTATATATATCACTTGTTATATGTTCAGAGTGATCATGAAAGCAGGAAGTATATTCACATTTTATTGTTGATGTAATATTCTATGAAAATGCTTTTGTTATTCTCAGTGAACAAGATCACTTAAAAGCCAATTGCAAACCATACTTCACTAAGTTTATAACAACTGAACTATTCGATATGGCATGAGCAGGAAATCCACAAGTAATACAGGAAGCAATTTATAGGCTTCTCTTAAACAATGCAGCATTTATTAAGTGTGTGACTCCATCTGTCTTTATGGAGCCTGGGAATTATAAATAGAATAAATGGATGGATTTTATGAATGGATAGAATATATGGTAGGGGTTTCCGCAGCATGAATACTATCCTAATTAATTGGTATATTTGGCCTTGCATCTGGTGTAAGTCTTGTTTCTTGTGGTGCTTAGCTAGCCAGATGATCATCAAATGATGTATAGCTCACAACATGTATGTATACCTTGCCACTATTTTGGGTCACAAAAGGTAAATTAACCCCAATCATTGATATTGCTGTATAACAGAGCAGTGTCAATATAACAAGTTCTCTGTTTACTGTAGTACCTAGTTTCTCAACCCGTGCAGTATGGGCATTAAAAGCAGGCGGTACGAAAAGAGCTGGCCGGCTGGGTGGGAAGGGAGGTGGAAAGATAGGTTCTTGCTCTTGCAGCACTGCTCCTTGCACGCCCTGCAGTGATACCGGGAGCTGGACTGTGACGTCACTCCGATATCACCGCGCACGAGAGAGCAGTGCTGAAAGAGCGTAACGATTACACAAGCACTACACTGGTCCCCAGGGAAAGGATCCTCTCCAGCTCTCACAATGGTAGGGAGGCTGGGTGGACTTAAATAAAAGTAACTTTAAAAATATATATAATTTATAAGTGTGTAAGAGAATATGTATTTGTCAGTCTGTGTCAAATCAGTGAGAATGTGTGTAAGTATGTGTCAAGTTAGATGTAGGTGTCTGTGAATATATCAGCGAGTGTGTGTCGGTGTCATCTGTGTGTAAATGTGTTTGTTTCCTCTGTCAAATCAGTGAGTGTCAATGAGTGTGTTCACTGTGTGTAAATGTGTATCAGTGTCCTCTGTGTCTGTTATGTGTTGATTATATTTAAATTTTGTGAGTTTTATACTTCAGATTAATAGTTCATACACACCCCCTTACATACACAATATTAGCACGATGACATATTTATTTTACAAATATTCTTTACTACCTTAAATTGTATTTTTTTCCAATACGGGATTAACTTGCATATCAGTGTCTACACATTAAATTTGGAATTCAAATCAATAGAAATGAATTTCCCAAGGCAGCGGTACTTAGGATTATTTGGGGGGGGGGATTTAAAAACATTTTTATACTATTAAATTGCATTGAAAATCACCTACAGCTATATTTATTTTCCATCAAATGCTCAGCTCTTTAAAATTTACATTCAAAATTTAGCAAATTGCAATCTAATTCAGACCTAATTTCAACTCAAGGCAGACATGTAAAATGAAGAGAGAACTTAAAGATTAAGCTGCTCTTCATCAAATTTGACTAAAAGATTATTTATTTTTATAAATACACAATTTACTGAATAGAGCAAAAAGTATCATCATAAAAAAACACTGACAGGATGACTCGAGTGGACATCTTTCTGTTTAAGAAAATGAATGCAGGTTTTAGAATAGGGAATATGTTTAACTGTGAAATATTTTAACATATGATACCATGACAATTGTTTTCTTTTCCTTCACCCATAAGCTATTTTAAATGTTTCTGGAAAAAAAGTCAAAATCAGGCCTATTTAATGCGCTGTGCAAAAGTACTGTAGGCAAGAAAGCAGCTGGCAGAGTCAGCTGACTACACTCTGTAAATATCAAAGCATGAGTCTACAAGCTGACTTGCATTCATTATCTGCACGCATTCAAATGTAAGATTTGTTTTTCACTTTGGGACTGATGAGTATTTGCAGGCGTGTTTGTTCTTTTTGGGAAGGTTTTGTTTCATCTCCCAGAAGATGGGGAGGGGTGGGGGATGAAAACGTGGTGCAGCTCACTTTAACTCCTGCGAACACTATTCTTCTGATTGGTTTTCTCCTCTTGGTATAACCATCTGTCTATTCAGGCCTTACAACAGCCTGCTTCCCCCTACTGTTACCTTCTGCTGAGCGTAAATGAAGGTTTGTATTGTTGTTGGAGTTTGCAGTTATGTCAGGAGTTCACAGAGAATAAGCGTTAGATTTGTGTTTTCCAAGAATGTACGCTGAAAATGCCATTCACTTATACCTGCACTCCTCATATAAAGCCATCTGTAGAATCGGTTTGTTGCAAAAGACAGTTTGTAAACTCTGTTACTTTTCCATATTACCAGGATTCCCCCAGCTATATATTTAAATTTATCTTTACATTTTTTACATTTCTCAACTGTGTGCTAATCATACATTGCTTTTACTCATCCACATTCATATTAAAAATATGTCCCAACAAGATTTAACCTGTAAAATGAAGCAATAATACGTTTGTAAGATGCGTTTAAATCAGGTTTCATGAGATCTGCCTTCTTCGGTAGCTGTACTGTGTATTGTTCTAAATGGAAAAAGTCAAACAAAAACATTATTACAGTCTGGCATCTAATGCCACCTGTTCTTTAAGGCATCTATTTCTAAGGGTGTCTAATTGTTTGGTTTAGCTGCCATTTATACTGGCGTTGTACTTTAATTGTTTCAGCAATCAAACCTTTGTCAAATCACGCCCCCCCTCTGTCTTCCCAGTTGTAAGGGTTTCCTGTTGTTCAAGCTCTCCATTATTTGGTGTATTGCAAATGGTTCATGCTGATCCATAGGTGTACTTCTTATCTGTGATGTGTGTGCTGCTTTTAAAACTTCTGAATGCTTGCAGGTTACTCCATGCTGTATATACAATGGGTGGTTTTAATGATCCTTTGACAATAAATATCTTTCCATTTCACACATGAATGTGGGCTTTTATTTTTTTTCCTGTTTCTTTAGAAACTTGTAGTGGAACAACTTCGGAAGAATCTGATCATTAAGCAAGAACTCCCGGACAATAAGCTTCTCATACAGCCTTTGCTACAGCTAGAAAGCAAACCGCCAACAACACCACAAGTGCAGCCACAGCCTCAGCAAATACAGCTGCAACAAATACAACCGCAGCAGGTGTCCCAGGCATCCACTACATCTCTTCCAGGTCTGAGTGGGTCACAGGTTAGTTCTGAATACAAATTCCAATATATCATGCCTTTACCTCTGAAATCAGTATTGTTTACATGTGGCTATGGACTGTAACCATTATTGATGGCGAAGTGGAAAATTCTGGTGTATGCGTATTGTAAGCACAATGTCACACTTTGCCTACACTTTGTGCATGGTATCTAGTCAGTCTAAGACAACATGTATTGAACACAATAGAAAATATTAAATCTACTTCAAAAATATTGTTTAATAAATTATTGTAATCAGTTCTGCTAAAGTGCTTTTGTTTTTTTTTTGTTTTTTTTAGTACTGATATATTCCACCATTTCCTAAAAAAATGAATGTTTAACCTCTTAAGGACCAAACTTCTGGAATAAAAAGGAATCATGACATGTCAGACATGTCATGTGTCCTTAAGGGGTTAATGGTGGATCATCTACCTTTTATAGTTTGTTTAACTGTATTTCAATCCAGATAATCAATCCAGAATGGTTGATGATACCATTGTCAGTTATCTGATAAAAATGAATTACCTGCCAACAATAGTCCCTCGTTGGTGGGCAATGATTTACTGTACTAAGTAAATACAAATTATACTCAATAATAATTCACTAAAGTGCCATTTATCCCCCCCTTAATAAGAAACTGTATTGCAGTAGTACAAAATGTCTGATTAGAACATCACCTTATTGCTTTTAGTACCTTTTTATTCACCAATAACATTATGTCATTAAATTGTGGTAGAACACTGATTCCATGCAAAGTACAATTCTGGCTTAAGTTTACCATGGATTACAGCTAAGCATCCTGTTAGAAATGAAAGGGACTATCTCTGTAACGTTTATGTGGTAAATGTAGCTCATTCCAATTTGAGCGCCCTCTACTGGAAACAAAGATTATTATAAAAAAAAATACTGCATTGATTTATTTTATACTTTCATTTCATTTGAAATTAAACTGAAAAAAGGAACCCCTTTGGAGATCTTTTTATAAAGTTCAGGCTATGGTTATGACCATGCGTCTGTCATTTTACCTGTAGGTTTATATTGGTGGGGGAGGGGAGGAATAGGAGTAGCAAACATTATTTTAAAATAAATTGCTAAACTAGTGCTTTTTTTCCGCCATTGTGGTATTCTTAAGACGCCTTAGTATGTTCTTACTACAACATACATGTGACCCAATGGTCCGATACGAGAAACTGAGCAGAAAGTGTAATATATCTACTTACACTTCTACTGCAACCCCTATTATCCTGTTCATTGTCTTCTGGTCTTCTGTTAAAATCAATGTTATACTTTTTATTTTTTTTATTTTTTAAAACAAGTTTACCATCTTAATGATTTGTACAGCTGTTTTCGTTTTCACTGCAAAATAAATGGTATACAAAGTGTCCAAAAAGATTATTTTCATAATTTTTCTTTCTTTTTTTTCCCCTTTTTTACACTATTATCATTTTTGTTTTGAAATATAGAACATATGCATATCTCCCAGGCATTGTGGACATATTTGAGAATATTTCCGTATTATTTGGAAATTTTGAATTTTTCTATAGATAAAAATATTTTGTAAATATTTGTGTAACAAAAATTGAAAAATAGTTCTGCTTGCACAATGGCAAATATTCTTGGAGGGAGTTGTTACCAAAAATGATTGCCCCAAAACGCCTTCCAAGGATAAGCATTGCAAAGAGGAGTTTTATCAGTGATCGGGATGATTCCCTATCTCACTGTTTAATCGTGTAAGGCACAGGAGATAAAAATTAAAAATAAATATTTCTTTAATTGATTGTCACAAAGTTGCATAACAATCGGTGTAAAAAAATAAAGCTTGTGTGTTTTTACAGTGGAGTTGTAGATTAATTGCTTCATTGTACAGTGTACACGTTGTACCACTGCTGTCCAAACCGTTTATTTTACTTATTTTGTGTGTGTATATATATATATATATATATAATACCAGCACTCCTCGGTTTTCCAAATGAAGATTTTCTTTTAATCCAGTGAATAAGATCGACGTTTCAGCTCTATTACAGAGCTTTCATCAGGGCATCTATGTCCTGATGAAAGCTCTGTAATAGAGCTGAAACGTCGATCTTATTCACTGGATTAAAAGAAAATCTTCATTTGGAAAACCGAGGAGTGCTGGTATTTTTTCTATTTTTATGTTTAAGCTACCAGAGCACCAGGTATTGGATGAATTGTGGGAGTGCAAGAGTTTCCTGTATGTGTGTGTGTGTATATGTATATGTATATATATGTGTATATGTGTGTGTGTGTGTATATTTTCTATAAACTGTTCTATTTTTATTTTTTATGACTCCGCTATTCTTGTATATTACAGAAGACTGTCGCTACAGCATCTATGATCACGGCAAAGACTCTACCTCTTGTGTTAAAAGCTGCAGCAGCATCCATGCCGGCCTCTGTCATTGGCCAGAGACCCACCATTGCCATGGTGACTGCCATCAACAGCCAGAAAGCCGTCATTGGCGCTGATACGCAGAGTGCTGCAGTCAACTTGCAAACATCCAACAAGGTCACCAGTCATGTAGGGGAGACCTTTCAAATCGTGGCAAAAAATGCTGTTACTTTGGTGAGATACGCTGAATGGGTTTTGCTTTCATTTTGGACTTAATTTGGTTGATCCCATGTGTTGAACATTTTATTAGTGTTACTGTGTTTAGAACAAATTTGAGAGCAAATAACCTGAAGTGATGATTAAGCAATTTACTGCTACATACCAGCAATAATTTGGCACCCAAACCTACACTGAAACCTAACTCTCAGAGCTAAAACCAGCTATACTAATTCTAATTGTTAATTCACACAGGTATACAAACAAGTTTTGCTTTTGCAAGCTTTTCTTCTGTTACTCTGGGCAACTGTCTAGAAAACATTTTCATACTACTCTTGTGCAGTCTTAATGTGATGTTTTCTTTGATATATACGGGCTTTCCCTGAAAATAAATAAAACCGGGTCTTATATTAATTTCCCCCCGAAAAGGGGGAAACCGGTAGCACGCATATGCTAGAAAACAGATCTATGTTCGGAGGAATTTCCTAGAAAATAGACTTATTCACGAATGGAATCCCCGAACATAGATTAGCAAACTAGCGACAAGGGCTTATTTTCAGGGTAGGGCTTATATTACCAGCATCCCCTTAAAAAAAAAAAAAAAAAAAAAAAAAAGCTAGGGCTTATTTTCAGGGAAACTCGGTAATTGAATCGCTTCTGGTGTTCAAGTAATTTTGCACAAGTTCCATATCACTAATGCTAAATCGGTATACTAGTTAATAACCATTTTATATTTAAAGCATTTTCTGCTTCTCTAAACCTATAAAAGATGGTCAACCCGTCACAACTCACTGACCAGTTTAAAATGTAGGCTACAAAGGCCAAGCAGGAGGAAGGGGACAATTTACAAGCCCCCCGTCAGAGTTGTCAACTTCACACAACTCACAGCTTAGCAAGTGTAATTTACATTTTAAAACCATCTAAAACAAGGCTTTTATAAAAACCCATAGACTGATTGCATGCGAAGTTTAGATTAATGATGATTGGGCACAGGTAAAACATTTTAAATTTGGAAGCCATGACCCCCTGGTGACCTCATTTACAAATTAATTTCTCTTCAGACAATGGCTCATTTGCAAGGGGTTGGTTAAAACATTGCATGGGGGCAGGAACTAAACGTGATGCCATTTGTGATTAGTGTTTACATTGCTTTCTATTCCATACTCACCAGTTCCAAATGCATGGCTTACCTATCAAGGTTCCGTTAAAGATGAAGTCTTAAGTCTTTTTCTTTTCCTAGCATATTGCAATGTTTTATTTTTCTTGAACCTTTCCAATAAATATTCCCAAATAAGTAACTATTGTCATAACTTATATTTTTATTTTATTATATCATTCCTTTTATCTTTGGAACAGCAGGTTCAAGCTACTTCTTCTCAGCCTATCAAAGTTCCACAATTCATCCCACCTCCTAGACTCACTCCTCGTCCAACCTTTCTTCCACAAGTAAGTTAATTGACCCATCCAGAATGAAGAACAGTTGATAGATTTGTGTATATGTAGAATGTAAGCTTGTTTGAGCAGGCTGTAAGCTCGTTCCAGTGAGTCCAGCTAGTTTTGTTGCAAATACTTGTCGGTTAGTCGACCCATTGTCCAGTGCTGATGTATTTGTTGGAGCTTTATAAATAATAAGTGTGTGTATATGTACAATGCACAAACGTATTTAAGGGGGGTTCTTTATTTGAAAAAACAACCTGATCTGTTTAGATGCATTTGCCCATCGATAAGATATTATTTTGCTTCACACAGTATAGGTATTTAGTAAACATTCCACCCACTGATTAAACCATGTTGATGCCTTTCCTTTCTCACCTCTTTCTTGTCAAGGTGGAGTGGGTTACTACTAATAAAATCAGAGTGCATCTTTTCCAAAGTGACATTTTTCTTACTGGTTATATTTAAGCCGCCTTACGTCAAGGAACAAAGGTGGCTATAAGAATTCAATTTAGACCCGTATAATGGATTATGAATTTAGATTCCGTGGGGGATTATGTGTCCTAGTGTAAAATAAGCTGTTTGTGACTTTACAGTTCCATTTAAAAATTGACAAAATAATATTTTTCTCCTGTAATTTTTTATTTATTTATTTTATCCTAGGTGCGTCCAAAGCCAGCAGCACAAAATAACATTCCTATTGCTCCTGCTCCTCCCCCCATGCTGGCAGCTCCTCAACTCATACAGCGGCCGGTCATGTTAACAACAAAGCTAACACCCACATCCCAAAACTCAATCCATCCTGTGCGCATTGTTAATGGGCAGCCCACTGCCATCTCCAAAGCCTTCCCTACGGCACAGCTCACCAGTATTGTGATCGCTGCACCAGGGACCAGGCTGGCAGCTCCACAGACATTGCAGCTTCCAAAACCAAACCCAGAGAAGCAGGTAACTTGATTGGGTTGGAATAGCATCACATTCTCATTTTTAATGTGATTTTCATTGCAGTGTTTACAGAGCCAGACTTTTCCATAAAAGTAATTATAACACTGTTGGAGGTCCTAATCTTGTTTATCTATAATGAAAAGGGACTTGAGCAGAACAAAATTTAATGGAACAGAACCACCCCCATAACAACTTTAACTCATTGAAATTGTTATGGGGCAGTATTAACTGGGTACCATCTTAAGAGGTTACACAGTTTTTCAGCGGTTTAACACTGAAATTAAGACTCTGATGTAACTTCGCAAGTAACTGCCTGGTTACTTGCGAGGTTTCTACATAATTTATAGAGACTCCTCAAGATAAAGTTCAGAATTGTATAGTTGAGGGGAGAAGGAAGAGGTTGATAGAATTACATGAAGCTCTCACTCATAGGTGCCACCATCTACTTAGTTGCTCTGGCATTAAGATAATTTATTGTTTACGTATGCTCAGCAATACCTGACGGAGGTCTATAGAAAATCCTGTGAGATACTCCATTGAACAACCTGCACAATGCATGGGAATATGTGTGGAAATGGCAAAGGTTTGGGGCGGAGCCAAACACCTCCCTGGCCAATTGGCATCTCCTCATAAAAGAGGCATTGAATCATTCAATCACTATGGGGAAAGTTCAAAATTTACATGCAGTGTGTGGAGACGCTGAACGTAGTGTGCAGCACTGCCCCAGGAAGCACCTCTAGTGGTTGTCTGAGGTGTGGCCACTAGAGGTGTTCCTAGCCTGTAAAGGCAGTGTTTATATTAGAAATCCTACAGGGACAGACTATACTCAACAGAACAACTACAATAAGCTGTAGTTGTTCTGGTGAATATAGTGTCCCTTTAACTATTAAGTGCTACTGTGTCATTTAGATAATAATCTGTTACTTGTCATGTGTATGACCTACCCTTTACAGTTCTGTGATAGTGCCGTGATCTAGATATATTTAAAACTCAAAACAACAAGTCTCAATGAACAAACAGCTAGGCACAAAAAAGGACTTGTGTAACCTTCTTGCTGTATTTTTACCCATAGACCGTAAAACCTCAGGTGGAAACATCAGAGAAGCCAACTGAAAGCAGTACAACGGTGCCACCTGTCTCCAAGCCAAAACGAGAAGAAAATCCACAGGTACCAACAGTTTCATACAATATCCCAGAGATTGATTATGAATGTGGGGTCTGAGCACCAGATAAAGTTTAAACGTATTACACAGAATTCATACCAAACTTAGCTACAGCACTCTCAGCATTTATAGCAAATTTATCTTGTGTTAACGTTTGAGTGCAGACATTTTGTACTTGCAAGTTATGCTCAAGTGTCCTACAAGTTGTATGTGTGAGTTCTGCAGATACTTTCCCTAGTTCAAGTATGAGTTCCGTTTGGGATGCTGAAGGTAACCATGTACATGTCAAATATATGTACAGAATGTATCCAGGTTCTGCTGTTGAATTTGATATAGATTTTATAATTGCCTGACTCTGTAGCTACAAGATGGAAATGTTTGTGAAAAAAAAAAAGTGTTACAAACTCCAGACTGAATATGCTTCTTTTACTCATTTTCTTAGAAACTTGCCTTCATGGTGTCGTTGGGATTGGTCACGCATGATCATTTAGAAGGTGAGATTTGCTTCTTCCTGTGGTTGTGTTTTTTTGTTTTAATTCTATGTAAATTATGACTTCAGACATGTGCATTGTGTTTCCCAAGAAGTTATCTGCAAGATTTTATTTTAGTTGTGCTTGTAATCTATGACTAGCTGCTATGGGTTGTGAGAGCTGTGTTACTTTGTGCACAAACTTAACTAAATATAATTATCCTCATTACAAAAGCTCCTCCAATCTTTTTAGTGTATTTACTTTTGCAAGTTGCTTTACTGTTGAAGACTGATGTTCTTTGTATTTTCCCCCAACCTTACAACTGTGAGTTATAAAATAGAAAACTGGAGGAAAAAAGCACAGGCAAGGACATTGTATGCACCATACATATACTTAGAATTATTTTTTTTTCTAGTGGTTTATATTTGTTGACTTTTACTACAGCCACCAGATCCGACAAAGACATTTGTCCCTTAATTTCATATACATTTTTTTGTAAAGGTGTTCTTTAGTATATAGAAAATATTTGGAGATCTTCCCTCCCAGCTAGAATGAATACTTGTTACTTTGTAGTTGTGTATTTTAATTTGGTGGAATAAATGTCTTTGAAATTATACAGTCCTTGGGTTAGGCGGTTTGCCTGGACTTTTCCTTTCTTTGCTATTCTGAGTGACAATGCTAATATTTTATATGGAGTATTTGTGTTTTGTATGCATTTACAAGTTCATTGAGATCTTTTCTAATTGAGACCTGACGTTTTTGTATTGTACAAAGGCAACTGGCAGGGTCTGTCTAACTACTGCTCAGATGGCGTGTCTGGTGTTGGAGGCGTTTTTACAAGGCCTCCAACATATCAGGGTGGAGTCTATAACAACTTGCAGATGGCTTGCTCAAGTGTCGTGAATAACTATTCTATAAGAGCGTAACTAATGAATAAAGCAAACCAGTTATTGTGTGTGATTTTATCACCCTTGAAATTTGGTTATCTATACACATCTGACACTGCATTAATTCAAAGGTTAGGGGAAAGATGTATTATTTGTAACAATCGCTGCAGCTAAACGCCAGCAAATGGAGGAGTTATACTTTTGTCTGTTGTGCCAAGTTTGTCAAATCTCTGTGTGTGGCATCTCTACTGATCACAGCACCAAGCCCTGTTTTCAAAAAGGGGACCTTATTCCCATGCGCGCTGAGCACCATAATCATATTAAGATTTGGGTGATGCTGAGCGTGAGGATGTCCAGCGTCAGGTGATAAAGTTTTACCGAACCACCCGGAAGTCCCTCTAGTGGCTGTCTGAGAAAACATCCCTAAAATGAGCTGAAGTGGTCTGATGCCTATATTGTCCCTTTAATAAAATAAGCACAAAACAGTTTTTTAAAATGTTATTCTACTATGTACTATACATTAACCCCTTATGACCGGAGGGCGTACTATTACGTCCTTTTTAAAAGCGGCTCTAAACGCCGCAGGGCGTAATAGTACGCCCTCCGTTTTTTTGTAACTTACCCGGTCGCCGGCGATCCCACGCCGGCGATCGCGGTTGGTGGGACTCCCAGGGAGCCCCCCGCGGCACGTCCGCCCTCCAGGAGCCCTCCCGGCCATGTGAGAGTGAGGTCCTTGCGAGGACCTCACAATCACATGGCCGGGATAGCTGGCTGCAGCATTGCCAGCAGGGGGACTAACTGTAATGACAGTTGGTCCCCCTGCTGGCTGAAAATCAAATAAAAAAATGTTAAAACAGTGTAAAAAAAAAGAAATTATATACTTAGATCATATATATATATTAAATATATATGATCTAAGTGTGTATATATATATATATATATATATATATATATATATATATATATACATACACACACATACACCGTCTAGGTGTATTTTAATATTAATATATATATAATTATATATATATATATTAATATCAAATTACACGTAGACTGATACTGATTAAATATATCTATAAATATTGTTATATATATATTTATAAATAAAAAAATAAATATGTAAATACGTAAAAAATAAAATAAAAAAAATAATTAAAAATAAAATATAAAAAAATATATAGATGTGTTTTATTTCGTTCTAACTGTATTGTGATATTAATATATATATATTTATATCAAAATACACTTATAACGAAATAATATATATATCTATATACATAAATATATGCGTATATATCACTATATATATACCTATATATAAATAAAAATATTTTAAAAAAATTATATATATATATATATATATATATATATATATATATATACGTATATGTACATATATGTACATATATTAATTCTACACATATATGTATGTAATAATTTTACATAATTAGGTATCCTAATTAATTACAATTAGCGGGACCTGCCTGACAGCCCATGCCGAAAGTAAAGGGAATTTAATTTGCTAGCACTATATTTAACCCTATAACTTTCCAAGACACCATAAAACCTGTACATGGGGGGTACTGTTTTACTCGGGAGACTTCGCTGAACACAAATATTAGTGTTTCAAAACAGTAAAATGTATTACAACGATTATATCTCCAGTAAAAGTGACGTTCTTTGCATTTTTCACGCACAAACAGCACTTACACGGACGATATTATTGCTGCAATACTTTTTACTGTTTTGAAACACAAATATTTGTGTTCAGCGAAGTCTCCCGAGTACAACAGTACCCCTCATGTACAGGTTTTATGGTGTTTTCAAAAATTACAGCGTCAAATATAAGGCTTGTGTTTCATTTTTTTCACTTTAAAATTCGCCAGATTGCTTACGTTGCCTTTATGACCCTATGGTAGCCCAAGAATGAAAATTACCCCTATGATGGCATACTATTTGCAATAGCAGACAACCCAAGGTATTGCAAATGGGGTATGTCCAGTCTTTTTTAGTAGCCACTTAGTCACAAACACTGGACAAAATTGGCGTCTTTTGCATTTTTCACACACAAACAAATACTAACGCTAAATTTGGCCAGTGTTTGTGACCAAATGGCTACTATAAAAGACTGGACTACCCCATTTGCAATACCTTGGGTGATTTACTATTGCAAATGGTATGCCATTATAGATGTAAATGTATTTCCTGGGCTACTATACAGTCTCAAAGGCAACGTAACCAATCTGGCAAATTTAAATTTCAAATGTAACGCGCTATATTTGACCCTGTAACTTCCCAAAACACCATAAAACCTGTACATAGGGGGTACTGTTTTACACGTGAGACTTTGCTGAATACAAATGTGTATTTTATTGCAGTAAAAGCAAACAGTATTATGACATTGACAGTTAAAATGTCATGTAGAACTAAAAAAATGAAAAAAAAATCTTATTTTCTCCCATTTTTTCATATTAAATTATGTTTCATAGCTAAATATTTGATATTAAATGAAAGCCCTGTTTCCCCTGAATAAAATGATATATAATAAGGGGGGGTGCATTTAATATGAAAGAGGTGAATTACGGTTGGACAGACATATAGCGCAAATGCCAGGTTTTGTTTACATTTTGTTTCGTTCACAACTTGTACATTTGGCTGCGGTGTTAAGGGGTTAAAAGTAAATCTTTAATTTGTATTGATTTTGTTTTTTCACATTGTAATTTATGCCAACCTTCATACATATCTTTGGGGCCAACTTATTCATTGTTTGCATTTTTCTTTCCAGAAATTCAAAGCAAGAGACAAGAACGAAAAAGGAGGACAACAGCCAACCCAGTGTACAGTGGTGCCGTTTTTGAACCTGAGGTGGGTTTCTAATTTGATACTATTTCAGATTCAACTTGAGAATTTTCATGTGTTGGCATTGTTGTACTTTACCCGTTTTACACCAAATGTCTCGCACATGCACACTATTATTTGAAAAGGAGACCTATCATTTAAACATATGGCGCAAGGGAGATTTTGCCCACTGGGACTGACTGAGAATTTTTGAGACTATGGAGTTCATGGGTGGGTGAAATGGAATGTTAAAGTCCCCAAGAATTAGAGAAGGGATATTGCTGGAAAGAAGTAGAAAAGCCAGGCAGCAAAACGTTCAAGGAAGAGAAGAGGAGAACCAGGGTGAGGTAAATAACAGATATAATTCCAGAGTTTGGTTTGCAAATGGCGAATTAAGTGAACTTCAAATGAGGGGAGTGGGGAGATGCTTGAAGGAGAAGTGCAGTGAAAGCACTCCGCACCAATGACCATATTTTTTTTCCCATATAACCACATTCATTGGATTTGAGTGAAAAACTATCCCCCCTAATCAAACCACTAATGGTCTTTTCTGGTGGGGAGTGGATCCTTTACTCCAGCAAACCCTAGTTCCTCTTTGTGCTTCTGTATCTTTTAATCATTACATTAGGATCACTATTAAATTAAACCGCATAATTGATTTAGCTTTGATAAATAAAAACTCTTTTTATTTTTATTGTGAATGTCAGATGGAAATTATACATCATGTGCTATATCATTCTTCAAAAATTGTGAATAATGAGCAGTCATTCAGTTGACATAGCAGGTAATACGGTACATCCAGTTTTTTTTCTTAGGTAACAAAACAGCTATAAAAAAAAAACAATGTATCAGTTTGTGTAGTCATTATCACCTTATTGATGTCTGCAATAATATGTAAAAGCAACCATTTTTAAAAATTTGTCTCTAGGTATCTCCCAACAGCTACAGTTTAATCAACCTGTTAGTGCCACAGATTGTGATCATGTTATGCCTTATGAATGCATTCCGGACCCCTGTATTGTGACTAGTTACATTTTGAGATCTGATAGTTTATCCTAAAATACCTGATTTAAAGATGAATAATGCTTTTCCATATTTTCCCTTAAATTTCTTACTCCATATACCCACAAGAACAAAGTCATTAACACCAATTTTTCAACCGTTGTAGCGCAAGAAAAGTGCAGTGACGTATCTGAACAACACAATGCATCCAGGGACTCGAAAGAGAGGTATGCTTTGTAGGGGCTCAGTGCTTTCTTTCTATCTTCCATGCTTCTCTGTATCTGTGCTGCTTTGTCACAGAGTGCTACAGGCTATGATCTCTAAACATTACTGTGGTCTGAATGTGCTTGCTTGGTTGTACTATTGACACAAACCCCTTCATAAGAATATTCCAATTATAAACAAAGGACCTAAATAGAGTGACCGCATTTTACTTCTACAGTACTGAGAAACAAATCCAGTTGCCTAGACACCATTATGTGCTATTGAGTGCTGTTATTTGAAACACATTTGATTCTTGCATACTATATCTACAGGAAGCTGAATATTAACAGATTCTTACTGTAACTTTTTTTTTTTTCTTCAATAAACCGGCATCATCATGATGAGGCTTAGTAACAGTACAAAAGTAATATTTCAAGCACCACAGCCCACTGTAATGGTTGGTTTCCTGGGAGCCTCACAGAGGAAACAGTCAGATTGTTTAAGGACAGTTTGACAACTTACTTGGGTCCCAACAGGCTCCTGCTGCCTAAAGGTCCTACCTCTACGCTAAGCCTTGTAATGCTGACACTATCGGCCAATGAGCACAGCTCTTTCCATAGAGTATATGTGCTAGCTGCTGCCTGAAGGTCCTGCCTCCGAGCTAAGCCTTGTCATGCTGACGCTATCGGCCAATGAGCACAGCTCTTTCCATAGAGTATATGTGCTAGCTGCTGCCTGAAGATCCTGCCTCCGAGATAAGCCTTGTCATGCTGACGCTATCGGCCAATGAGCACAGCTCTTTCCATAGAGTATATGTGCTAGCTGCTGCCTGAAGGTCCTGCCTCCGAGCTAAGCCTTGTCATGCTGACGCTATCGGCCAATGATCACAGCTCTTTCCATAGAGTATATGTGCTAGCTGCTGCCTGAAGATCCTGCCTCCGAGATAAGCCTTGTCATGCTGACGCTATCGGCCAATGAGCACAGCTCTTTCCATAGAGTATATGTGCTAGCTGCTGCCTGAAGGTCCTGCCTCCGAGCTAAGCCTTGTCATGCTGACGCTATTGGCCAATGAGCACAGCTCTTTCCATAGAGTATATGTGCTAGCTGCTGCCTGAAGATCCTGCCTCCGAGATAAGCCTTGTCATGCTGACGCTTTTGGCCAATGAGCACAGCTCTTTCCATAGAGTATATGTGCTAGCTACTGCCTGAAGGTCCTGCCTCCGAGATAAGCCTTGTCATGCTGACGCTATCGGCCAATGAGCACAGCTCTTTCCATAGAGTATATGTGCTAGCTGCTGCCTGAAGGTCCTGCCTCCGAGATAAGCCTTGTCATGCTGACGCTATCGGCCAATGAGCACAGCTCTTTCCATAGAGTATATGTGCTAGCTGCTGCCTGAAGATCCTGCCTCCGAGCTAAGCCTTGTCATGCTGACGCTTTTGGCCAATGAGCACAGCTCTTTCCATAGAGTATATGTGCTAGCTACTGCCTGAAGGTCCTGCCTCTGAGATAAGCCTTGTCATGCTGACGCTATCGGCCAATGAGCACAGCTCTTTCCATAGAGTATATGTGCTAGCTGCTGCCTGAAGGTCCTGCCTCCGAGATAAGCCTTGTCATGCTGACGCTATCGGCCAATGAGCACAGCTCTTTCCATAGAGTATATGTGCTAGCTGCTGCCTGAAGATCCTGCCTCCGAGCTAAGCCTTGTCATGCTGACGCTTTTGGCCAATGAGCACAGCTCTTTCCATAGAGTATATGTGCTAGCTACTGCCTGAAGGTCCTGCCTCCGAGATAAGCCTTGTCATGCTGACGCTATCGGCCAATGAGCACAGCTCTTTCCATAGAGTATATGTGCTAGCTGCTGCCTGAAGGTCCTGCCTCCGAGATAAGCCTTGTCATGCTGACGCTATCGGCCAATGAGCACAGCTCTTTCCATAGAGTATATGTGCTAGCTGCTGCCTGAAGATCCTGCCTCCGAGCTAAGCCTTGTCATGCTGACGCTTTTGGCCAATGAGCACAGCTCTTTCCATAGAGTATATGTGCTAGCTACTGCCTGAAGGTCCTGCCTCTGAGATAAGCCTTGTCATGCTGACGCTATCGGCCAATGAGCACAGCTCTTTCCATAGAGTATATGTGCTAGCTGCTGCCTGAAGGTCCTGCCTCCGAGATAAGCCTTGTCATGCTGACGCTATCGGCCAATGAGCACAGCTCTTTCCATAGAGTATATGTGCTAGCTGCTGCCTGAAGATCCTGCCTCCGAGCTAAGCCTTGTCATGCTGACGCTTTTGGCCAATGAGCACAGCTCTTTCCATAGAGTATATGTGCTAGCTACTGCCTGAAGGTCCTGCCTCCGAGATAAGCCTTGTCATGCTGACGCTATCGGCCAATGAGCACAGCTCTTTCCATAGAGTATATGTGCTAGCTGCTGCCTGAAGGTCCTGCCTCCGAGATAAGCCTTGTCATGCTGACGCTATCGGCCAATGAGCACAGCTCTTTCCATAGAGTATATGTGCTAGCTGCTGCCTATAAGATGTGGTGTGTGTGTGTGTAAGGTGGGCATTATTTCCTTTTGAAAATCACACATCCAAGTACATTTTAACAAACCTTACCATTTAATGAAAGGAAATAATTAGTGGTTACCTTTCATGTATGTGGAACTCCATGGTGATCGCTTCAGTTTTAGAATTTGCTTTAAAATGGCTGTAAACCAATTGTGTAGGAGCAAAGTAGCAAGGGTTTCTGTGATTCTAGTCTTTGATATGATTCTGTCTCTAGACTTCCACAAAATCAGCAGATCATTTTTTTTTTTTTCTTCTCCTTGCACTTTCTAAGATTACTTTATTTGTGTGTAATCTTTATTTTATTATTCATTTATTATTGTTTCCATTTTGGAGAGAAGGACTTCATGAGTGTAGCACTCAGCCTTGCATTGTCATAATTGCGATAACTAACTTTTATAAACTATGATTTATATCATTAAGTAATACTAAAAACTTAATATATTAAGCAGATATTTAAATAATTTTATGCGTCTTTCTTGTGTCTGACTTCTCAATTTCCAAGCTCATCTCCACTTTTTAATTCATTTTTCTCTCAACTACAATCATGCTGTAGTAGCAGGTTTTATTCCTGATAGTTTGTTTCCAGTGTCTTTTCCCCTAAGCTTTAACTGTTTAGAAACACCAAATTTAATTTTTTAACTCTCTCTACTGTGTTTTGTTAACCCATTTTGTATTTTTTAATTTTTATACTGCATTTCCCCCACTTTAAAAGAATGCACTAAGCTACATAACCCCTACAGCTTATGCTAGTGGTTATGTTTTCATAAAGTGCCTGGCACCATCCCACTGTTTTAACATCAGACGGTTTAAGAATGGCTTGATATAAACCAAGGGTCTTCCTGACATCAAATGACTTGCCATATCTCTGGCTTTTCTGCATTAGTGTATAGAAATATGTCTCCAACCTGGAATGATGTGCGTATATAAGTACAGTACGACTCAAGAGTTTTTAATTGGCATTGTTGGCCTATAGAAGTAGAAATCCATAGTCGGTACATAATGGCACACCTAATGTATCAATATGTGGATACTAAACTGCACACATTATACCTTCATTACCACTAGTATAGGATCCTCCTCCTATATTCATAGCATGTTTACTGTCTATATACTTAGACCTGTATATTTCAGATCATAGATTTCCCTTCTTTTTAGCTCTTCTTCCTATGCTATTACATCAGTATTTTATATATATTTTTTTCCACTTATGTCCCATATCCCTCTCTCTTATGGTATTGCCTACATTTCCCTACCATGTCTGTTTCCAATTCTAGAACATGTCTTCTGTTCTTTCTCTTCTTCTTCCTCCATCCTTACCCAGCTTACCCAGTCTGATATGTCAACAGCTTCTTCATTCTTCCATGTTGGTTCCCCTTAACCTCTCTCTGCTATGTCTGATTTCCTTCTCTCCCAGCTGACCTATTGCTCCCATGTCTGCTCTCCTCTTACCTTGTTCCGGTCTTTTTCTTTCCTGTCAGCTGTCAATGTTGTCCGTGTCCGCTGCCCATATCTTTCCATATTTTCCTTATGTTTTGTGTAATTTGACTTTCCCCATATCACATGCTCTTTCCCATAGACTGTCCCTTGTTTTCTCACGTCCCACCACTTTATGGCACTTTCCGTCTCATCACACGGTCTGGGAGTCTTTTATTTACCTGTCTGAACACATACATATTGGATCTCCTTTGCTTGGCTGATTCATTGCTCAGGTGCAGTGTGACTGTGTGTATGACATCAGATAAGGGATGCAGAATTTAATCTAATGTAGCCTTATGCTATTGACATGCACAAGAAAATCATTTTTTAAATCATCTTTATATTGAATGAACTTGTTCTCTGAATAGATAATTAAAATACATGTAGCTGGGTAACAACGCTGACCATGGTGCGGCTTCTTCTGCCATTTTCTGCTTTCACTATATATAATATATCCAAGTTGACATTCTAGCCCATATCCAGAAACCATTTTAATAGAACTTTGCCAAGCCAAGCAATAAGCCTCTGCCCCAATGCAATGGGAATGGCTGTGGTGTGTGTTCTGGTTTATTCTGCCCTAGCATTTACAATCTATGTTGCTTGCCGTTCTGCTCACTAACCTATTTCTAGGAGAATCTGTTTTACTTTTCACTCTCTGACCCTCTCCTATGCACTGGTAATATTGTATTATATTTCTTTTTCCATGCTAGCCAATGAGGATCACTGGCCTAAGGTATGTAAATCCCCCCATTTTGTTTTTTGTTGTTTTTTATTTGTGTTTATTAACCTATAGGTCGTCCACCCAAATACAACACGGTGCTGGGTTTGGGCGCTCTGCCACCCATCTCCCCTCCATCCAGTCATCCTGACTCCCCCGAAAGTGAAAAGACACAGATCACATGTAATTTCCCTGCAAGTATCCTGCCTGTGTCCCTGCCTAGTCCTTATTCCACAGACGTAAGTAACTCCTTGTGATCGGCTCCTTGAGGCCGTACGGACTCTGAAATCTTGAGATGATCATTCATAAAAAGAGTGACCCTCAGACCAGGCAATGTAGCAAACGTTTCATGCAGTGGTGGTAATGGCTATGCTTTTGCACATCAAAATGTGTCACTAAGTATACAGTGTTCAATGGATGGCTGCTACTGCTGTATAAGGAAAAATAGTTTGTTATGATGCATGTCTGAAGTAGTCCATTTAATGTTGGGGAGCATTGAGAGGGCTAATGGGACCACTGACACATTCGTGCTCTGCATTCCAGTATTTAGATATCTTTAGATCCAGAGAGTGGTAACTTGATATGCTTGCTTTCAATGTATATCAACAGTGTGACACACAAAACTGCTGTGTGCGCAGAGAAAGACAAGGCCAGGTGAAGGCTAACCTTTGGTCTTCACCGGGACTTTAGCCCGTGATAGCTGCAGTGCCAAAGGTTAGCTGTCACTGATTTAGGCCATGGTGTTACTTGTCCTGTACAGTCTACTTTACCTTGTTTCAGTAATACTCTGTGTTTAGGTGATTCACTCGCTGTGGTGTTTATTCTGAATTCTTTATTTAGGACCTTTATCCTTTTTTGTTAGGCTATTTTCATTGATACGATTATGTGTAGAGGATATGGAGAGCATATCCAAAAATGTCACGCAATCATTTCTAATATTTACAGTCTCCTGCTATTCAGTGAGTTGCAGTTATGCTACTTTTATACGAGCAAAAACTAATGAGGCATTTTTACACAACCAAATCATCTTACATATTGCATGTAAAATGTATTTTTAAATATATGTGACTGGAGACTGTACATATATTACAAATGGAATATTACATGGCCTATTTTTTAGGGGAATCGGGATGGTCTCATAGCCTCACATTTTTAGTTCTCCACTTGTAAAGAATGTTGTGTATTGACATTATTACTATTACAGTATAAAAGAACATGCCATATCTATTCACTATGTATAGTGCAGGTGAATACTTGTATCTTTCTGTAGCATACTTTGGTGTTATCTAGTGGTTGATGTAATCATTTTGTCTACCACAAGTGACAGAAAAGTGATTGTCCCATGCAGTAAGGCACCACATATATTGTATCAGAAAGAAGTAAAATCATACCTAAAACTTTTTTGTTTATGAAGGCAGGCCAGAGTTGAAGCAGTGTTGCGACTTCATAATGATATTTTATATAATTGGAAAAGTTTTTTTACAAAATAGATTCATTATTCTAAATACGCAAAAATAAATACTGTAGTATAGATGAAAGGTGTTACTATAAGTTTTATTGCTGTTTGTTTTGTGATACATGCACACCAAACATGGTGTCATGAATGAAGTGTGGGACATATGGTAAAGGACCTGCTAATATAAACACTTTCTGTTGTCGCTGTATGGAGAAGATTACCGCTTTATTTCCCTTTATTGTACTGTGGTTTGCAAAAATTATATCTCGGCCACATGTGTTTTTACATTTGCAACCCTGCCTGTACAACATATATAAAATGGGTAAAGTGATTTAAGTGACACTTTGTCTGAACCCCTATATGTGATAGTGACATGGAGTGCCTTGAATATTTGTAAATTGGATTACCCCATTACAGTGGACAATAATTACGGTATTGCTTTACTACAACAAACGTGTTCTCCCCTGCAGAAACCTCTCATGGAAAGAGTATAGAGAAATGTTTTTCTCATCAAAGTGTCTATCCTGATGTTTGAGTGCGATATGCCAGGTTCTGTTCCACTTGTAAAAAATGATTCACTGATAAAGTCCATAAATTATAATACTGTCTATTAGACTGGATTGCCTCTATTAACCCCAAACGTGCAAAATTACAAAGAAGTGTCTCTGACGCCAAAGTCCTCTACTTTACTGACCATTCTATAATTCTTCAAATTGCTTTTGAAATGTTGACATGTGGCTCACTAAAACAGGCACTTGCTCCCTCAACAATGTATCACTTTTATTATTCATTACAATTGTACTTGGTTTCAAACAGGCCTGTCACTCTGCCCACATAGTGTTCACCTGTCAATAGATCAGGTCTGACCTGCTCCTCTCCATCTGTCAGTGGGGTAACCACAAATCTTAGTACTGTGCAGTATGGCCAACCTTAGCCCTCCAGTTGTTTATGAACAGCATTTGTTTTTATGATGGGCATCATGGGAGTGTTGCTCATGTACATTTATGCATCGTTTCCACTGAGCGGTTCGGTTCACTATTTTGAGTGTTTCCATTATGAAAGTGGCCCATACAACCGAACCGTACCGCACCATTCAGGGTCCTGCTTCAGATGTAGGGCCATAGGAAATGGAACGGTTCGGTTAGGGCGGAGCTACTATACAATCCATTGATTGGTGGACAGGACGAGCATTTTTTCTAAACCCCGCATGGCCCCTGAAGGTCTGACTTGCAGTGGAAACACTCACCAGAATGGGCTGGACCATTCTAAACCTTCCAAACTGTACCGACCCGACCCGATCCGCTCAGTGGAAACAAGGCATTAGTGTTCCAATATTAGACATAGCTGTTTAAGAAGTTGTATGCTTTATACAGGTGGAGATTCACAGCTCGCACAAACGGACGCGTGGGGTGTGTGTAAAGGCATCCTACTTCTACCTTTTATTTATTGGTACATGAGTTCAATTTTCAGATCTAAGGAGTTCCTTAATCTAAAGAAATGATTAAATGATGAATTGTTGGGGTGTATGGCCACTGCTTATCGTGCTGCGAAGATGACCCTGCAACTCTCTACAGATCATTGGTGTACAGTCTTTGTAAAGAAATCTAATAAACAGAAATCTAGTATATGGACCCAGTTTAGTGGAAGAGGAAAACGGAATATTATTTTTTTTTCGCTTTAGGTTGCCAGGAAAAATTAGGAACAAATTTATATTACAAACTTTGAGGAAAGGTGTTATAAAAAGCCCATACACAAAATGCAGGCTGATGGGAGGTCAAGTGGACCTCACAAATATTTTATTTATTTAAAAAAAACAAAACAAAATTTAATCTAGATATTTTTTTTTTTCTCACACATGGATGCTGTGTGGCTTCTTCACTGCCTCAGGGCCATTATATTTATTGTATTACACTGCCATCCCTGTTGCAGTGAAGTTAGTCTTTCCAGTGAAATACCACGATGTGAGCACACTCTGGTGTGATAGTGTGTGTTGCTAGCTCAAACACAATGAAGGACAATGGAATTCAGAGGCACAGGCTGACCTCTTCTTTTTTTCGCCTCCTCTCTCCTGTGACTTCTACAGGCTGATATCCATGAGGATTTTTGCAGCGTCTGCAGAAAGAGCGGACAGTTACTGATGTGCGACACATGTTCACGTGTATACCACCTGGACTGTTTGGAGCCTCCTCTGAAATCCATTCCCAAGGGCATGTGGATATGTCCTAAATGCCAAGACCAGGTACTGTGCCAGAAAGATATATAGAGTAGGCAACCTGGAAGACAGGCCAAGCAAGCAATCCTCTCAGTTCTCCATATCTGCCTTATAAGCTTTACCCTGCATTTTATGAATTTTATTGCACTGCAGGATTTGAAAAGTACTTTTGAGTGCAGTGGGAGGACAGCCAGAATATTTCTTAAAATAAGCTACGGAGTGGAAAGGGAAAAAATATATATTTTCCTCTGTGTACAGCAATATTCCTAGCTTAAAATTCTTCCAACACTGCAGCTATTTGATTTATTAATCTCTCTTATTGCAGTGTTATATAGTTGTCCTAAACCATCCATGCATAATGAACTTGGAAAGGGAACTGCTTGACATGCTTTTTGATTTCTGCCCTAATCTTGGCTGACAGCTCTTGGACAGCTTTCACAAGGACACCTATTTCACCGTGGAATGCCAGGCTCACTGGGTGATACATTCCCACACCAGGCTTCCCAGTGATGACCCAAAACAAAACCGGTTTATAGAGAGAGGAAGTGAAAGGGTAAAAATTGCAGTACTCTCTTTGTGTTGCCTTTTTGTGTTTAGGTATTCAATTTATCCCAGTAACCAACACAAGGATTCACACTCACATTAACCACTCGTTAGAATGGTGTTTATAGCCTACATCTTTTCATCCTGTGGAAGGTCACCAGTAATTTCCATTACATAATGTCAAGTGCTGGTGGCACAAACTCTTACTTATTGATAACAATTCATGGTCACTGCTGTTCTAATAAGACTTCAAAAGATTAATTTAGTTTCACCATTCACCATTGCGTAGCCCACTGGTTGTGATGTTTTGCAGATACTTTGGCAGCAGAGATCCAAGCAACTACCTTTTTATAAGATATGCAGCCAAATGTCTTTTATTTTTGTTTTGCTGGTTTAATAATCGGAGTTAGAGGAAAGAAGGAAATGGTATACGTATATTGGAAGCTATTTTCCATATTGTAATTGGAAGCTATTTATAAACAAACATAATGGGTTACTAATGATCTGCACAACACACATTGTTACTTGCTCCTTTCATATCCAAGTGTTAACCCTCGATATTCTCATTGGGTTATTGTAATACTGCAATGCTTCTCTTTGGCACAGCATGCAAATGGTAAACTCGATTTCCCATACTTCTGTCAGTGTAAACGCCCTTGTACTAATGGCCTACTTGGGCACTGCAAATGCCTTAAGCATTAAGGAAAATGTAATTTTCAAACACTTGTAGTGCTAACAGTACCAGTCCCTGGCATATATGCATAGTGGACTTTAAGGTTAGGAATTTAGGAGCATTTGATTGTATTTCAGTCTAGTTTGTATCCTCTCCTTGGCTCAGCTAACTTTGTTTGACCAGGAATGGTCTGCAGCAGCCCCTCAATGACATGCGTCTCTAGCATTTCTACAGACTTCCTTATAGAATAGAGTGTACAGAGCTATTTCTCTTGGCGCTTCTAGCACCTATTTTAACTTAACATTGACAAGTAATTCTTAACTCAAAGAGAAACTGACACTTTTCTGGAATTTACACTATTTAATAGAACATTGGAAATAATCTATATTTTTTGCTTACCTTTTTTTCCTGAGGTGCTCTGTTTTCTTTTAAAGGACCATGCCAGGTCCCACGGGTTTTAACCCGTCAGAGGTAAACATAACAGTTTCAGAGAAACTGCTATGTTTACATTGCAGGGTTAATCCAGCCTCTAGTAGCTGTCTTCCTGACAGCCGCTAGAGGCGCTTCTGCAACAAAATAAATGCTTTCCTATGGGCGTTTTTAATGCGTGCGCTAACTTGCCGCTCATGCGCATTCGGCTCCACTCGGGAGCTGACGTCAGAAGGGGAGGAGAGGTCACCAGCGCCGAGGTAGCACGGCACTGTATAAAGGTAAGTGGCTGAAGGGGTTCTATCCCCTTCAGCCAAGCGGGAAGGGGACCCTGAGGGAGGTGGGACCCCGAGGGAGGGGGGACCCTAAGCATTATATGGTGCCAGCAAACAAGTTTGTTTTCCTGAAACTATAGTGCTCCTTTAATTTTATATTAAAAAAATGTAGTCCTCATAATCCAGTTTAGACAAGGAAAGCCAACAGAAACCTTGCAAATGAAGAGGAGAGATAAAAACATGATTTCATTCCAACTCTTCCTCTATATATGTTCTCGAAGCTGACTGCCAGGTTCAAAAGACACAGCCTATAACATTGATTGACAGGTGCCCGCAGTTCCTCTTCTAAGAACTTTTTTCAACTCTTGTTTAAAAGGTCAGATAAGGTCAAATAAGTTTCGATGTTCTGTCATGATTTTCACCATTATATAGTGTTTTGAAGTGAACTACACGATTTGTTGGCAATTTCTAATTCAGTTTACTAGTATTTTAATTTGATATCTAACTTTCTGCAACATAAGCCATAAAAACACAATTTCCACTGCTCTGTGGAGTGCTTGGAACTAATCCACTCACCTGTGATAATTCTAGATTCTAATTGGCTATTGGCATTGCAAGTTTTCATTAGCATTTGTGCTGCAAATTTAAGATGGATTACTGCCTGCACACTAATACGGGCATATTTTCTAGTGAAATTACAGCTAAACTTACTGTAGATTGATTAGAAATATTAATCTGTTGGGAATATTTTAGCAACTTGATTTATGTAGAGAAAATGTCAGGTGACAGTCACTTTAATGATCTCTGTAGGAATATTAAGGGAGACAGAATGTAATGTAAGCAGGAGTTTGTTTAATAAGGATCACTGCATTCATTACACTTTACCACCATAGGAGTTCTGAAAATTGAAGGGACACTATAGTCACCTGAACAACTTAATGAAGCAGTTTTGTTGTATAGAACATGCCCCTGCAGCCTCACTGCTCAATCCTCTGCCATTTAGGAGTTAAATCCCTTTGTTTATGAACCCTAGTCACACCTCCCTGCATGTGACTTGCACAGCCTTCCATAAACACTTCCTGTAAAGAGAGCCCTATTTAGGCTTTCCTTATTGCAAGTTCTGTTTAATTAAGATTTTCTTATCCCCTGCTATGTCAATAGCTTGCTAGACCCTGCAAGAGTCTCCTGTATGTGATTAAAGTTCAATTTAGAGATTGAGATACAATTATTTAAGGTAAATTACATCTGTTTGAAAGTGAAACCAGTTTTTTTTTTCATGCAGGCTCTGTCAATCATAGCCAGGGGAGGTGTGGCTAGGGCTGCATAAACAGAAACAAAGTGATTTAACTCCTAAATGACAGAATTGAGCAGAATTGAGCAGTGAAATTGCAGGGGAATGATCTACTTTATTTAGCTAAAGTAATTTAGGTGACTATAGTGTTCCTTTAAGCTAATGCCTTTCTAAATGTCCTGCTTTGAAAAGTAGCACATCACTCTCCTGATTTTAATTCCACCGGCTTCTTAATTTAACAAAGTTCTGGAGGTCTATTGTAATTGTCAGGTTAATTTTACAGAAATCAATGTCAATCATTGGTTGCTGGACGTATGAACGAATTTGGGGACAATTGGTTATAAGATTATGCCACTACATTGTAAAATGGGAGTGCATAATGTAAGCAAATGTTGAAGTTTACAGCAAATAAGCAACCTCCCACTCCTTACAGAACTGGCCTTGGGTCGGAAGGCGCCCTGTGTGATATGGAGGAAAGTGCACACTAGATTACCATTATTGGTCGTCACTCACTGTTTAATGGGATAGAATACATTTTATTCTTAAAAGCTCATATGTGAGTGTGAATGTTTGTCACACGTGACTTTTTGAGTAAATAAAATATTAGTAAAATATCTTTTAATACTAAAAGATAATGAAAGATGAGAACACAAAGAAGCGCTTGTATGGTCTCAGACACACATACAAACAATTAAAGAGACACGCATACATATACACTCATACAAACACTTTCAAAGAAATGTAATCAAATGTAGAGACCTACTCAGCCGCTCAAATACCTGCACTAAATCACAACAGCAATTGCATACATTTTATTTTTTCTTATCTTGGAAGATTTTCCTTGGTGCCTTGTCAACTTCCAACTATGTACATAAGAAGAGGGGGGAGAAGACTTTGTAACACAGCTTATATTGAAATAAAGCAGTATTGCCAAGTGTATTCAACAGTCTTTTGTGTTTCAGTCTTAACTCTTTTAGATCTTAATAAAAGTCAAGTAGGATTGAAATGTTGACCAGGGAAAATATAAAATAATAGATATATTATATTATTTATAATGTGATTTTCGTTCGTACATATCTTTGCTCCCATCTTTCTTGTCTAAATGTGATATGGGCTCATCCCTGGTGGTCTGGTGGAGGCACCCTGAGAAATGAGGGTCCCTGTTCCAGCTCTTAGTGTCTGTGCTCCCTTACCCTGTGTGGTGTGCTCTGAGAACTGAGAATAGCCGAACTGACATCAGACATGCTCAGCTCCTAGCTATTCCCCCACAACTTGGGAAGACCATTGTCATTTGTACCTCCCACAGCACCTTCATAAAATTGACATGCTTAGGTTCTCCTAGAATTTCAGCCCATTTTACCAGATGACTACTTACCAAAAGCTGACAAGAAAAGTGTTTTTCTCTTACTATTAATCTTTAAAGTGGACCACCTGTCAAGGAAAAGATTCACTTCTGGTATCTGATTGTATAGATTGAGCTATGGGAATTTTTAGAAAATGTATTGATAAAAGCCTTCCTTTTCAACCCCACATATTTACAGACTAAATTTCATTTGCACTGCAAATGTTGCTTTATAAAGGATACCATGTAATCCTAAAACATGTCTGGATAACATAGTTGCATGTTTCACTAACCGCATCAGAATATTGTGCCAAATGATACATAAAAATAATTTTCTATATCTTTTATACATCAGTTAGCCCGCCCAAAATGGTATTTGGGGTGGCAAACAAGATTATTTTTTTTTATATCCCAATATACCTTATTTCATCTTAAGTAAAAGATGACATCAACTGTTATCTTCATCTTTGGCATCTAGCCTTGCAACAATAAGTATATTTCCTAGATGCCAATGATGACCTAATCTTGGCTTTGCAGAAATTTTTAACTACATTTCCAGTAATATTTTGCATCTTCAATCTTAAAGAAGTTTATTAGGATCTTAAGCATTTCTGGTGCCCAAGGTTACTGATGCCACTCAGCGTAAGAGGCATTTACCTATGATCTAAGAAAATGTGCATCTTTTCCTTAAAAATGAAGTTCTATATACTAAATCATTTGTACGAACACGTAAAGTGTGTCATTATTTTGTGTTCCTGGATGTAACAAGATGCTAGATTTCTCTATCCTTGTAGTTTGGGTCTCTGTATGATGCATTTTTTGTAATACTTTTTAATAACTTAACATTGTATTTTGATCATGAAGCCTTGTTTATCCACTGTTACAAGTAGGATAAAAATAAAAGGCAGTTATTATAAATAAATATCAGTGATGACTTTATTATTGCCACCAAACATAAAAAAAAACTCAGTTTCCTGTAAATGACTGCTTGTAGTGTAACATTAGGATGATGTAAATGTATATGAGTATACTATATCAGCCCATCTGAAATATTTTTTTTTAATAATGTGACAAACCTTTTTTTTATTTTAACCTATAAAACTCTTTTTCTGTTTTCTCCAGATGCTTAAGAAAGAAGAAGCGATCCCATGGCCTGGAACATTAGCCATTGTTCACTCATATATTGCGTATAAAGCAGGTGGGTCACTGTCATTCATAGTGAAGTTTGTGGGGGAAATTGCCCAGAGGTCAAAAAGGCACCCACCTTCCCATTTAATTTTACAGCAAATAGGTGAGAAGTCTGTATTGTGAAAAGTGTGAATTTTAAAAGCTTCCAGTAATGTGCAAGTCAAATTACATGCAGCGTTGCCTCCAAGATAATCACAATACTAAACTTTCACAGGTAGGAGATAAAAGCTAAGTGTAAAGTATTCTACTCAATCTACTCTGTTACTATTAACAGAAAATGGGGGGGGGGGGGGAGATGGAGGGTGAGGGGGGTTTAGGCAGTCATAATTTTTAGTGCCTGACATGGATTAAAAATCAGAGCATACGTGAATGTGAGAGACCAAGAGAAAGCTGAGAGAAAATGTGTATTTACCAATCTCTGACCAACACAGTGAAGAGTTATAATCTTACTCTGCATAAAACTGATATTATGACGGCTTCCGAGTAGCTGAAAAAATATCTTTTTTTTTTTTTCTTCAGCAAAAGAGGAGGAGAAGCAAAAACTATTAAAGTGGAGCACAGACCTAAAACAAGAACGGGAGCAACTGGAAGAGAAAGTAAAGCAGCTAAGCAACTCCATAACGGTAAGTGTTCATGAAAAAAAAAACTGCAGTTTGCTTACTTTATTTACAGTAACGAGCTTTCCTCATGAACTCAAAGTCATTAAATGCAGAGCTTCTACTGGCTTGCTTGCTAAGCCTGGATCTATCGGCATACATATCCAGTTAGATCACCCTACAAATTCCATACCCTTTCCTTTACAACCACACTACTTCCATACATGAATTATTGCTTTCTTTGATCTGCTGTGAGAGTAGAAGAGATTTTCTCTGGTATCATACAGCAGGTTTGTCCACTCACACTATGACTGATACAGTTATAATCCCATACCAGAATACATGGTTGCACCCTTTCAAAGACTCGAGCAACAATACCCTAATGTATTGGGAAACCTGCTGGGTGATTGACTGTCCTGTTAGTTAGTGTGTGTGTTCGTTCTAATATTAATAAAGGCCTGATTCAAACAATCTAATCTTTTGTTTTGAATCTGGAGTACACAGGTAACATTGTCTCTCTGACAGAAATACAAGTGTGCTAGATGAGGCTTTTGAGATCCTAGTAGACCTTTTAAAAGGTTTTGTGTATACATATACAGGTGATACTTGAAAAATTTGAATATCTTGCAAAAGTTCATTTATTTCAGTAATGCAACGTAATAGGGGAAACTAATATATGAGATAGACGCATTACATTCAAATCAAGATAGTTCAAGCCGTGATTTGTCATAAGTGCGATGATTATAGCTTAAAGCTCATGAAAACCTCAAATCCACAATCTCAGTAAATTGGAATAACACATGCAATCAATAAAACAAGGAGTGTACATAGAACAATATCGGACCTCTGGAAAGTATAAGCATGCATATGGACTTGGTTTGGGCCCCTTTTGCAGCAATTACTGCCTCAATACGGCGTGGCATGGAAGCTATCAGCCTGTGGCACTGCTGAGGTGTTATGGAAGACCAGGATGCTTCAATAGCGGCCTTCAGCTCTTCTGCATTGTTCGGTCTCGTGTCTCTCATCTTTCTCTTGGCAATGCCCCATAGATTCTCTATGGGGTTCAGGTCAGGCGAGTTTGCTGGCCAATCAAGCACAGTAATCCCACGGTCATTGAACCAGGCTTTGGTGCTTTTGGCAGTGTGAGCAGGTGTCACACTGCTGGAAAATGAAGTCAGCATCACAATAAAACTCATCTGCAGATGGAAGCATGAAGTGCTCCAAAATCTCCTGGTAGACAGCTGCGTTGATCCTGGACTTAATGAAGCACAGTGGACCAACACCAGCAGATGACATAGATCCCCAAATCAACACAGACTGTGGAAACTTCACACTGACTCCAGCCTCAGTCTATTCCTTGTGAAAGTCCCCAACACTTTTGAATGGCCTTTTCCTGACAATCCTCTCCAGGCTGCGGTCATCCCTGCTGCTTGTGTACCTTTTTCTTCCACATAACATTCTATTAATGTGCTTTGATACAGCACTTTGGGAACATCCAACTTCCTTCGCAATTACCTTTTTGAGGCTTTCACTCCTTATGGAGGGTGCCAATGATCGTTTTCTGCACAACTGTCAGGTCAGTAGTCTTCCCCATGATTGTGATTCCTACTGAACCAGACTCACACAATTTAACCCCTTAAGGACCAAACTTCTGGAATAAAAGGGAATCATGACATGTCACACATGTCATGTGTCCTTAAGGGGTTAAAGGCTCAGAAACCCTTTGCAGGTGTTATGGCTTACTTAGCTGGTTAGAGTGGGACATTGTGAGCCTAGAATATTGCACCTTTTCACAATATTCTAATTTACTGAGATTGTGGATTTGGGGTTTTCATGAGCTGTAAGCCATGATTATCGCACTTATGACAAATCACGGCTTGCACTATCTTGCTTTGCATGTAACGCGTCTATCTCATATATTAGTTTCCCCTTTTACGTTGCATTACTGAAATAAATTAACGTTTGCACGATAATCTAATTTTTAGAATATCACCTGTAATATCAAAAACCTGCTCAAAAAGTCATTCTATAACATAAATCATGATAGCTGTCCTATATAAACCCCATGACAGTGAAAAACGAAGACAGGAACAGGATTATGCCAAAGTTGATGAGCCAGCCAGGCAATTTAGTTTTATCAGGGTACATGCACTCTCTGAATCTCACTGGGTCGAGATAAAGGGATGATGCATGCACTCATTTTATGTGTAACTTTATTATTAGTCAAGCAGTTAGTTGGCAGAACAATTTGTGTTTAGCTACATTGGCAGTCTTATGAACTACAACAGCTTGTGATCTGTCAATATGTTACTGAAAATTACAGACCTTGATTCCATGATTGCACCTCTTTCCATTGTTGGTTATAGGAAGTGCAGAGAGATGGAGTGAGTATACCAGTCAGCCAGTGTTGGTTATAGGAAGTGCAGGGAGCTGGGGTGAGTGTTTCACTCAGCCAATGTTTGTTATAGGAAGTGCAGGGAGCAGGAGCAAGTGCTGCACTCAGCCAGTGTTGGTATAGGAAGCGTTACCTCTCTTTCCTCCTCCTCCTCCCTCTCTCTCCCTCTTTTCTCTCCCTCCTCTTTAGCCCTCGCTCTCCCTCCTCTTTAGCCCTCGCTCTCCCTCCTCTTTAGCCCTCGCTCTCCCTCCTCTTTAGCCCTCGCTCTCCCTCCTCTTTAGCCCTCGCTCTCCCTCCTCTTTAGCCCTCGCTCTCCCTCCTCTTTAGCCCTCGCTCTCCCTCCTCTTTAGCCCTCGCTCTCCCTCCTCTCCCGCCCTCGCTCTCCCTCCTCTCCCGCCCTCGCTCTCCCTCCTCTCCCGCCCTCGCTCTCCCTCCTCTCCCGCCCTCGCTCTCCCTCCTCTCCCGCCCTCGCTCTCCCTCCTCTCCCGCCCTCGCTCTCCCTCCTCTCCCGCCCTCGCTCTCCCTCCTCTCCCGCCCTCGCTCTCCCTCCTCTCCCGCCCTCGCTCTCCTTCCTCTCCCGCCCTCGCTCTCCCTCCTCTCCCGCCCTCGCTCTCCCTCCTCTCCCGCCCTCCTCTCCCGCCCTCGCTCTCCCGCCCTCGCTCTCCCTCCTCTCCCGCCCTCGCTCTCCCTCCTCTCCCGCCCTCGCTCTCCCTCCTCTCCCGCCCTCGCTCTCCCTCCTCTCTCGCCCTCGCTCTCCCTCCTCTCTCGCCCTCGCTCTCCCTCCTCTCTCTCCTCTCTCGCCCTCGCTCTCCCTCCTCTCTCGCCCTCGCTCTCCCTCCCTCGCTCTCCCTCCCTCGCTCTCCCTCCTCTCTCGCCCTCACTCTCCCTCCTCTCTCCCTCCTCTCTCGCCCTCGCTCTCCCTTCTCTCTCGCCCTCGCTCTCCCTCCTCTTTAGCTCTTTAGCTTTTACAAAAAAAAAAAATCTTTATATTTCGAATATCTGTGTTTTTTAGTTCATTTAGTTAATCACAAGGAAGGATTAAATACATACAAAAGGTGGTAATTCACACTTCCGGTTATATCTGTAAAAAATAAATATAACACACACAATAGTGTAATACAGTTGGTGTAACTGGACAGTGCCGAATTCTCAAAATGAGGTACTCACAAACGTGGAGCCAATGACGTGTGGCTCTCACTGATATCGCCTTGGGACGTTTTTTGGAAGGATGTCCCTCTCCTGCCTGGCTCACTGCTCCCACTTGACTTCCACACAATTCCACGATGGGTTGGTATACTCAATTTCGTGGGAACAATGGCTAAATAAATCAGGCTCTTTGCTAAGTTGAAAATGGCATAAAAAGACAAAAAATGTATTCTTATAAAAGCAAAATATGAAAGCAAACTATAAAAACACACTGTATAGAAATAGCATGTAAAATAATGTAAAACTTTTAGCTAAAAACTGCTAAAAGAAAAGGTAGCCAAATGGCTAATGGCTACCCATTAGCCATTTGGCTACCTTTTCTTTTAGCAGTTTTTAGCTAAAAGTTTTACATTATTTTACATGCTATTTCTATACAGTGTGTTTTTATAGTTTGCTTTCATATTTTGCTTTTATAAGAATAATTTTTTTGGCTTTTTATGCCATTTTCAACTTAGCAAAGAGCCTGATTTATTTAGCCATTGTTCCTACGAAATTGAGTATACCAACCCATCGTGGAATTGTGTGGAAGTCAAGTGGGAGCAGTGAGCCAGGCAGGAGAGGGACATCCTTCCAAAAAATGTCCCAAGGCGATATCAGTGAGAGCCACACGTCATTGGCTCCACGTTTGTGAGTACCTCATTTTGAGAATTCGGCACTGTCCAGTTACACCAACTGTATTACACTATTGTGTGTGTTATATTTATTTTTTACAGATATAACCGGAAGTGTGAATTACCACCTTTTGTATGTATTTATTCATGTTATGTAGAGTGGTGTGAGGGGTTTCCCACTCAGGTGGTCTGTAGCACTCTAGCTACCACACTCGTTTGCATTGTTTACACTGTATACACCCTTTATTTTCACTGAATCACAAGGAAGGAGCTACCAGCTAGCAGCTCCCTCCTTGTAATATGTAAAAATAGAAGCGGCAGGGAGCAGTGCTGCCCACCACTTCCTAAGCCCCCCATGTCCTCCCTCATTTTATGGGGGTCAATATGGGCTAGACCTATTGTCCTCGCCGGTCCCCACTCATGAGCGGCGGGTGGGGTCCCCAAATGACAATGGGGGGAGACTTATCGTTATAAGCCTTTCCCTGCCCTTCAGAGCTCAGTCTGCGCAGTACCCTCGCTGGGTGAAGATGGGCATTTTCAGTTAGGGCCCCTCATGGGTGGGGGTTAAAGTTTAGTGTGGGGGTTGGGGGGGACATTATGTCCCCACCTGCTAGTTAATAGATGCCCCACCATGGGGGGGGGGGTGAGGGGTGCTTTATTTGTATTTATTTTTAAACCGTGAGCAGCCACAGGCTGCTAACTGTGTACAAGACATGCCCCTACTCGCGATATAAGTCCTCTTTACTTAGTTTTAGTAAAGTTGGTCTTTCAGCCTTTTAGTGGATAGCTCCCTAATACTGTTGGAATTGGGGAGCTATCTACTAAGCGGCTGCAAGATGCAGCTGCAGCACGGATCGGAATTTCATTCGAATTACATTTCAACCCGACCTTAAAAGAACACTATAGTCACCTAAATTACTTTAGCTAAATAAAGCAGTAGAGTATAGATCATTCCCCTGCAATTTCACTGCTCAATTCACTGTCATTTAGGAGTTAAATCACTTTGTTTCTGTTTATGCAGCCCTAGCCACACCTCCCCTGGCTATGATTGATAGAGCCTGCATGAAAAAAAAAACTGGTTTCACTTTCAAACAGATGTAATTTAATTTAAATAATTGTATCTCAATCTCTAAATTGAACTTTAATCACATACAGGAGACTCTTGCAGGGTCTAGCAAGCTATTGACATAGCAGGGGATAAGAAAATCTTAATTAAACAGAACTTGCAATAAAGAAAGCCTAAATAGGGCTCTCTTTACAGGAAGTGTTTATGGAAGGCTGTGCAAGTCACATGCAGGGAGGTGTGACTAGTGTTCATAAACAAAGGGATTTAACTACTAAATGGCAGAGGATTGAGCAGTGAGGCTGCAGGGGCATGTTCTATACACCAAAACTGCTTCATTAAGCTAAAGTTGTTCAGGTGACTATAGTGTCCCTTTAAAGTACCGAATGTCATCCTACCATGAATGAATAAACTGTTCTCATTCTGTTAGCGCGAAATTCTGTCATTTCACAGGCATTCTGTCTAAATGACAGTACGTTCAGGAATAGTGAAAGCAGGCATCGCGAGATCAATGAGGAAAGGGTAAGTATTGTGGGGAAATTTCTATGACCAACTTGAGCTGGTCAGGCGTAGGAAATATACATAGGACAAAGTAGTCCCTACTTTGTATTATGTTTTAAAGAAAACTAGAGCAGACAGGAAGAAATGAAGAACAGATCCAGAGAGGAAGAGAAGAGGAAACGATTAGGGAAAGTTTAGCTCGCTATGACAGGGCTGCTTTAAGAAAAAATAGTTTTACTGAGTTAAGTCAGGTTGGACCAAATTAAGAGATTACATAAGGAGATAGTCTTAAATTAAGTTGTCTCCCCCCCCCCCCCCCCCCCCCACCCCTCCTTTTGTATGGATACATTTGGATTCTTATGCCACATTGTCAGAGATAGCCACCCCAGTCTCTCATTACCTCCCACTAACTTTGAGCAAGAGGCCAGCTGTCGAGGCCCTCAGATAGCCATTCCGTCCATTCAGCACACATGAACATGACATAGTGAGTTAGCTGGCTTTGAGAGTCAGTAGGGCATCCTGTTTCACCAACCAGAGAATAGTCCCATCTCCAGTGTGTGCTAGTCAGGTTTTTTTAAACTAATGGTAATTTGCTGTGTGTTTCAGAAATGTATGAAAATGAAGAACAGTATATTGTCACGGCAGAAAGACATGCACAGCTCTCTGGACAAGGTGAAACGTCTTATCCGGCTCATTCAGGACATCGACCTCACCAAACCCATTAACTCAGAGGTGACCTCTAATCACAGCCAGGACTGCACTGCTACTGCCAACAGTCCCCCTCCTGACCCCATCACAACGCCCCATTCTTCATCCAGTAGTGTCCAGAATTGCACCCAAGCAGAAGAGACTAAGTAATATACCGCTCGGGACCCAGGGCACTAAACAAAGAGACAAGCCACGTCTGAACAGTTCCTGGGAGGGACTGGAAAGTAACCTTCCCGGGAGAGAGACGTAAGCACTGGAGTTTTGCCAATCAACCTTTTATTCTGTGTGTTCCACGTGTGAGCTGGGGTGTTCTGCCAGCACCATGCCAAGTGAGAAATAGAAACAAATATTTAACTTTACTCTTTCTATCTTACACCAGTGTGTGCCTGCAGCAGCCTCCACAGCAACCAGAAATATCATTTTTTTTTTTTTTTTTTTATAACTATTTTAATTCTTTTGCAGAGGGTTTGGTTTTTTTTGTTCTCTTAATTCAAAGGTTGGAGAAGTGGGCAGGGTGTGCTTCAGAGCTCCCACCTTTCTGACAATATTGTGGTGAGGTGGGACATTCATACCAAGTCCAAAGACTAGGAAGTTTTCCCCTGTCTACAAGAGTCAGCAAAACAATGAACCAAAAAAAGAGAGAAAAAACACCACACAAAAGAAAAGCAAAAATACTTCAATTACAGTGCCCGATAAATGTGGGAGGGATGGAGGGTGGGGGGATGGTGTATTAAGACAGTATTTGAGTATGAGTGATTTTTTTTATTTTCTTTTTTGTTTCATTTGTCCTGTTTCCCCCTCCCAACTGTGCAATGTTTGGCTTGGTGACAAGGAAACAATATTTCCCATGGAATTGGTTAGCTGTAAAGGCAGGAAATATTTTTATTCAAAGTATTAGAAAAAGCAGAGTGAGATGTTTTTGGGATGAGCATAAAAATACACCAAGTACATTGTCACCTGTGTTTATAAACAAGTTTTTGAACATACATTTGTGGATTAATCCTTTTGGCATCTAAGGGGTGAGCCATGCATTACTATGCAATCTGCTGCTCACTCATTTAGTGCTGAAAAAGGGAAAAAAGCAGGCATGGCTAGATTAGGCACCATCATCTTCCTGGATGTTACTGGGAACTAATACATGTGCTGTACAGGAGACACTTAACACAATAGATGGTGTTATGTGATCTGTAGTAAGTTAAATTGCAGGGATGCCTTCAAATCTCAATGGACTTTTTTTTTTTTTTTTTTTTTTTAACCAACGGTTAAAATGTGTTTTTGTTTTTATAATCATTATATAATTAGAGGCCCAGGTACAAAAAAAAATACAAATACAATGTCTTCCTAGTGTTATTAGAATGGTAAGATGGTACAGAGCAAGGTCACATGCACTTCCCCTCATTAACATCATGTGCTAGGATAATGATGGGTAACTCGCGTTCTTGCAATGTTTGTTGACTTGTTCCATAGATGGCAGGCTGAACAGCAAGAACACAATTATCAACCATTATCCTAGGGTATGGATCTCAAAGAGCAGTGATCACATGTTATTATGGCTACCCCTGAGTGTGAACAGGTAAGACTGCAACTCATTTTGATGACAAGGATTTTTGAGAAAGTAAATGTATTTAAACAGTCTGCGTAGCAGGAAAAGTAACGTAAAATGCAAAGAATACAGTTTATCTATCTGCTATCCTCATTGTCTTGCATACAAACTGCTGTTGTGTAATAACCCACCATTTTTTTTTATATATCCTTATTGGAGTGATTAAATGATTGGGTGTACTTTCAGTCAAGGAACAAAAAAAAGCCCTGTTTTTACCTGCTGGTACGGGTTGCTGCATATGTGCTATGCAGGTTCCCCTGGCAGAGAATGGATTTCATGTATTGCTGTTATGTGATGATGTAGGTCACTGGGATACCCAGTGTTATCTCCCACCTCAATTGCTAAATGTTGTCTTGTCTGCAGACTGTACTTAGTGGTGTGTGTGCCCCATTAAACTGACATTCGTACAGTTTGTGCCCACAGACCTTTCCCCTTGGAGATTGTGAAATATCCTTTTTGTGAGTTCCTTTCACTAGTGCAATTAGCAGCAAAACATGGTTTATAGAGGATTCCCTAATCATGAAATGGGGTGTATCTACATCCAGCAATTCGATCTACTTTCTACTGGGAAAAATCACAGTGAACCGTTTTGCCTTGGGCCAAAAGAATCCCCCTGCCATCTGCTAACCATTTGTGATTTCTAGTTTTTTGGGTTTTTTTTTTCTGTCTCCACTCCTATCCTAAAAAGAACAGAACAAGCAGCTTAATACTTTGCCTAGCAGACCAGTTTGTTTTTGTGTGAAATCCTACACTCAAAAATCCTTCACTTTCAGGGAGTTGCCCTATTGGAGCTATTTCTAGTAGACATTTTACATAGATGCAGTGAGCACGGCCTAAAGTGCCTTATTGCATTTACCATGTCATTTAAAAAGCTGGTTGCTCTGTGTTCACGCATACGTCCCAACTCTGAACAGAGATTGATTACTGCATTCAATCATTATCGTTTGAAGGAGCCATGCTGTTGGATAGGATAAGCAGTATCCAAACTTGACCCTGCAGCTGCAGTGTTGAGGTTGACCATTCTAAAATCTGTATCTTTAGGAAAGATCCTAGCTTCAAATTCTCAATGCTAGACCTGTGAGCTGTTCCTGTTACTTGCAGCCGATCAGTGAAACAGACTACTCCTAAATAAATGTTTCACACTGACCCAAATGGCTACCCCATGTTCTTTCAGGTAGAACCGTCCCACTTTCTTAAACCAAGGGACTGTAATAGAATATTTCCAATAATTTCTTGGTATTTTAAAACGTACTATTACGTGTTACACGTAAGTGCCAGACAGACTGGGAGGACTATGATCCTGGCTTCATAATGGCTGGACCCTCCCGAATCTGCCGCTTAGTCATATCATTTTGGGTAATCCTTCTGTATAATCCATTTGTGTCTCAACGCTGGCAAAACTCACAATGCAATGATTGAATCTATGTAACCGCAATTTAGAAAGCATTCACTTTGGTGTAGGAGCTTTTATGTTACATAGCATGCCCTGTGCCATAAAATTACCGTAATTAGATATCTGGACACAGATTAAGAGGAATACCTTTTTTTATTAATATTTCAATGGAAACATTCAAAGTATTTACAGAATGTTTTGGTTCCTATCCAATATACAGAACTTGATTGAGCTACAGTGAATAAAAAATAAAATACTTTTAATATCTTCCTGCAGTCCATGCAGATCCAGTAAGTCACCAATGGAGGCAGCACAAATTACTGAATTGGTTTCACTGCTGCTTCTAGTTATAACCTGGAGCCCCAAACAGAGGGCTAGACTGTCCCTTTTTGTCTAAGAAAGCAGGACACTGGAGTCTGATTTTAATTTCCCTCTGTTTTTTATTTTATTTACATTAACAACTAGTTAGTTATGTTTCTTACTGAATTGCGATGGTGCAAACGTCCAACATGTCAAACCACAAAAATCAAATGTTCTGTTTTGGTTTTTAAAAAGTCAGGTAGTTTCTGTTCAAAAATGTAAAATAGTGTTTATCATAAACATTACTATTCCTTCTGTGTGCCAACATTTTAAGAGGCAACATCCCCCAAATGGTCAGTGAAGGAATCACCGAAACCTTGTCCTCTGCGGCATTGTTGTAAAAGCAGCCCAAGATATTAGGGCTCGGAGGACAAATACAGATTTATTAGCTGTATATGCAATGTTAGAACAAATGTGTAACCATACCATTCTCTCACTTCATAGCCACTACACAGCTCACATCTTGGCCTAGAAGAACAGCGTGTGCAAGGAGTCTGCTTCATTTTATGTATTCACAATTTCTCACTATCTATAACCAAGCAGTGCCCAGGGCATAACTATATGCCCATTTATTACTCTCCCCACTTGTAATCAGTATCTCTAACCTCAGTATCCCCTACCCTGCAGCTTGGGTTTTGCTTCACATGAACATCACTCTGTTTACATTGTAGTATCCCCCTTGTATTCCCAGCCTAGGAGCAATAGTTAAATCAAATACAAAAAACTTCCAGATGGTGTCTGGTATACATATACTCACACACACTGCTCTGTGAGTGAATTCTCACCTCTATTGTGCTGCATTTTAGGGTTAAAAAAAATCCATCAGTTGTCAATATCATAACGAAAAATATTGTAACATACCTTTTTTCTATAGAAAAACAAAATTGTATAATTAAGTTTTCGTATGGAATTGAGAGGCGTACCTTATCTATTGTACTGGGAACTTTTTTCATTTTTTTTTTTCAATTTTTTTTTTTTTTTTATATATACATTATATTTTTTCCAGGCCCAATGGTAGTGAATTGCAAATACTCTGCCTTCTCTGTACAAATGGAAGTCTGTGTTTTCAGTTTTGGTAAAACTGTGCTTAGAGTTTAGGGAAATAATGGGGATGGGGTGGGAGGGGGAGGGACACAGAGCATCTGATCAATTTGTATCTATTTATTTTAACATTTTTATTAAATAAAATTGAATGAAAGCTTGATTCATTTTATTTATTTTTTAAATGAGAATTCCCACTACATTTATGGCATTTTCACATTACACTTACGTATACAAAAGCATATACCTGATAACAAACTCTGAAAATTATTTAAAAAGTGTGTTCTTTTCAGGCACTATAACTGCCACATGCCAATGTAGTGGTTATGGTGCCATTAGGCTGCAGGTGTGAACCTCGATTCTTGGTCAAACTGTTAAAGGTACAGAGTGCCCAGTCGCCACTTCCTGAAATTGCTTAAGCAGAGGTCAGAACATCCACATTAAGTATTATAAATGTAAGGGCATTGATTTGTTGGCATATCAGTTTATGGCAGTCGCAGCTCAATGGCCCATAATCACTACATTGGTTGTTTGGGTTATTGTGCCTAGACTGCTCAATTAAAATCACTGCTGCCACTATAAATATTTAAAGGCTGGAGTTAATTGGCATTTTTAATATGGTCAAATTAGAAATGCTAAATCCAAATGAAATATATTGATTGGCATTTGAAGTTCCTGCATTTGTTGTAAATCACCAGGCTTTGCAACTACTGTCACGTGCTTTGCTTAGACAAGGAGATGACGCCACCAATTAGGATGCACATTTATCTTTCTTCAATACCACTGGCAGTGCTTTATGGAGACAGCAAGGGCTTCTGAGAATTGTAATCCAACTGAAATGTTCTAGTATTCTAATGAATAATTCCAGATTGACAACTCACATCAGCAGAAGTCATATTTTATACAGCCAAATGTAAACCCTGTTGAAGAGGAACAGAAGTGGTGGGCTTAGCAAAATTATAAATAGTGGTGGGAGGGACACAAACATAACTAACCTAATATGCAAGTGCCTGGATATGGTACCTTAAATTGTTTGTTTTATTTGCCAGATCAATTTTTTTTCTTAACATGTATGGTACAACAGAGTGTTTGTTTTCTTTCCTGATTGCAGTTTCTTATGCATTCTGTTTATATTCACTAACTGCACTAATGTACAAATTGTAATGGGCAAAAATATTTACACCGTAACGTGTATAATAATTAAAAGCAGAACAGAAAACCGTAAAATCTAAAATTATGGGGTGCAAGAACCCTTCACAATCTGCACAGGATGGTGGTGACTGCCTATAATGAGACTAAGCACTAGTGATTTATTGTTAAAGTTCACATTCCTGTGGGGATAATGACTTGGGGGAGGCAAATTCCTCTAGTGATTTTTTTTTTTTTTTTAATTTATCTTAAATCTGCAGTGCTCACTTAGACTTTAACAGTCTAAATCTGTCATTATGTAAAAGTAAAATACATTTTATTGGCATTTATATATTGCCTACTTATTCAACAGCGCTTTACATAGAAACATTGAATGTGATGGCAGATAAGAACCATTCAGACCATCTAGTCTGCCCAATTCTCTAATTAGTCCCTAGCCTTATCTTAAATCTAGGATAGCCTTCTGCCTATCCCACACCTGCTTACACCTTCACTGTGTGCCTATCACCCCTCTAATTTAAGACTATGGTAGTTTTTGTTCTTTTAAAATTAATTTCCTCCTTGCCAGGCATTTATATATCTTCTCTCCTACTCCAAAGAATACCAAGTGGGAATTATACCACCAACGCAGTTATCATAGAGCAGTGAGCCTGCTCTCTTTGTGAGTATATTCTTATTACATTTTATTAATCTTGCGTATCTTATTGAGAGCTCTATTGTTGCCTTTTTATTTTCTTCTCCTTGAGTTCTGGTTCCATATTACATCGAAGACACTCACATCATATCCTATAAGTGGGGATTGTACCACTGTACGCAAGATATGCTAGAGCTGGCCAAGGTCTAACAAATGTGAGTTTAATATCACCATCTTGCCCTGATTATTATTCATACAAATTACACTATTGGATTTTTCTACCCTTTATCTCTCCATATGTTATGAACATGTGAGAAAATTGGAGCCAAAACATATCCTCTGCCCTTGAGAATATAAGCACTCTACCCCCTTAATTGGAACTATTTGTTTTCCACTTTTAGACTTACGTACTATTCATTTATACACCTGTGTGGCGAAGCCCATCCCTCTTTTTTTTTTTTTTTTTTAAATGATTAAATCTAGCAGCTTAATGCCTGCCCTTATGAGATCAATCCACTCACTTGGGAACTACTTCCTCCTGGGACTCTGCAGCACCCTATAATGAATGCATGTTCAGGTGAGTGCAGTGCTTTTGGTTTCATTTATATTTGGTCTAGATGAATGTTCTTGGGTAGAACATTGGCTTAATTATAGAGTACAACGAGTTGTCATTAATAGTACATTTTCAGGCTCGACAAAAGTGGTAAGTGGAGTCCCTCAGGGTTGTTTTGGGACCCCTTCTATTTAACATATTTATAACTGAAACATGGTTATCAATGCCTATTTCAAGATCAGTGTTTGAAGATGACACAAAATGTTGTAAAGTAATACAATGTGAGCAGAATATTGCTTTGCTGCAGAGGGATTTGGATAGATTGGGGGGACTGGGCACTAAAACAGCAGATGAAATGTAAAGTAGAGAAATGCAAAGTTATGCACTTCAGGGTCAAGAATGCACAAGCAACTTACATCCTAAATGGTAGTGGATTAGGGATAACGACACACGAGAAGGATTTGGGAATTGTTTTAGGCAGCAATATGCAATGTTAATCTGCAGTTGCTAAGGCCAGTAAGGGTTTGTCATGTATAAATAGGGGCATAAATTCTTGGGATGAAAATATAATTTTGCCTCTTTATAAATCGCTGGTAAGACCACACATTGAATATGCTGTGCAATTTTGGGCACCTGTTCTAAAGAAGGATATCATGGCACTAGAAAAAGGGCAGAGCCGAACTACAAAATTGATAAGGAATGGAGCATTTTAGTTACGAAGAAAGGTTAAACAAATTTAAATCTCTTTAGTTTGGAACAACGGCACCTCAGAGGGGATATTATATTATACAAATATATTCGGGGCCAGTACAAACCATTATCTGGAAATCTATTCATAAACAGGGCTATACATAGGACACAAGGTCACGCATTTACGCTGGAAGAAAGGAGATTTCAGCTAAGGCAAAGAAAAGTTTTTTTTGTTTTGGTTTTTTTTTGTTTTTTTTTACAGTAAGACCAATAAGGATATAGACTTCTCTCCCTGAAGAGGTGGTTTTATCAGAGTCCATACAGATGTTTAACCCCTTAAGGACGGAGCCAAATGTACACGTTGTGAACGAAACAAAATGTAAACAAAACCTGGCATTTGCGCTATGTCTGTCCAACCGTAATTCACCTCTTTCATATTAAATGCACCCCCCTTATTATATATCATTTTATTCAGGGGAAACAGGGCTTTCATTTAATATCAAATATTTAGCTATGAAACATAATTTAATATGAAAAAAATGGGAGAAAATAAGATTTTTTTTTTTTAGTTCTACATGACATAACTGTCAATGTCATAATACTGTTTGCTTTTACTGCAATAAAATACACATTTGTATTTAGCAAAGTCTCACGTGTAAAACAGTACCCCCTATGTACAGGTTTTATGGTGTTTTGGGAAGTTACAGGGTCAAATATAGCACGTTACATTTGAAATTCGCCCGATTGGTTACGTTGCCTTTGGGACTTTATAGTAGCCCAGAAATGAAATTTACACCCATAATGGCATACCATTTGCAATAGTAGACAAGCAAATGTATTGCAAATGGTGTATGTCCAGTCTTTTTTAGTAGCCATTTGGTCACAAACACTGGCCAAAGTTAGCGTTAGTATTTGTGTGGGAAAAATGCAAAAAACGCCAATTTTGGCTAGTGTTTGTGACTAAGTGGCTACTATAAAGACTGGACATACCCCATTTGCAATACCTTGGGTTGTCTACTATTGCAAATGGTATGCCATCATAGGGGTAATTTTCATTCTTGGGCTACCATAGGGTCTCAAAGGCAACGTACCCAATCTGGCAAATTTTAATGTGAAAAAAATAAAACACAAGCCTTATATTTGACGCTGTAACTTTTGAAAACACCATAAATCCTGGACATGAAAGGTACTGTTGTACTCGGGAGACTTCGCTGAACACAAATATTTGTGTTTCAAAACAGTAAAAAGTATCACAGCAATAATATTGTCCGTGTAAGTGCTGTTTGTGCGTGAAAAATGCAAAAAACGTCACTTTTACTGGCGATATCATCGTTGTAATACATTTTACTGTTTTGAAACACTAATATTTGTGTTCAGCGAAGTCCCCCGAGTAAAACAGTACCCCCCATGTACAGGTTTTATGGTGTCTTGGAAAGTTATAGGGTTAAATATTTGGCTAGCAAATTAAATTCCCTTTACTTTCGGCATGGGTTGTCAGGCAGGTCCCGCTAATTAAGATACCCAATTATGTAAAAAATATTACATAAATATATATGTAGAATTAATATATGTGTGTATATATATATATATATATATATATATATATATATATATATATATATATATATATATATACGTATGTATATAATTTTTAAAAAATATTTTTATTTATATATAGGTATAAATACGTATATATTTATGTATATAGATATATTATTTCGTTCTACATGTATTTTGATATATATTATCACAATACATTTAGAACAAAATAACAGACATCTATATATTTAATTTTTAAAATTTTATTTTATTTGTTAATGTATTTACATATTTAATTTGTTATATTATAAATATATATATATATATCAATAATTATATATAATATATATTTAATCAGTATCAGTCTACGTGTAATTTGATATTAATATATATATTAATAGAAAAATACACCTAGACAGTGTGTGTGTGTATATGTGTATATATATATATATATATATATATATATATATATATATATATATATATATATATATATATAAAATCTAAGTATACATTATTATTTTTTTACACTTATTTCATTTAATTTATTTTCAGCCAGCAGGGGGACCACCTGTCATTATAGGCAGTCCCCCTGCTGGCAATACAGAAGCCAGCTATCCAGGCCATGTGATTGTGAGGTCCTCGCAAGGACCTCACTCTCGCATGGCCGGGGGGGGACCAGAGGAGGAAGATCTGCCGCAGGGGGGCTCCCTGGGAGTCCCCCCCCACCGCGATCGCCGGCGTGGGACTGCCGGCGACCGGGTAAGTAAGGAAAGACCGGAGGGCGTACTATTACGCCCGGCGACGTTTAGAGCCGCCTATAATAGGACGTAATAGTACGCCCTCCGGTCTTAAGGGGTTAAAACAGCAATTAGATAAATACTTGCAAAAACATAACATACAGGGATCATTTCTAATTAATGGGGTAATAGCTGAATGGTCCAAGGAGACATCTGACTGCTATTTTGGGGTCAAGAAGGTATTGTTTCCTAGTTTGTTGCAAAATTGGAAGTGCTTCAGACTGGGTTTTTTGCCTTCTTTTGGATCAACCGCAAAAACAAATTTGAGGAAGGCTGAACTTGATGGACGCAAGTCTCTTTTCAGCTATGTAACATATTTGGGAGTCTAGGCCAACTCCTTGGTTTTGCACCCTACCCTGTCACTGGTACCTCATTCCGGGATCCTATTTAGCCTTGACCTGCAGAGTACCAGGAGGAAGTAGTTCCCAAAAAACATGGCCAAGCTTGCTGATTTATTGCATACACAAAAACTCAGACACGCTCGCTCACAGATAGATGAGGCAGGATCGGAGACATCACTCAAAAAGATATTGGAGATTACGTGTGGTGCAATTACTATCCCCTTCCCGACCGCAGATGTATCGGATATGTCCGACAAAAAAAAGTCAGCCCGCGGCAAATTAGAGCACTGGAAGCGATCATGTTCGCTTTCAGACGTTTTGATGGTATTGCAGCGATGCCTCAATGGCATCCTGCAATACCCCCCCCCCTCACGGCCAGGCCGCCGAGTGATCGCTCCCCTGGCAGGCTTCCGATGCTCTGCCTGTGCAGAGTGCCTTGAGGGGTCGAGGCACTCAGTAAAGATTAAAATACATTAAGCAATTAACCCCTTCCCTCCCTCCATTCACATGTACTTACTCTATCACCGCCATTCCACCGCCAGCGATAGGTGTTCTTCACTGACAGTTGTCCGTCCGTCCGTCCCCCCCATAGCAAATAAGGATCCCCAGGGGCCATGTGATCGCTCTGAAAGAGCGGTCACAAGGATCCCCAGGGGCCATGTGATCGCTCTGAAAGAGCGGTCACAAGGATCCCCAGGGGCCATGTGATCGCTCTGAAAGAGCGGTCACAAGGATCCCCAGGGGCCATGTGATCGCTCTGAAAGAGCGGTCACAAGGATCCCCAGGGGCCATGTGATCGCTCTGAAAGAGCGGTCACAAGGATCCCCAGGGGCCATGTGATCGCTCTGAAAGAGCGGTCACATGGCCGCAATTGGCGTTCATAGTGCTGCCAGCAGGGAGACTGCCTGAACTGACAGGCAGTACCCCTGCTGGTAAAAAAAGTTTTAAAATGAAAAAAAGATATATAATAAAGTTAATAAAAAAAAAAAATATGTAACGTCATACGAAGTGTATTTTTTAATTAATATATACATATTAATATAAGTGCACTTAAGAGTAAAAATGCGCACACATACATAAAATTTCTAGAGGTTTTGCACTCCAGCTTTCCTCCTTGTAATGGCCTGGTGCTCAGCTGCACGAAAATACAACTTCCAAAAGAAAGCCAGCACTCAAGGACTTGTATAAGAAATATAAAGGCTTTTAATCCAAACAGTCAACGTTTCCGTTCACTACAATGAACTTTCCTCAGTAAATAGCATGACTTTGCCTAGATGCGTACCCCAATTTAGATTTTTGGAAATAAGATACGAGACGGATTATAAAAGAGTGGCATTTTATTGTAAGAAATGCATTTTTAAAAAATATATTTAGAATCAAGCAGGAATCCTGTCCTAGCTCCAGTGCTATATGACTTGACATTGGATTTAAATAATTTAAATATAGAACGAGGATAAACAAGTCATTTAAAAAAAAAAAAAAAATTAATACAGTGATTTCTGACTAATGTTCAGGCTGAAGGTTAATAGCCTTCAAAGTTTGTAAAATTACATTGATTGTCAAATGGTCTTCTCAGAAGACTGGAAGCTCTGCCTGAAATATTTGGCCTCACCATTGAGTTCTTTTTACTCATTTAAAAAGGAGAATATCTCGTCCAGGTTTTATCACGTTGCAACAATACTCATTTGAGAACTTGTCAGTTTTTCTATGCATCTTCTACCCACAGTGGTAGGGTTTCATGGATCCGATTTGACAATAAGGCAGAAACCCATTTATCCTCCACCTGTGTTAGTTTACAAGGACACACTTCTTACTCCAGGTCATTGGTTTTGTTGTGCTGCAAGATATTTGAGCGCTCTAGACCCATAACGTCTGGACAGGTCCTGGTGAAACTCTTCTTTCAAGGTCTGGACACACAGACGGTAGTTTTCACTTGATCGAAACTTTGAAATATCAAAGCTGGGGGCGTGGGGCATATGGATGATGAAGGCATTGGGCAAAACCACCATTTCATACTCCTAGGAAAAGAACATCACATCAGAACACTAATCCTAAACAAAATATTGTTGAGAGGCGATAACTTGGACTTACAGTACCTTTGCATCTAGTTCCATAATATGAGATACTTTGTTCCAGCCAAAGCCTAGAAATCGCTGGTCATATTCTGGACAGTCCCGTCTGACAACTATATATGGTTCAAAGTTTGGTGCCCAGTCTACGTGGTATGGGGTAGTTGCTGTTCTCCACTTGGCAAAGTTGGTTGGAGCATGGCCTACCTCCCACACATGGTATCTAGGAAAGGACAGAAAAGTACCATAACTGACAGTTCTCAAATATACTGCCCAGAAAATATATTGTTTCAACACATACATTTTGAACAGGAAAATTCAAATAACACTCAAGGCAATTAGAAAATACCAATAATTGTTGGAGTTTTATTTATATCTACGGCCAGGTGGTGAGTACTCAAGTACTTTTATACTTTCGTAAAAGCAAAGTAACATTATAGCATTAGGAATACAAATCTGAATACTTGCATGTGCATGCTCAGCGAGTGTCATATGCATACGTAAGCTTCCGCAGGGGAAATCACTGTATTGAATACTTTCCTATGAACTTCCCGTCACGTAAAAGTTTTACTCTGTCCGTGCACCAGAAGAGTACCACGAGAGGTAGATTAAAAGGGATTCTATAGTGCAAGGAAACAAAGCTATAGAAGCCCACAGTACCCCTTTACCCCTTTAGTGACTTACCTGAATCCACCCTCACTGCTGGGTCAGGCTTCCCCCACGCTCCTCCCCCACCGCCGGTAGGGGGAGACCTAATGCCTAGTCATGGCAATTATTCAATGCTTTCCTGTGGGGAAAAATCTGAGGCTGGAGTTCCTCATGCAGAGCGTAAAGTCGTCCAGCGTCCGATAATGAACCAAACATTCATTTCAATTCAGGAAGTCCCTCTAGTGGCTGTCCAGTAGATAGCCACTAGAGGAGGAGTCCTTTTAAAGAAACACTGAGCACTATAGCTTACTGTTGATAGGAGTTTCCTTTTAAGATAAGTGATTAAATGATTTAAGAATGGTTTGACCAATTATTGTGAAGTTTAATAACTCCTGGACTGAGCTATGCCTTGCCATGTGTAGCTGCACTCATTGCAGGGGTTGTCAGTCAATGAATCAGCTCTGCACGCCAGAAGAAGCTCCATGCATGTCAGAACGTAGCTCAGTAGAACTCACAGAAGCTCCATGCATGTGAGAACGTAGCTCAGTAGAACTCACGGAAACTCCATGCAGGTCAGACCTTAGCGGAGTAGAACTTACAGCTCCATGAGACGAGGCGACTGGCAGGGTCCAAATAAGTTGTCAAATGAATTTAAGAGGGTGCTAGGGCTCTCCCGGCCCCATAGCCACTACAGCAGGCCATAGTGGTTATGGTACCTATAAGTGTTCCTTTAGGTATGTAGCGGTGTTTAAGGAGGCACAAGAATAATGAAATTTCCACTGGTTGACATCTCACCTGAATGTGTAGAGGGCCCCCATATCCAGCATGGACAACAGCTCTGCTTTGGATTTTGGAAAGGCCAGGCGATAACGTAGAGTTTCAAACGCAGGAATTATAAGGGCTTTCAGTGAGTTCACCATGTCCTGCTCGACTACAGACTTCCTGGAAGAAAAGAAACTGATATGAGCTGGAGGAAGGAGAATTGGAAATACAACTGGAGATTAAACATCTCAATACTGACATAAGTAACGCAGAATGTTGTAAAAACATTATTATGCTGCCTAGAGTGCGATGGTACTGTCCCCCGCGTTTAACGTCAAACTGTTTAGTTACTTTTTTTTTTTTTTTAACTTTTCCGTGTGGGGGGGAGGTACCACCCCACACGCCATAATGGCAGATAATGTGGAATTAAACATTATCAGTCTGTTGTGAACACCTGGACATCATTGAGTAGCTGGTTATTTATTACTGGCATTTATAAAGTGCCAACAAATTCCGCAGCTGTACAATTGGTTAGGCCAGTGCTATCCACATTGGGCAAAATTGATAATCCAGAAGGTGAATTCCACATTATCAATGCAGCCAGGAAGAGCCCAGGTCCTATCAAACCGTTCCTAATCGATTTGATATTAAGCCAGGGGACGGAGCCAGGGCACTGTAGGCAATATTAACATTACACTGAGCTTCTGTGTTTGTTAGACTGCCACTTAAAGCACAAAAAAAAACCATAGCAGTTACTATCTACACTACCTTATGTTCTCATACAGTCCATACATGGGCAGAAAATCGATGTCAGACAAAAAGACATATGGTGTCTGTGCGTTGCGCAGGGCTACATTCCTGAGAAGGTTGACGGGATACAGTTGCCCCTCTTTGTAGACTACATGATATCCAATGTTAGTCCGAGACTGAAGGACCTCAGAGGACTGAGCATACCGCAAGAACTGTTGTGCCTCTGCATCAGAAAGGTACAGGGCCAAACTCATTGGTCCTTCCCAGTGCCGGCAAATTAACTCCAACATCTGCAATCTGAAGAAAAAAAAAAAAGTTATACCCCTAAAACACACCAAACCTTCACGTTTTGCCTCATTATATAGGTAACATATAGCACCAATAACTCTCTAATCCGTAAAATCCACCCACAGATTTAGGCTATGGGTAGAGTAGTAAATACCACACAGGGCATGTTTATTTATTTATAAAATATTTTACCAGGATGGATACATTGAGATTTCTTTCGTTATAAATAAATAACAGAACACACTAAAATTTCTTTAGCTTATGGTCTCATAACTACTCAACATCTGATATTATGGTTGGGGTTTCTTTTGGGGGGACGGGTTTTTTAGCGTAACACCAAGCACCGTAATTACTTTATCTCTGTGCCTGGATTATTCCTTCAAGAAGTCACTTGTCTCCTTTCATTTAGTTCATTAAAACTGCAGAGAGCATCTCCTGTCCTAAATAACATATCGGTTCTCCGTGCAGTAGCCTGTACATCAGTTGTAGGCTGCAAATTATATTGGTTTGACAAGTATTTTACAAGGATGCTCTAAGTACCAAAACAACTTAATGACGCTGTTTTTGAGTATAGATCATGCTCAATTCTCTCCATTTAGCACTTAAATCACTTTTGTTTCTGTTTCGGCAGACCAGGCCACACCTCCCCTGGCTGTGATTCACACAGCCTACATTAAAAATTGGTTTCATTTTCAATCAGATCTAACAGCACAGTTTGTTTACTTTAAAAGTAGGTTATGGCCAGGGGAGATGTAGTTTGGGCTGTATAAACAGAAACAAAGTGCTTTAGCTCCTAAATGGCAGAGAATTCAGCAGTGAGGCTGCAGGGGCGTGATCTGTACACCAAAACTGCTTCATTAAGCTAATGTTTTTGTGCTGAGTGTACTTTCATTCCTAAAAATTTATTTTATTAATCTACTGGTTTGAACTACATATCACATATACAAAAGGATGACCAAATATCATCCATGAGTTCTTGGCAAAAAAAAACTTCATTATAAGCAAAGAAATTGGAGGAAAAAAAAATACTCCTGTCCAAATTTTTCTTATTTATATATTTTCCCAAATTCTTTTTAAAACAGGATGGGGTAAACACTACTCCAGAGTCTCCTTTAAAGTAATCTGCTGTTTTTCCTACCCCATCTCCTCTTAACATGTTCTATGCTCATACTGACCTGTCCATGGACAGCTGTGCCACCAAGGTAACATCATTCGGGTCAGTAGACGCTGTATAATGAGGGAGGAAAGAGAGGTGAACGCGGTGTGATGCTAAGCGTTCCCGGCGGAAGTCATAGCATGGGTCCTCCTCATCTAGTAACGCCAGCTCTGCCTGCAACAGACACACCAGACATGTAAGCACAGTACAACAACATAAGACAAGCAATTTAAAGCCTTTAGAACCAGAATGCAAATTGTTATTTTGAGAGTTCTAACTGACTGCAGAACCTGAATGATTGCAATCCTCTATACAAGTGAGCTCTAGGGTACGTTATAGACAAGGGAGCAGCAAGGTCATCTTTAAGTAGGTATTTCAATGAATCTGTACATTACGCCAATAAAATCACCAGCAAATGTATGGATGAAAATTTCTTACAAAAGCCCTCCTGCTTCACCTTAAAAGGCTGGCTTAAAATAGGCACGGCAATCACGCACAGTGCCCATATTTGTAGCATTGCAGTGCCAGCGGCCAGACTAAGAAGTAATATTAATGGTAAGGAATTGTAGCCAGTGCTATGTATGGATGAAGTTTGGAGCATAGCAAGATAACACCAGTATCTTTGGCATGTGAGAGTCATTTAAAATGTACTAGTTTAACATTTTTAGCCCAACATTCACAGTTTTTCATTCTGGAACAGACAATTGAAAGTAGAAATGTCGGATCGATGATGCTTTCATTGATATCACTTCTTCATGCCACAATATGAAGAATATGGTATAGGAAAGGAATCCATTCACTAAAGGAAGGATTCCAGAAGAACATGTGCCATCAGTCAGCTTTCTGAAGCGTTATACATCCAGACCGCATGGGGATCAGGTAACCCTTGTCCCAAGACGTAAAGTAAAGAGATAAGAAGGCGAAGAGTAAACCGTACAGAGTGCAGGACAGAAACATATAAGGTTCTCTAGGGAAAATGAATGGCAATCCAATAAAAGGTATTGTATTCCTAAATGGATCCTATAGCGCCAGGAAAACAAAGCAGTTTTCCTGGCACTATAGGGTTAATAGGTCCACCCCTCCCATGGGGCTGAAGGGGTTAAAATCCTTTCAGCCACTTGCCTGAATCTAGCGCTGATGTCCCTCGGCGCTTGGTCAGTCTCCTCCCCTGCCGTCAGCTGGCGGGGGAGACCTAATGTGCATGCGAGGCAATGGCGGTGCACGCATTAGACCTCCCCATAGGAAAGCATTAGTCAACATTTTCCTATGGGGAAAATCTGACGCTGGAGGTCTTCATGCAGAGCGCGAGGACGTCCAGTGTCAGATAACGGACCAAAAGGCCGTTAGGATTCCGGAAGCGCCCCCCAGTGGCTGTCAGCCACTGGGGGCAGACTTAGAGCTGCAATGTAAAGATAGTAGTTTCTCTGGAAGTGCAAAAGGATCACAGCACCCAGATCACTTCAATGAGCTGAAGTGGTCTGGGTGCCTACATTGTCCTTGTAAACGTTTACAAACAGTCGCTAACCGTGTTGTAATCGCATTTCCATTGCTAGAGAGAAAGATGCAAGTTTCAATAAGCATGTAGATTTGATTATAAAAAGACACCTACCTCCTGATTGTCTTCTTGTTCTCCGTCAGTCGGACAGCCAATTAGCTCCCTTCGCAGGAGGCTACCGTCATACTCTAAGAAGGTGAGATAAAGGGTCCGAAACAGTTCTACGTGTTTATTTTTGACCCGGAGCTTGTGGGGAGAATTCCAGTGAATTACCTGTGTAATAAAATAGTCAATACTAATCATCCTCCTGATAACGGATATAGGTCAAGAACAAGTCACAGCAAATTAACAGGGAACTTCAGGTAAAGCACAGCCTGATGATGCCCCCGCCATCCTTGTGCCATAGGTGCCCTTGACAAGCCAATAGAGTTAATAAAAATCATCGGATGAGATAAGCCTTTAATAGCATTTATATTATGACAATATATTCCAGCGTGTTTCACAATCATTGGTGGTTTATACAGAGGCAAGTCACTGGCAGACAAAATAATGCGAAGGGCCATGACGTCATTTCTGGTTTTAGGATCATTGCATTTATTGGGAGGTAGCTAGTAGAAAGGTGGTGAGAGACCCAATGCTCCAGAAACCTGATTAAATCCAATATTTTTCATTAATAATGATGCACTCCTAACAGATCTGTATAAGCTAGTGGAAAACATCCAATAGGTATGCAGCTATATTGTAGCAATTCCTTTGTAGCTGAAGTAAGGGTAAACCGTGGCAATAAACCTTTAGCCACTGTTTGGATCTCAAACTCTAGCCCTCCACTCCAATATGGATAGCCTACAACTCCCAGAATTCTTTGAATGAAATAGATAAGATAATCTTAGAAGGAATAGTTCAGCAGCATTTGGAGGGCTGGAGTTTGGGGTGCCTGCTTTAATGTGTTCTTTAAGGAACACCATCTTCATTTTTTAGTGTGGGAAATAAAAGAATAGTAATTCAGCGTCTTGTAAGTAGGGAGTGAATGTGTATTCGTCTTAACTCTCCTTCAGAACCTTGTCAAATATCTTAACCCTGTTGCTCTCCATAGACTAAACAATACCCATCCCATTGACAATTGTAGGGTGAACACATTTGTGAATACCTCTGTCAGTGCATCTCCGGGTTTCCTTTGCCATGTTTGAGCAACCATCTTTGAATCCGATTTGGTCAAAAACACAGTTTATCTAAAGGTACAATGTGTACACAAATCCTGGTGTTGCACATGTCGCAGTTTCAAATGCAAACTGTACATGGCCTTGGGTCACATAAGTGGTGGTTCCCACCAAAAAGGACTTCAAAAGAAACGTCCGAGAAACCAAAGTAAAAGAGGAGATGCATTGAAAAGCAGTCATATCCTTTATCTATGCATTAAAAAAAGAATACACAAAGAGGCTAGTTTTACCTAAAAACAATATAATGTAATGACACAATTCCAACAACAGAATTTCTATCTTCTAGACTAAGGGTTCGTTGGGTAACTGCAATAGATATCTACACTGGAGGTATGATGGGACTCGTCTTGGAAGAGTCCATGAAGGGTCCATAAATGAACAGCACGTGGAGAGTAAGACGAAAATTGTGATGTCGGTTTAGAACAAGAGATGACATACTAGTGGTATAGAGTAGCCATTTTCAGATTTAAAGTGGTTTACATCAACCGTGTGCACAGCTTGCCGAAAAACGCACAGTATAACGTGTGACAGGACCACATTAAATGAACAGGTTATGAAATCTCACCTTGAGATCGGCCAATTCGCTGTAACACTGCTCAGAACGCGTGTGATCAGACAGCTGTACATTCCAGTAACAAGGCAGCTGGTACACAAGGGTAGGGGAACTCTTAATAACCGCATTAAAGATGTCCTAAAAAATAGAAAGATTAGAGAGCGTTAGATAGAACCGAAAACCTGGCAGGAGTCGTAGAACATACCACATTCCATTATCACCTGATCAGCCAGAGAAGTGCTCAACATGTTCATTAGTTCTCGCTCAGCAGTTACACGCCACAACTCCTCCCAGCCAATCATACGCAGCTTGTCTAAAAGCAAGAGGATGACCCCTGGGGAGCAGATAATCAGACAGTATTAGTTAATTGCATTCAGTAAGTCTGTGATTAATGAATACTAGCAGCTTAATATTGCACTGTGAAGACCATTGAGCAAATTCTTCAAATGTTTGGAATGTGAAAAAGTTGCGCTACGTTCTACAAGTGGAGCAATCATTAACATGCTTATTTACTAGAGTGAGGCTTCAAAGTGAATTTTAAGTTTTGGGTTAAAATATCAGAGCTCAAAAAAGTCAGCTATGCTTCTCTGGCCTTACATTTGAAATTCACTTTGAATTTGAATCCTCAGTTTGGGGAATAAGCCTTTGGATGTTCCAGCAGAGTCCATTGATGGTGACCATTTCACTTTTTACAGCTTTGCACAATATGTTTTCACACAACACAATGATAAATATCCCCCACTGCGGTAACTGATTCTTTAGACAAAGTATGGGTTTTATACCGGTATTGAATCCGCGACCAAGAGCTGGCCATGGCTTGTGGTTCTTCCAGAGGTTGCCCAAGTACCAGTCACTCTGATTTTCCACCAGACCCAAAACTTGCTGACCTAAAATGATAAGAGCCTGAGACATGGGGCAGAAATGGATATCAAAGGGGACTTTCCTAAAATTAAGGAGTTTGTTTAATATGCCACGGATCAATAGGAAAATCATGGAACCAAAAGTACAATGAATAATGGGAGCTCCGAAAGGAGTAAAATGAAGAGTTCCAATGGGATGACCGTACCAGTGAATTTTCTGAAGATGGCCCATAACTCTGCAATGTCAGTAGCAAAGGTGATGTCAGTGTCCAGCACGATGACCTTTGAGAGGTCGGATGGCAACGCTTTAGTCAAGGTCAACTTCATTAACCCAAAAATCCCTGAATAGTGTTTGTTGGGGATCCATGAAACCTCCGGCTATTTAAAAAAAAAAAAAAAAAAGTGCAGAGGGGAGAACTGTGAGACAACGAGATTGAACATCCATTTATATGTATATACATATTTCAATTAAAAGGGTGTCACATACAGGATTATTTAATAAAACCAGGAATATATTCAAAGAAACTGCAACTTTTAGGCAAAAGTAGCCATTTTTTACAAATTCTCCAGCAATGTTTTTTTTTATACCTATATATATTTAAGATATGGTCGATTATATAGTAGACCCAAGCTAAAACTCAAATGACTCTTGTGCAGCCGCATGGGTTAAAACAAACTAAAAAAAAAAACAGACAATTACTTGCACTCCAAAAATATGTAAAGACCCCCCTGAAAACTGCCGGTTTTCTGGAAAGCAAGCCCTTGAGGATTTATATCATCACCCTTTTCCTGTGTGAAATCTGATCATTCACAGAATATTTACTTTAAGTTCACTGGCGTTATAGAAGCTAATCTGCAGCGATGGAACCTTCCACGTTCTGAACAGGTTTCCCAGAATGTTGAGAGCCACAGAGTCCGTGATCAGATGAAGATGTATTGGGTTTCTCCTGTAAAGACACGGGGATCAGAAAATTCCGTACAAAGTACCCCAAAAAATCCAATAAAATTATTAATTTGGTATCTCATGCAACCATTAAAAAAACTGGAAAAAAAGAAAAGAAAAAAAAGGGGGGGGGAGGAGTAGGCTTTGTAAGAGAACTTGGTGTTCTGTTGAACTCTAGGGGGGAAATATAAGTAAACATAACTAATCAGACAGAAATCCGAGAAACCATATGATCAAGTTCATTTTCTAAGCATACAAAACTGTCCAGCATTAATGTATACATGGAACCAATGAATGTGTCTGCAGGCTTGAGCCGTTCAGACATATTTTCACATAACATGGAGCACCCCAGGCCTAGTTAATGGCATTAACATCCTAGAGATCGGTAGAAAGAAAGAAAAAAACAGAAACATGGTGTCCATGTGTACAAACTGCAGCCGAGATCTGAGGAGCAAATCTATAGATCTTTCATGCCGACTTAGATCTCCCCATGGGTCCCTGCAAGCATTGAAGCGCTCACAATCATTCACTCTTGTTAAACTTTTCTTATTGAATCTTTACCTGTGAAAGAGTATGGATTTCACCAAAGTTATCACATCTCTGCTGCTGTTATGGCCAGCACAGACTATTGCGACGTGGATCAGCTGAGAGAGAGAGAGACAGACATAGTAAGTTAATGCTATTCTACTGGATAAATATAAAAAGGCATTGGACAAAAACTACATTTATTGGACTTGTGCCAACAGCAGACAAAAAAAAAAAAAAAAAAAGAGCAGACACTACAGGTTATTGCACGTGTTAACACGGCAGCTTAGAGGATCTGGGTGAAATGCCACTGGTTTTCATCAAACGGTCTTGAAGCAGCTTGACAAAAGCAGAAGAATCCCTCAGCACCCAAGGCCACTCTTTATGCTGTAGGATGTCATAACAAGGAGGTTTAATGATGCATCAAAAATATCTGTACGGGAAAGTAAGATTGAGCTGCACTACATCTGATCCAATCAGTGAGGGCTGCACAAAAACCTAAATGGTAGGTAGTCCCCCTCGGTGGCACCGTACAAACCCCCCAGACAGACAGCATTTTCGTTTTTTTCATAGTCCTTGTTAAATGGAGCTAAAAGTTTGAAACTCTTATAGGCACCGATTAGCCTTTACGCGGTTACAAAGTTTAAATATTTTAGCAAAACATAAAGCTATTACGATTTCCAGGATTTATTCAATTCCCTTGACAAAAATATAAACATACGGGCAGGTGGAGAACAATCTATACCTCACCTCACACTTCTGTGCCAAACTCCTCTGCTCACAATGGCTGCTGTTGTCTCTTGCCAATCCTTTTCCATCTTCCAAGTCCTCGCTCCGTAAATCGGCTAATTGGAGTCGCAGCTTCCTATTGTCCTCCTCAGCTACCTGAAGACGCGCCTCCAGCTCCTGCTGAGAATAGGATTTGGGAGAATCACGCGGAGCTTTGAGCTTTGTAGGTTGTCCGTCTGAGGAGAAGACAAACAAATGTCAGGACAGATCCCACCATGAAGACGGGAAACGTCAACCATTTTCCATCTTTCTTATACAATGTGCATGGATGAAAATGGCCAAGACTGGCTTTGTCACTTGGTTTAATAATGAAAGGCTGTTTTTTTATGCAGTTTTTAGAAATGTCATACTTTTGTGGTGCGCACTCTAATATAACAAGCTACGAACGCCTCGGTGTTGAGGACAGAATAGGGCACTGTACAAATAACTCAGGACAGAAAATAATGCTTAGTCTTAAAACACAGTGATTGCACAATTTTTCCCTTTTCTCCCCTAAATGGATTAAATTTCCTTCCTGGTTTACAGATTACGCATTGTCTGCATTGTCAGGAATCCTAGCTTGGCACACATCACTTGGCTGCTACAAAGCACGGCCTCTTGCATTAACAGACATTTAGACTGTTTCAATGGATTGGTTTATTTTTTTCAGCATTATAATTTTTTTTATTGACATTAAATAATAATATGTTTAGAATCACAGAACCAAAAAAACAATAAGACACAGCAGCGACACATAGGTGTAAAAAATGCCATATTTAACAATAGATCCATATCAGATAGTTTTTATTGAAGTTTTTAAACTCTGTTAATGAACATAGGAAATCCCCAGATATGGATAAGCTGGCATAATATGGAACGTGGGGTACCAGACAAAAGGAGGGGGCGCAGTTCTGCACGTTTATACAAAGTTACAGGAATCCTTTCAATAGCATTATACACTTACACTCTGCGTCACCAACACCTAAGTACAGCCAAGTCACAGTAGACAACAGCATCAAGGAGACGGCCAGTAATTTAGCCTTGCTGCGGAAGGAGAGGTGCATGATGTGAATGCAGAATCCTGTGGAGTTGTGTTTTCAAGGTCTGTCATGTGGGAAAATCCAGAATTACTGCCGGCAACATCCTATAATCTGAAACAAACAGAGAAAGAACGTTGAGCTATGAAACCCCCTCGGAAGTATTTACATTGTATCCAAAAGACATAAAATCACTGCACATAGAGTTCCGAGCTCGTCAACGAAACCACATCAAACTAAACCAGGTCTACTCAGCATCACGGAGACATGCACCAGGCACAATTCAGCTCAAGCTATTTTCTGGTACATGTCAAACCCTTTAAAACACAAAAAGGATGGGCAAGACATTGGAAAAAGAAAGATTATATTCTGCCTCGCCCCTCATAAACGACGCAAACTTCAAAGCTTTGTTTTACAGCAAAACTATTTTAATTTTAGGTCTGAAATGTTCTAAAGAAATCAGCATCTGTCATTGCATTAAGGGTTACGAGTTATCCTATAGAATGTAAGCTCGTTTGAGCAGGGTCCTCTTCAACCTATTGTTCCTGTAAGTTTATTTGTAATTGTCCTATTTATAGTTAAATCCCCCTCTCATAATATTGTAAAGCGCTACGGAATCTGTTGGCGCTATATAAATGGCAATAATAAATAAAAATAAATCTCGTTACATATTGTACACGCAGCATTAGGTAAAAGGTATTGCCGATTTATTGGCAGGGGCTGGGAGCTTCGTATAAAGCAGACAGGGATTTAAAATAGAACTCTAGACAGATCACAACTTGTAGAAAACAAGATAATAAAATATTCTTCAAGTAGTAATTTAATTCTATAAATTCTCTCTGCCATCAATTTCAATTTCCTCTATAACCTCTGGTCTCATTTCCCTATTTTACCTTTAGATTGTAAGCTCACGGGGTATCTAGCTAAGCTTCAATGGCTAGATCCCAGCTTACAGGCAGGGCCCTCGCTACCTTTTGTATTAGTCTGTGTATATTGTACGTCCTCCACTAATTGTACAGCGCTGCAGAATCTGTTGGCGTCTTTTTTAAATATCAGTAATAAATAAAGGCTAAATTTAACCAACACTTGTACAGTTTTAGAATTTGATTTTTCTCTGCATTTACTAAACACTGAAATGTAACAAATTGAGAATCAAACTAGAAAATTTAAGCTAAAAACATCCATAGCCGTGATTGTTTTGGAATAATCATATGATATTCCCTGTTAATTTTCCAAAGCAATGAATGACCCTGAGAGATCACGAAAGTCACCCAGGTCACATCAATGAGAAGATTCAATAATACAATCTCCCTGCACTGCAAATCATTGCAGAAAAACAAAAACTGCAATGTTTTACATAAATACATAAAATTTACGTCTAGGGCTGAATTACATCGAGGTAAATGTACCTAAAAGTCTGTCAAGTGATGTGGAAGGAACACAGTGCTTTCCTTAGGGAAGGTTTGGACGCATGCAACGGTCACTGCGCATGTGCATCAGGTCCCCAATGCTCCTCTATGGGAAGCATTGAATTGGACCATCAGGATGATGTCACAGGAGGTGGAGAGGTAAGCTGTGCCAAGAGAGACTTTGTGCTGGTAAAAAGTAGGGAAATACTTTTATTAGTTTTATTAAAAACAGGGGGGTGGGATCTATATAGAACAAGGGATAAGTGCACCAGTGGGGTACCTCAGGGATCTGTACTTGGACCAATTCTCTTTAATATTTTTATTAGTGATATTGCAGAAGGTCTTGATGGTAAGGTGTGTCTTTTTGCTGATGATACCAAGATATTTAACAGGGTTGATGTTCCAGGAGGGATAAGCCAAATGGCAAATGATTTAGGTAAACTAGAAAAATGGTCAGAGTTGTGGCAGCTGACATTTAATGTGGATAAGTGCAAGATAATGCATCTTGGACGTAAAAACCCAAGGGCAGAGTACAGAATATTTGATAGAGTCCTAACCTCAACATCTGAGGAAAGGGATTTAGGGGTGATTATTTCTGATGACTTAAAGGTAGGCAGACATCATAATAGAGCAGCAGGAAATGCTAGCAGAATGCTTGGTTGTATAGGGAGAGGTATTAGCAGTAGAAAGAGGGAAGTGCTCATGCCATTGTACAGAACACTGGTGAGACCTCACTTGGAGTATTGTACGCAGTACTGGAGACCGTATCTTCAGAAGGATATTGATACTTTGGAGAGAGTTCAGAGAAGGGCTACTAAACTGGTTCATGGATTGCAGGATAAAACTTACCAGGAAAGGTTAAAGGATCTTAACATGTATAGCTTGGAGGAAAGACGAGACAGGGGGGATATGATAGAAACATTTAAATACATAAAGGGAATCAACACAGTAAAGGAGGAGACTATATTTAAAAGAAGAAAAACTACCACAATAAGAGGACATAGTCTTAAATTAGAGGGACAAAGGTTTAAAAATAATATTAGGAAGTATTACTTTACTGAGAGAGTAGTGGATGCATGGAATAGCCTTCCAGAGGAAGTGGTAGAGGTTAACACAGTAAAGGAGTTTAAGCATGCATGGGATAGGCATAAGGCTATCCTAACTATAAGATAAGGCCAGGGACTAATGAAAGTATTTAGAAAATTGGGCAGACTAGATGGGCCGAATGGTTCTTATCTGCCATCACATTCTATGTTTCTATATTGTTAGGAGAACAGGTTTGTATTCCGAACACAATAATGTCCCTTTAACCCCTTAAGGACCAAACTTCTGGAATAAAAGGGAATCATGACATGTCACACACGTCATGTGTCCTTAAGGGGTTAATGGATCAGAATTGAAATTATATTGTGGTTTTTCTTTTACACAGTTTAAGATCTGAGCAATATATCTGAATGGAAAGGCAGCCAAGATCACTTACCTCTCCTTTTAACATTAGGACTTCTGAGACCTGGCCTGCATGGCAATGGAAGACATCTCAATGTGAATGCACTAGAAAGCACTTTAATTTAAACAAAATGGACCCAGTCAACCTTCACCCTCCGCAAACAAAGATAACATTTTAAAAGTCCAACAAGCGGACTATAATTGGGCTGGTAAAATGACAGACGAGATGGTCAAGGCAGACCATTTGAATTCTGGACCTTGAGTAAGATTATGAGTGATAAGCAGATTAAAGTCAGTAATTGGAAGATCTATAATTATAGCAGATAATAACAACATATCTGTCTAGAATTAAAGGGAAGACTCCAATCCTAGCTAATCACATGTTGATGTTATCGCTTGTGCAAGCTACCAATAGCAAGTTAACTGCCCCTTGTGATTATATATCCACACACTTCACTGGAAAGTTAATCTTGGGATGCAACAATCGCATATTATCCCTAATTGTACCCAAACAAGTATCGCCCCGGGGTATTACGAACAGTGTCAACAGTTTCATATAAAGGAGTCATGGCATTGACTAAATAAAAAAGGCTTTAAAAATGTGATCTCCTGGCAATCGCCTTGATAACAGATCTTCAGAAGAATCAGGCTTATGAGAGCAGCCATGTTGCTTTTCTATTAGACGTTAGATAGCATAAGGGAACGAATGAGAATTCTTAATCTGTAGACTCTACCATAACAGGGAATTATTGGGTGGCATGACTTTAAATAATGCTACAAGACTAAAGGTTTAATGTTAGCAGAGCCGGTTATTTTTTAATGCCGTTAAAATTGAAGTCGCCTAATTTACAGAAATGCAATATTTATTAATGCATCCTTTAAGGAAACCGGGGGTTATTAGCAATTACGCAAAATACTCAGTTTTGAAAAAGCTCCTGAAACATTTTTTCTTTTGCATGAATATAATACTTTAATAATAATTTGTAATACAACAGATTCAAATAAAATAAAAGGCATGCTATATTGGTTATTTGCAAAGTACTTGCTACTTTGTTTCTAACAAAGTATATACAGTTGCCTGGCAACCAGTGAATTTCGGATGGCACTGCAGACTGTTACGGAACCAGCTCATATGTTAATGATAACCCACCAAGCCTGCACACCTCACACTCGGAGGGCATGTTGGGTTTATTGTAATATACAACGCAGAGGGGAAAAAGAAAAAAGCCAGGCAATAACAGCCGTCCGTTGTTGGTAGGGTGGTAAAATTGAAAGTTAAAATTTATACCAATATGTACATCATAGATCAGATTGTGTGATCTGTTAATTCATTTCTGTAAAACGTCTCAGCCATCCCTTTTGTTCTCAGTAGGAGTTCTGTTAATAACTTGTGTATTCTGTTATGAAGAGGCGACTCCAAGCCGCACATAGAAGCTACAGCAGTCCAGCTGCTTAATAAACTTATTGAATGAGTTCATTCATGTTTTACCATAAGTTCAGATATTCACATCCTCACAGACAGCGATGGGAGAGATTAAGCTAGTTGGGACCTGTATGCCAGCTTCTGCGCTTCTTGTACATATGTGTAGATACGGAACAGACTGAATAGAGAAAAGCACAGGATGTACCTTGTACCACATCCCATGCTAGATTATCATATCTCCCAATAGTTCAAATGGACAAAGAGGGACCTTTAATATTACAGGTGTGAGTAGGGGTGTGGTCAGTCACAGGGTTGTTCTGAGATATTTGAGGTGACTTACTTATAATTTATACAACTTAAATTTAATTTAGAAGAACTATGTTACACAGACTGATTTCTAAACTAATTTATTGTGGTTTTAAGACACATTACTGGGAGTATTATTACTGTGGAGTTCTGTTATACACACAGACACATTACTGGGAGTATTATTGCGGTGGAGCTCTGTTATACACTCAGACACATTACTGGGAGTATTATTGCTGTGGGGCTCCGTTATACACTCAGACACATTACTGGGAGTATTATTGCTGTGGAGCTCTGCTATACACTCAGACACATTACTGGGAGTATTATTGCTGTGGGGCTCTGCTATACACTCAGGCACATTACTGGGAGTATTACTGCTGTGGAGCTCTGTTATACAATCAGACACATTACTGGGAGTATTATTGCTGTGGGGCTCTGTTATACACTCAGGCACATTACTGGGAGTATTATTGCTGTGGAGCTCTGTTATACACTCAGACACATTACTGGGAGTATTATTACTGTGGAACTCTGTTATACAATCAGACGGTGTATAGAGCTCATAAAATAGAGGGACAATGGATATGGATTACCATGTAGTTATGGTGCTTGGAGCATGTTCCTAAAATCAAACCGCTCGTTAATGGTATATGCGGCCATAACAAGGCGGCAGTTAAGCATCCTGTTCCTAAACGGAATGTCTCACTTGCCCAATGACTGAATAGAACGGTTAATGCCTTATAAATACAGATTTACATAATACAATTTACATATAGAGGTCGTTAAGGACCAGAAAGTGGTGGCCGTATTTTTCCCCTACAATACGAATCAGGAACAAAACACAAAAACAGGAAAAAGCGAAGCTCAAGATATCTCATGGCACTAAATGAGCACAATACCCCTGCGTGAGAAACACACACTATATATATGGACAAAATATTGGGATCCAACGCTTAATTATTGAATTCAGGTGTTTCAAGCAGACCCATTGCCATAGGTGTATAAACTCAAGCACCTCTTAGCCATGCAGTCTGCATTTACCAACATTTGTGAAAATATGGGTAGTTCGGAAGAGTTCGGTGATCTCAAGCAGGCCAGCACTGGCCATTGGGCAAACCGGAGAAATGCACGGTGGGACGAGATGGCCATGGGAATATCAGAGGATCTCTCCTGCTAACCCATACAGAGCCATCATTATCCAAGCACCGGCCCTGCTGTGTGCCATGAGGGCCGGTGGGGAGATCAAAGATATCCCTCACCAGCCCACAGACAGTAAATCCATAGAGAGGAGAGGGCAGGACCTAGGAGCTCTAACTTGCAGCTACTTACTCCCATCTGCCCCACACCCCCAATAGTGCTCATACACACACCCATATATAGACACTGCATTCCAGAAAAAAATGCATACTACATTTTAGGGATATCCATTAAACACACGCCTGACAAACATAATCTGGATCCCCTGTGCACACAGTACATCTCTTGTATGCAAACACAGGAACTACATTCTCTAAATACACAAGCTCTACACACATACACTCACTACATCCCCTTTACACACAATCTCACTCTCTACAGCCCTTAGCCACACATTTTACACCACAAACAAGACCTAACTGAAACAGACCTATGTACCCAAAATACCATTCCACAATCGGCTCACTCCACACACACACACACACACACACACACACACACACTATGTCCTCTGGTATCCCATTTATGGAGACACCAGAGACAAGTCACCAGCAAACAGCACAAGCATGCCATTAAATTTGTTTGTGCTGCTTTTCATGCAAGAGCTGTTAAGCAGAGCTCTGTGCATGGGCTGCCCTGGAAGAGCATTGAACCATCATGCTCTCTTGGAGAAGGGGCGTGCTGGTCAATGGTGATGACAAAACACCCCCTCTCTGGCCCCTGACCCCATATCAGTTAGTTGCTTTGATTCAAAATGCCCAGGCCTAATATTTATTCAGTCCAACCCTGAATTTAAGCATGGTATTATAATAGCAATAAGTCATGCCAGGAGAACGTTACCTGCCTGACTGCGTTGTGCCAGCTGTAAAGTTTGGTGGAGGAGGGATAATGGTGCGGGGATATTTTTGGGAGGTTGGACTAGGCCTCTTCCTTCCCGTGAAGAGAAATTTTAAATCTCCAGCGTACCAAGACATTTTGCTATGCTTCCAAATTTGTGGGAACAGTTTTGAGGAGTCCCTTTTCTATTCCGGCATGACTGTGCCCCAGTGCACAAAGCAAGGTCCATAAAGACATGGTTGGATGAGTTTGGTGTATAATCTCAGGGCACATAGTTCTGATCTTAACCCCATCAAACACCTTTGGGATGAACAGGAACGGAGATTGTAAGTCAGGCCTACGTGTCAAACATCACCTTACAAATGCTCTACTGGAAGAATGAGTAAATATTGCCACAAAAACACCCCTCACAAAAAACTCTTTGAAAGCCTTCTCAATATAGTGAAGGCAGTTACAGCTACAAAGGGGGGGGGGAAGAACCAACTACATAATAATGCAGGGCCTGACAAATTTGCTTGGAATCAATTGTCCCCAGAACCACAGCGGTTTAATGCAGGGTTCTGGTATCTTCGGAGAAAAGGCAGTATTCACATTACCAGCTCAGTAAAACCTCGAGTTGCAGTCACTCAGCCTCCCAGCTTTCTAGTGTGACTGCTCTCTATTTAACTGCTCTAATAGCCCTGCTCCCTCGCACAGTTTAGTAGTGCTTGGGCCATAGTAACGTCTTGTTCTGGCTACCGGCATCACTAAACGGCACACGAGGGAGCAAAACAAGAACTGCATGAAGATTACTGCTCCCTTGCCACCTCCTTGCTGTCTCAGCCAGCCACAACAAATGTTACCCCGGGCGCCCGCCTCCATTGAAGGGTTGACAGGAACCCGGATGCCATTTCTAGTGACCATGGCGAGCTGGCATTTGCCGAGCCCTGTGTTAAGGTCTTTGTTACACAAACAGGGACTTTTATGACATTGCATTCTAAATACAGACAGGTGTTAAAATACTTTTGTCCATATTCTGGATGTTACTGGTCCTTAAGGAGTTAACAGACCCAGGTATCCTTAAATAGCTTCTGGTTTGATTATACATTACACACAAGCAGGGGTGTAGCAGTAATTATAAGCACAGATTAGACTGGGGAAAGGAAGTATTTAAACAAACTTACAATTACATTTAAGTGAACAAAAAAAAATATATATATATATCCTAAAGAGTTTGGTGATCTTGCACAGACTCCATCCCTGGAATGTTTAAACAGAGAGATTTATAGCTCGCTGGCTGTCATACTATATCCTGGGGTGCGTTACAGGTAGAAATATCTGAATATTTCCATGCAGTAGGACAATTTCAGGCATGTTTTGCAGCTATATACATGTTTAATATTTAACAAGAGTCACCTATACAGCTGTCTCAGCCACCCAACCCTGTGGGTGTACCAATACAGAGTGGATTTAATAAGGTTTGTAACGGATAATAATAAAAAAATAAAAAAACCTGTAAGGTTTCCCCAGTCTTTTTTTTTACCATATAAAGCTATGCAATTTTTTGCGTTTCTGTTATTTTGTTCGGAGCTCTTCATACTCCTAAGGAATCCTATAACTGTGCGGTTTATTCAATAAAATCCACATTGTGCGGAGCAGACCCAAGATGTTAACATTTTATGACATATCAACTCTGGGATTTACTAAAATGAATTCCTCGAGCCTCCCCACTGGGTGAGTACAATGTCACTTCCCTGATTCTAGTCCCAGCTAATGTCAACAAATACCCGATTTAGGAAAACCTAACATGTCATCTCAAGCCTAAAAGCAGTTAGGACATTAAAGCTACACATAACTCATCATGACGCTCAGCATCAGAACACATATAGCGGGGACAAAAGTAATACATGTCAATCCAACAACAATAGTTATAGAGTTGGTCCGTTGGAAGAATAACCAGAAGACGCCATACATAGAAGGTCATTGTCTGCATGTCTGACAAACATGATCCGCAAAAACAGGACTGCTTTTGCATGCAGACTTTCAAAAGACAAAAAGTTTTGTTAAGAGAAAAAAAAAAAGCTCAGCAATGATGTTTGTTCGGTCCTTTTTGATGAGTAATAAAGTACAATGGGCTTCTCAATGGTCAGCATAATTATAAAAGTAGAATATTCAGTTCAATGGAGACGATATTGACATCTCTGCTAGGAGTGTTTAATAAATAGTGCTTTAAATTTACTATTCATTTTGAATTTGGCCACGTTTTGCTGGGGTGCACAGCTCATCCGATTTTGTCATGTGGAGGGCAATTTGGGGGCTATATAAAGGCAGAGAACGGAGGACTATGTTACGCCGCATACCACGCCGCAAACCGATCAGAGTGTTTGGCTGCTACGGGATCCAACCCAGTGTGGGTGGCCGTGGAAGGTGCAATAATGTCTTTGTAAGTGTAGGATTTTATGTGTCCTGATCTTTGCTCGTTACATTTTACACTATGGAAATGTTATCTCCTTTTTTCAAGCCTATTAAAAGAACTGAAGAATTCGAATCAAGAGTAAATACATACTGGTGGGCTTTTCATTACATCACAGTAAGAGGACAGAAATGTTGAAATAAATGTACATTGTATACCACTAAATCAAGTATATTTATTCACCTCGTAGCCATCCCGCATTCTATCGTGACTTGATATTGTTGCGCCACTGAAGTATTTGGGTCAAAGAGACATATAGTGCGGGGATTGAAATCATATGTAGACAGAATATCGCAGAATTCAAAGAGTGCGGCAATTTCCTTCACACCCACGTAGCTCTCAGAGGATTTATAGAGGTCTATTTATTTTAGGAGTAAATCGTTTAGCAGGTAAGTGAACATGACAGACGTGGGTTCTGTCGTCATGTCAGTAGGTTGCAACAAGCTCAGTGATGCTTGCAGGAATTTGTTTTTACCGATATCATCGCACAATAGATTGTGCATTCCGATAAAAAGCATTAAAAAAAATAAACCTAATAGGCCCGTTTACTCTCTCTCTCATAAAATCTCAGAGTGGTTTGACTTATTTCTGGTTAAACCTTGTTTTATACAAGTCCCAGGCATTTGTGAACTCATTGGCTTTTACAGTTCCACCAGAAGGTTATTCAAGGGCATACACCTTCACCTGACACTTGAATTTGCCTCCCTCCAACTTCAGATCACTTCCACTTGTTCTACGAAGTCTCCTCTTTGAAATCGAGCTGCCATGTTTTCCGCAATACTTTAAGGCGGACATGAACTCTGTCCTGCCAAATGTGGGGCCTAGACAAGGTGATCCATTATATTGTTTAAGCGAAAGAAGGATATAGACCTGGAACACAATTCTAATCAGTTTCACGCAGGTCTAATTTTTAAAACCTCAGAAGTGGTTTATTCACTAAACTTTTAATTGTATTAAAATACAAAATGGGAATTCAGAAATTTTGGAAAAATTTCACAACTCCGCTATAGTCGCAGCTGGGGTATTTCAGGCTAAATTAACTTTTTATTTTTCAATTCAATACAAGTAGGACATTAATTATCCCCACCTCCTTTATTGGGATCCAGAGGAGGGTAAGGGAGTATCTTAAGATTATGTTCTCTCTCTTCCCAACCCCCGTTCAATTACATTAAATAAAAAAAAAAAAAAAAATCTGTGAACTCTACAAATTCCTGAAACGCTTCACCCAGCTTCCAATGCTACCTCCCAACTTGGAAATGTAACACACCCCCTCCTTCTTTTAGTCAACCTTACAGATATTATCAGAGGTAACATGTGCCTCCTCTCTGCCCATGGCGTTGCACCTATAACACCTTGCTCCATGCAGATCAACACATTTTAAAGTGGTTGAGCAGAAGTTTCACGGTTTAGCTATAGTCTGGCCTGGAAAGTGCACATAATTCAAAGCAGAATATTCCCCAGAATCAACATTTTCATAGAAAGGTCACAGAAACGGATTAATCCGATTAGTGCAGTAGCTGCCCTGGGGGAGGGAAGTGATCACATCGGGCCACATTAAGATTACTGGAACGCTCTGTGAAACCAGAAATTGGTGCATTTCCATATGGTTCAGACAAACGTGCATTCTTCCAATTCTAAACAATGCCATTCTCAGTATTAATGCATACACTGAATCACTGTACTATGCAGCACATCTATACTTACTGCACTCATCTCAACTTCAGCATGTTCCTTAGAGAAGAATTGCATATTGGTGGGAGTCAAAGCAAGCTGGGGGCCCATGCTTCGGGTTATTTAAAGAACTTTTGGGTAAGGAGAGCCTTTGCATTTGGAAAAGTTTGTTAGTTTAAAAAAAGATGGACCACCTTATGGTGCACATGTCACGACTAATATGATATGATGTCCCTTTCAATGGGTAGCCTAAACACCACAACCACTACAGCTTGATAGAGTTTATGGTGCCAGGAGTCTCCTAGTCCCGTCCCACAGTTAGACACAGTTTGAAACATTTGTTACTTACTTGGGCCCTCTGGGTGCCTGTAGTACTGTGGTGTTCTCAAAGTCACTAAAAGTCCCTATTTGCACATAATTCAATGGCTGAGAGTGTAAGCAAATGAATGATGTTTAAATAAGGACTGAATGGATATTATTTGAACACGTTTGGCAGATGAATGATGTTCAAACAAGGACTGAATGGATATTGCTAAAGTGGAATGGGAGCCTTTTAGATAAAAGTTCATCTACACACAGTGCAATCGAAACTGCTAGCAAATATATAGGTGAAAAGTTATTTATCTTGTATCAAGTCAAAAACCGCACAGAAACTGGATCAATTTTACTTTATCCAACTTGCCCTACTTGAGGAATACCTCATTTTGTATCCGATATACCGACCTACAAGACTCTCACTATGCTTCGAAACTTGCAACAGTTGTTATATGTCTTAAAGGGGAACCATCCCCTCCCAGGATATTAAACAGTAGGTTATTTACTAAAGTGAGAATTTAAAGGGAATTTCACATTTTAAGCTGCAGTAACATAAAAACACATTTTTCCCCCAATTTTTTGGCCTTAAATTTTAAATTCTCCTAGAATTCACTTTAGATTCTAACTTTATTAAATAACCCCGTATGTTTACTTATTCCTGAACGATATACAGGTGTGAGGTCTGAGGAATAAAATTAAATGTGGAAATCCAGACAGATGTGTTTACCTCTATCAAGAAATGGAGTTCATCCATATTAGCTCCCTGCCAATCACGGTTATAAGCCCTGCCCTTTGCACCTGTCAATCAGCAGAGAGAGAGAGTAGAATAAACAGAATCAATGTGTATTTCTCTAGTGAACTGTGCCCTGGCTGTGGGCTAAGGAGCGGGGACACTGGCTGGGTGGTAACACTGGGGACTTATCAGACGGTGGGGTCTTGGTGGACAGTGATGGGAGACATGGGTGGAAGGCAGGCAATGGCGGCAAAGGGGTTTGGTGAGGTGGAGGGATGGCAGAGGTGGGCATTTTGAAAGACCAAGGAGTAACTTGCTGACGAGGCTGTGGAAGGGGGGTAAGATAGGAAAGAATGAGCAGAATTGGGCATATGAACATACAAATCGGAGCAATAGTAGAATGGAGGAAACGAATGCTGGCCATGATAGAACCAATGTGTGAAACGTACCCGATTCCGGTATTTGTAAGGAACACTGGGTTCACGGAATGTCTCTGAGCAGTTCTCCTCCGAGCAGTCTGTAAGCTCAGAGCAGTGCACACGAGCGACAGGTTTCATTGGCTTAAAAAGATTTGTACGTTTGTGAGACTGCCAATGAGGAAGATACTGAAACGGGACAGAGGTTGTGGCTAAAGAGGCCAGGTTACAAGGCTAAAAACGCCAAAACAATTTTTGCAGCACAACTTGTAAACAAGACAAAATTAAGAAGAAAGAAGAAACCCCTAGGTATTTCAGCATATGTGCTTTAAAAAGAGCACAAGTTGTTTGGGAGATCAGAGTGCCCCTTTAAATGATTAAATCTTTGAAATTAACATTCCAAGCACAATAACCACTACAGCTTCCTGTAGTGGTTATGGTGCCACGAGGGACTGGCGTCACAAACTATTTGATATAGATGTGACAACTTACCATGTGGTCCCAGGCTAACCCCAGGTAAGTTGTCAAACCGTTACCAAACAATTGTAATACTTACATAAGAGAGGGTGCCAGGGCACTCCTAGCACCATAACCACTGCAGCACGATACAGCGGTCATGGTGCATGAAGCGTTTCTTTAATATACAAGTAAAAGAAGTTCTAGGCGATTTTCCATGCTTTGTTCCGTGGTGTACCTTCCAGAGAAGAGGAAGTTCCCCATTTAAGTACCGAAGTTTGTCAGCCCCACTACAACGGCTATTGTAATCAGAAACAAAACATTCGAGAAGCTGTCTAGAATACAGAAGTTGTAAAAGCTACATGTGCAGGAGAGCATGAACACGCATTATAAACGGATACGTATATTAATAGCGCTTTAATTAAAGTTCCGACAGGAGATATAGAGTTACCACGTACCTGGGCTTGACTAATTTCGATGATTGCATATTTCCCTTCAAACAGAGTGTTTAAAGAGGTAGAGAGAGGTATGTAAAGTGAGCCGGGAGTGGGAGGGGTATGAAAGACAAAACAAAAAGCTGTGTTCAAGGTCAGAACCTCCCTAGCACAGAATGGAAACAAAACTGTAAAAATGTCGCCTCTGGCACTGCCAAATTTATCTCCACTGGCTGCAAGTTTAGATTGATCAATTAAAACGGAATAATCTTATAGATCCATTTATTGTGGAACTACAAGCCCCAAAATATCCAGCTTCTCACAGGTGCACACAATTTGTTCTAGCATTAATGATGTGCATCAAGGGACTTGAAGGGAACTCACAACTGTGGTGGGACCAGCGGATTTTCGACTAACCGATTAATCTAAACGGCCGCCCTGTTCATGGTATGCAGCATTATTCACTAAACACTCAATTGCACAATTTAATTAAAAACAGCCAACATGAGACTAGAGTTGAATATCCCCCCCCCCCCCCCCCCAGGAGTTATTTTTGCCCAACTTTTGCAATTTGGTTTTCAATTCACTTCGGTTTGTTGTTTATTAATAAACTCCCTTGAAACAAAGATCGTTTATTCAAAAAACTGGAAACAATTAGCAATTTCCAAGGGAATTGCAAATTTAAGAACAAAACATCCAATTTGAGGGGAAAAAAATATATATGCCATATACCCGGTCTAAAATCAGCAATTGTCTGGTCAATTCAGTAAAATTCCCAGTTAATGAGTAAAACAAAATGGATTTACATGGGTTTTAAAACCATCCAGCAAAAATATTGAACAGAATAAGGAAAACCTAGTAGCAAACAGGATTTATTTAAGAAAACGGAATCACTGGAATATGGAGGTTCGGCTACTGTCCCCCCTGCACACCTGAACACAGCATCAGAATGAAGCGATCGCGTTTGGGGATCATTCGTGCAAAAAGAGAGAACAAAATCTTGCTACTTATTCTGGAAATAATATTAATCTCTAACTTGGGGGTAGGGGGCTATTGACGAGGGTGTTTCATATTTGTAGCCGTAAGAAAGGATTTAGGAAATCTTCCCACCACCACCTTTCCCCCAAGTCTATTTTAGCTTGCAATCTGCGGCTCCAAGATTCATTCGCCTCAATACACGGTTCAGTCAATAAATCCACATTTTTACATTTAGAAGTAGCACAAAAAGGAAATGAAACGACTTAAATTTAAACAGCGACAGGACTCCTGGTCAGAGAAAACGTCATAATACCGTAAACCCCCCCACCCTCCAGGATTACATATTAAATATTACCTACAGACATTTTAAATACACACAGCAGATGTTTGGGGTATTAAGAGTTTCACAATTGTTCTTTGTTTCAGTTTTTTTTGGCACAAGATGCATAAAAACTGTGAATAGGAAATCACAGGCTGGTTCGTATGACAGGATACTCAACACCACCTACTTTATATAAACCGGATTCTTCATTGTAGTTTTACCTCTGCGATGCCAGAACGCCCATGTAACTCGTTGCACAGTTATGGTTTACAGTTTCGTTCAGCGGGGAAGTGTCTACTCTAAAGATGGTCTTTTAATTTAGTAAACTGCGCTTTTAGAATAAGTTGGCGTCTGTAAAGTGTATTCTTATCCGGTTTAGGGAGGGATAGGTGTTCTTTATACAGTTAGAAGTAGAAGGTTATATTTATCTTGGTCTAAGGCAGGGGTAGACAACCTTCGGCACTCCAGATGTTGTGGACTACACCCCCCACAATGCTCTTACAACCTTAATGCTGGAAAAGCATCATGGGAGGTGTAGTCCAAAACATCTGGAGTGCCGCAGGTTGCCTATGCCTGGTCTTAGGGATGGCTGCCCAAACAAAGGTATGATGGGCACTGCATTTGCCCTTCTCACATATACTAAGTGAACCCCATAAAATGGCCCAAAACTGCACAATCTGGAGAGCATTGCATGTTAAACATTATCCTACATGTGGTGGATTATCAGTGATCGTGGAGAGTTTCATTTGAAGAATCAGAATAGTTTTTTTTTTTTTAAATCATCTTCAAGTTTTTGGTCAAAGCCTACAGTACATAGAAAAGCCCTCTCTCCCTCACTTCTGAACAAATAAGACTACTCACCTGTCCAAGGGCTTCTAAACCAAGTTCGAGCACTCCAAGTGTCACCGTGTAAGGCAGAACGGAGAAAGAGTATCCCAGGCACTAGTTCCAGGTAATGTCAGGCTCAGTCTATAGGATGTCTCCTGACTGAAGGAGAGGACAGAAGGAGGAGGAGGTGCAGGCGGGGGAGACGTAGGGCTTCAAAGTCCAGCCTTTGCTTCCAAGCACTTTCCTAAATTACAGGGAAACAGAAAGAGTAAGGCAGGACATAGAATTCCCTCCCATACCTGCAGAAAGCACACTCCCCCCTGCTCATTGTCAATTTGTCATCTCCTCCCCCAATCACCAGGCACAGAGCTGGGACTGCAGCAACAGATCATGGCTTTCTAGCAATAATCCCTAACTGGACAGGATCACAGATAAATGGTCAAACACTGACCCAAACAGGCAGAATCCATCTCTGGATAAGCATGATGGGAAGTGTGCTATTCAGTAGCAACAATAGGGCAGCACAGCGCTAGCCATTGCATGTGTAAACCTATACCTTTTCATGCTTCTATTGACTTGCTAAATGTGTGTTAACAATGACAGCTTACTGAGACTCAGAGATAAACAGACCCTAACTGGGCCCTTCACTAACACCGATATGGTAAAGTCAGTGATCAGCCACCGCATTGAACGTCATTGTAAGCTGTGATTGAATCAGGATACACACTGCCTGGAATGGAATGCTTAAACAACGTCATTAAAGTGGAATGTTCAACTCACCCATTAATTATGGAAATAGTGGAACATTTTAGTGCAATCAGGATTTAGGACACACTTAAAAAAAAAAAAAACACTTTAAAAAATACTTTTACACACTGAGCAGGAATGATTGCGATCATATGTTTTAAATGCCAAGAGGAAAACAAAACCCCCTTTTTCATGTTTAGGATATAAACAATCTAAGATGAAGATTTTGATTTGTTTTGCATTATATATGGGGAATACTGCGCTGACCTTAAACGGTCACTTTAAACAATCAAACTCACCCTCACGGCTCCTGATTTGGATGTTGATAATTGGCTGAGAGTTGTTAGTGTGGCTTAGTCCTATTGTTTTGTTTAAATATGAATGGGTTTGTACAGATAATGAGGAAGCAGAGAAGTTGCGCTTTGGGCGCTGAAAGAGCCCCATTGCTCAAAAATGATTTAACTAAGACAGCAGGGATTGCACTCTCCTGATATCGTACAATCTCAACACCACAACCACTTCAATGAGCATTAGTGGTTATGGTGCTTACAGTGTCCCTTGCTGGGTATAATTTGGGGTGAACACACCTCCCATTTTGGAGTATAGGGGTATATTCAATAAACGGAGAATTGTAAAATTTGGGTAAAAAGCAGGATATCCTTGACATTTTGGACAATGGACGTCTTCTGTAAAAATAAAAACGCACAATAATTTCAAAAACTCAGGTTGTGTAACGCGCTAATGAACCTTATAATAAATAAATTATACCAATTTGTAAACAATATTATTAACATAAGCTGCTACCGCACTGATCTACGAAACCCACCACATTCATTTCAGTTGAAACTGCACTAGATGTCTCCGTAGAGGAATTTGTGAAAAATCAAATGCTTCAATCAATCAGATGGTTGTTCCCATTAAGCGCGATATCAGGCTACATCTAAAAATAACCTGGAATTTCATATCCCCTAGCCAACCACTTCACACAACATAAACCCAAATATGTGATTGCGGTCGAGTAGTAAATGAAAAGTGCTGTCGCCCTATATTATATCATCCTATAACATGCAGTCTTCTACTCCTGCAGTAGGGAAATAAAGTTGTGATTGTGAAATCCTGCAGCATATGAATTCTACAAACTGCAGATATGAAGCTTTAACATAGATCTATGAAAAAATGGTGGATCTACAAGCCGGAGTTGTTCACTAGAGTGTCTTCTGGGTTCTGTACAGGACAAGGAGTGATGTGGATAATGTAACAGAGTGTTTGTGCGGCTACTGTATGTAACGTGGGCTAGCGAAAGGAGAATTATGGGTGTCACTGGCTCAGAGTACGTACACCGGCCAATTAGCACAGTGCACCCAGAATCAAAGCATTGCTCCTACAATTCTGAGCCGACTCTCCAAGATTCTCAGACACCAGACAGATTAGAGTACAAATGGTACAAAGTCAGGGATGACAGAACACTTCGCTCTGAATCAATATATAATAAGCCCATTTTCACTTTACCGTTATTTTAAATATGGCTCAGAACACAGACAATTAATTAGCAAACTAGGGACATTGGCACAAGGCAATGAAACATCTCAAATATGGTTACGAAGAAAAAACCCAAACAAAACTACAGATCAATATGGTTCCACATAGAGGAATTTAGCATTTACATGTTTATACCTGGTATCACCCAGTACCAAATGCTTCCCCCCTTATACATTCTGAGAAATACTGGATTTACAAGAAACAAGAAGCCAGTGAGGGGCACTAAGTGGTGAGGGAACGCGAGATGGGGGGTGTGGGAGACAAGAATGTGATGGGGAAAGGATACAGAGACACAGATTGTCAAAGCAAGAAAAAGAAAAGAAAAAAAAGATTTTAAAAAAGTAAAAACCTCTCTCGTAATGTTTTTGTCAGCCAGTAAAGTGAAAAAGATAATTTTGTTTAAAAAAAATACATATTTTCTCAAGAAAACCGTTTGAGTCATTTACAACTAGCCCTGGATGTACAATTGGTCATAGAACGTTCATCTATTAACAGAGGGTGTTGAGGCTCACACAGTAAGACATCATGATATACAGGGGACAGGGTAAACCATCCAGCCACCTACTCTCTCTCTGTGCTGCATCCTTACTCCGAAATACAAGTCAATATCACAGCATCCAGACAGATTTTTTTTTTTTTTTTTCAATGTAATTTTTCTTGAAAATTTTTCTTGAAACAACTTTACCATTGTATGGGTAATGGAGTTATATATATTTTTTTTTTTTCAATTCTTTATTTTATTCGTGCAGATAAGTAACAGGAGGATGTGCACCGCCACAACAGCTGGTGCAACCAGGTTTATAGTCACATATGATCACATGGCAATAATAAAACATTGCACTTTTTTGTAGGTATATAAGTAAACAGGATTCTTTCTTAAGCTTCATTACGACAAAAAAAATAACATAAAAGGGAACAGTAGCTTGGCTTATGATATGACAGAGTAGGAACGTGGCTGGTCTCCTCTAACCAGCTAATATGCAGTGTACAGGCTGTGTGCTTACCCACATTAGTGAGCTGCATAGCCTGGAGACAGACCAGGCTAAGTAAGTTACAGAGAAATACGTTGAACTGTATCCCTGGTAAGTACAGCTAGCTACGTAGGCATAACCATTGCTATTTGAGATAACACAGGCTTATACGAGCAGCTGGTGTAGAAGGTAAAAGCCAAAAGACTGCAGTAGGTGTATATAGATCTATCATAAACACTGTGTGCTAAGGAGTGAGATTCTCACTTTAATAGAACATGCTTGGTCACAAGTTCAGTAAAGTAGCATTCAGGAGTAGTAAGAAGAGTAGAGTGCCTAAACTGACAGAGTGTATTGGTATGCCTTAGTAGAGTAATTAGATTAACATATCTCAGGGAGATCTTGACAGGTGAAGAGAATTAAAAACATAAAAATAAAAACAACAATATGAGCATTCATATATGAGCATTCGTTTAGTCAGTCAGCCTATGCCTTGTGCGGGTAGGGAGCGGGTCCTCTCCAGCAGGCTGATCAGGCTGGGTGCAAGCTTGTGCAGCAGGGTCTGCTCTTCTCCCGTGTCGCTGTGCCGTGCCGTTTCATAGCAGCCTCGAGTGTTGCCAGGACCCAGTTCCTCATGTCCACGAGCCTCCTTTGCTGTCCTGGGAGGAAGGTTTCGGAGTCTCGGGCGACGGTGTCGCAGCCTGGAGCGTGGTCTGCGGGTGGTGCTGTGGACCCTCTGGGTCTTCCGCTCAGGAGGGAGGCATCGGGCTGGAGCTTTTTCCAGAGGTAGCGCCATGGGTGCAGGCATTGTAGGTGGCTTTCGCCGATTCTCCCATTCGCTCCAATACTGCTGGCACATAGTGTTGAATCTCTGCTGGAAGTCTGCTTCCCAGTCGCAGAGTCGCAGGCAGGTTTGTGGGGTATTGCCGGCGGCCATTTTGGGGGACTGCGTGTAGGCTGCTTTCACTGGTGTCGCTCAGGAGCGTTCCAGAGGTAAGTACCCGCTTGTTGAGGGCCGGGATAACCCCCGCCGGCCCAGAGGGGGGGGAGTACGAGGCTCAGACTATTCCCAAGGGTAAAAGCCTGTGTCACCCCGGGCGTGGAGATCGGCCGCTTCTCCCGCCAGGGCAGCACCAGGCCGCTTTAGGTTGTAGGCCGCAGCTGCCGGTTGTAACAATGGTGGGGTTATAGTCCACTGCTAGGTCACTCCATGACTGCGGGATAGGGTTAGTCTTATGTAGATTGTCTGTGTTGGGGTATTGTCCCCCTTTGAAAACACTTTTAAGTTGATTTTTGTCAGGAGCTCATTCTTCCTGCGACCTTCCAGGATGGCGTCCAAGCCCCGCCCCAATGGAGTTATATTTTGACGTTTTAACGCGGTTTAACTGAATATGATATACATAGCATTGTTATAGAAACAGTGTTAGCTTAAGTAGGTCATGTGAACATTATTACATAAAGAAACAATATTACATAAAGAAAACAATAGGTATGGGCGGTGCAGAGCAGGGGAGAACTTAGATGCAGCAAACACTTTAATGTGCGGTTGAGGACAGTCTTGTATCTGCGTCTCCCTCTATTGCCCTTACTAAACCCATCATGTTAGGATGCTGGGGTTTGAAGGGGTTCAGCGGGCTCTCATGGCTCTTGATGTGGAACCGACTTGGTTCTAGTCCCGTTTAGCAAGTCTCTGGATTTTGAGGTGCCCAACCGAGTGCCTGGATGTGTTAATGCCCATTTCTTTACTTCTCTGTGAAGGCTTTGCCTTTTGGTTCGGGGATTTAGCCTGCTGTTGGGACTCGAAGGCGTAGGTGGTTGTAGGCTCCCGGTCTTTTTTGGGTGTCTCTAGGAGTGCCTCTGAGTTGTTTGCACGTGTGCGGGTCGGGATTCCGAGTTTCTGCATCAGCGGTTCTGGGTCTTCTGTTGGCGTCAGCGTCGCTGTCGTGTCTCCACTGGTTATCACTAGGGATCCCCCCGGCCCCCAGCGGTACCGTATAGAGTGGTCTCTGAGCTGTCTGGCAGTGGAGGCTAGCTTCCTCCTTTCCGCTAGGGCAGAGAATGGTATGTCCGCGTAGATAGAGATCTTCTGGCCTCTGTATAGTACCAATCCCTGTTCTCTGGAGCACTTCATAACCGCTGCCTTCACTGCAATATCGCGGGTTATGGCAATTATGTCTCTGGGCGCGTCTCTTGGGGCCGCAGCTGACTTTCTCACCCTGAATGCTGAGGTGATAGTATGCTGGGGAGTGTCGTCTCTAATGCCCATGGTGTCTATTAGGTCCCTCACAAGGCGCAGGTTTTTTTGCCTGTGGCGTGTTTCTAGGGTAGTCACTGTTTGGGTCAGTTGTTGCACCTGAGAAGAGAGGCTGTGCAGTTTGGTGTCGGTGGATTGTATGTGCTTGTCCCTGGAGGCTTCTCTGCCTTCCATCTCCTGTACCCTGTGACGGATCTCTCCTATTTCTGCCTGGGCTGCTTGGAGGTCTTCCTTCCATACCTTCCGGAGGTCTGTCAGTAGCCTCCTGATATCCCCTTTTGTAGAGGGCGTCGCATCCTCGTCCGTTTCTGACTGATCCGACTCCGCTCCCGAGCGGGGAGAGCTCATCGGGTCATCCTCTTCTTGGGAGGCCTCTGATGGCTCCGGCGACCCATGCTCCTCAGGCGCCATTTTGGGCAGATGCCGCGCCGCCAGCCTCTCAAATGAAAGCCGAATATCTTGCTGCCGGGGAGTACCTGGAAGGTGAGACTTCTTGTGCTTGCGCCCCATAGCTTCTGTGTGTGGGGGGTGTCGGTTTGTTTGTCGCGGTTGCTCGTTTTGTGGCTTTTTCGTCGATTATTTCCCCGGCTCTAACGGAGCTTAAGGGAGATGCGTCTGTTCACCAGCGCTGTAGGCCACGCCCCAGCATCCAGACATATTAACATTAAATAGAAATAAAATCTTTCCTCTTCACTCTGGTATTGTTAATAGACATGTGCATTTAAACAATAAGCAACAACACACCTCGCCAAGCGAAGGCACAACAATTTTGTCTGGGGATTGTGTGAATTGTAGTCTATGACAGCAGAAGTGTTGAAGATATAAATGTGAGGGCCTTTACATCTGGAATCATTTGGGGCTGACAGACAGACACAGGGCCTGCGCATTATAGAAGGTGCTAGATCAATAGATTGATTCACTAAGAATTGATTCTTCTTAGACTAGGACCAGATTCACACTTAGAGATGTTACTTGTTAAACTCTTAACTCTTTTAAGAAGTCCCCTTGTTGCTTACGGACATACAGGGTCATTTTTATACCCATCCAAGAGATGATAGGATGACCGACACATTATCAGGAACTGATGGAGGAGTTCTACCATGGAACAGTTAAAGCTCTGTACACACTGTATTAACTGATCCGGAGTACAAAGCAGCAATGTTTCAACTCTACAAGAACCGATCAGGTTTCAGCTAAGAAAAAAAAGTAGCAGAATGTTATGTTTGGAAAAGATTCTATCAAAGAACATTTCAATAGGCCTGCTTGTCTATCATTCCGAGAGTAACACTCTTAATATTCAATGATGCTTCCAACAGTCTCTTGAAAGAGACATAAGGTCACTCTTAATGCCACCTAAGGACCCTTACCCCCTGACACTGTGTGATAGAGGGGGGAAATCACGTCATCGTCGATCATCTCATCAAGATTTTTTACTCTAATCTCGTTTGCCAGTCGTACTGGTCCAATACCTCCCTCTCGCTGGACTGACCCAGACTCTCCCACCATGACTGCCCAGCCTGGGCCAAGTCAGGCACTTCACATTAGTCTACGAGTCCTTTCCTTCTAAAATCCTGGTTATGATAATAAGTATCCTGATATCTCCGTCTGTCCATTCTGCCGACACTTCCTGTTACTCCTGCTTTTTAAATCTTACCCTCTCTATATAGGAGATCACTGCTCTATTATTACCAAATTGTTGTGATGAGCGTCTCCTTTATAAATAAAGATTGTAAAAAAAAAAAATATATATATATATATATATATATATATATATATATATATATATTTTTTTTTTAATTATAAGTCTTAGGGTTGCAGATTTGAATATTACGATGTTCAGGTTTGCCTTTCATTCTTCCAAAGTCAAATAAGTCTAAATTAATAAGTACGTAATTTGTAAATAGAGTTCTTGAAGTTGGTAACTTGTCCTGTTAGATTTACATATTAGAATGGCTACTGATCTCTGTAGCAGGATGATACTTTGATTAATGAAGTGAGCATCACACAGACTGTCAGACACTCCAACACACACTAACACTCACCGACATTCACCCTGCTCCTTTCTGTTCATTGTCAGGTAACAGCGACATCAGCACGTGTACCGTTTTAAAAGACTACCGGTAATTTAAAAAATAAACAAATAAAACACAACAAAAAAAAAAACGACCAGTCACTAAATAAAATTTTTATTTTAAATTCAGTTTTTTTTGTTTTTTTTAAATAGTTTTTATAAAACACACAAATAGAGAAGAAGAAAAATGGCAAAACGTAAATTGAATGTAGAAAGGAAATCATCTCTATAGCTCCTAGTATCCCCTGAGTGAATGGGTTGCACAGTAAAGCAGAGATGGGAGACGGGTGCACTAGGACACTATATAAAATATCAGATCGATCATTAACGGCTTTCTATAATAACACAATGTGTGTGTTGTGCCAGCAACTCTATATAGAGTAACATCATAGATTTCTATAAAGGCAGCTTTTTACCTGCTCAGTGAAATGTGAGCAGAATTGCATCCTACGAGGATTCATTCTTGATTCCAAGTGGTGAGTGGTGGGGGCTCTGCAATAATGGGGACCTCAAAAGGTACCGATCCCTCTCCTGACCATATTAAAGACAGTGGGTGCACTAAGGTATGAGTTGCTCCAGCATTGCATCCCAAGCCCAGTAAAAGTTCCAGACAGAGCATTAAGATAGCTCTAATTAACGTGGAATTAATACTGTGGACACTGACCTGTTTGCAAAGTGTTATACTGATAACCAGGAGCCCTCGAGGACAGGAGTTTGACACGTCTGATCTAGATCTTGTTAAGGAGGGAATGTGCTCCAGGTGTAATTCCTGATATTAACTTGTGTCATATCACTAAAGACACGTTAATTTAAGCCATTACCCTGGGGGACTGTGACAAGCAATGCAGAAAATGTTGCATGATAACATGCATTGCTTAAACTTATCATTAAAAAAGAAATCATATAATAATAAATAATATATATATATATATATAAAATGAGTAACACATAAATAAAGGATGTGTGTTAAAAAGTTACAGTGTCAATATGGTTTACTGTAATCAGGAATTCAGCCCTTTAAGAGGTGGCGGCGATCAATAGCTGATCTTTGGACACAACCCTTCACCGCAGGTGACAAATTTCAGTGTGTCTTTGCCTCCCCCCACCCCAGGCATTAGAAATGTCCACATTGGCAAGCCATGGAAATGTCCCCTGCTGATTGTGTGAAAGTGTGCAGTAAAGGAACACTTATTGACCTCGTTTATTCAACATTCTCCAAGTTCAGAATATGGAAGAATAGAGATTTTGCCTACAGCAGTTTTTTACAGTAAGTTACTAAGTTTTATCAGATTCAGAGAATTTTAAAACCAGAATCTTTCAAAAGATAAAATAGTTAATATGTGGGGTGGTAACAGCGTGTTAATTTAAGGAGAAATCTGACCGGTTAGCCGCTTTATTCACTACACCGATAATTCAAAGTAAATTGAAAATGAATTTAAATTTTAATGTCAGTCGGCTATGCTTTAAACTCAGCTACTATAGCCTTAAATAAGCATGTTGGTAAATAATCCCCTGTGTAATAAGATGTAACTTTAACACACTGAAGGGAGACATCGACTTTCAACCTCAATGGGAAAGTCAGGCAAATGTATTGGGTGTTGCTAAATGCTTGTGGTTATCTCAGGAGTAGAATCCTCTGTTCCTATTGTATCACTATGTGTTCATTGACGGTCTGTATTTCCTCTTTTGTACAGTGCTGCGGAATATGTTGTTGTTATATAAATAGCGACTAATCATTTCGATAGACCAGGTGGCTTAACAAAGACACCTTGAGTGTCAAAATATTATCAACAAGTTTGTTACACCATACGGTACAGAATCAATCCAAAAACAATACATGGGATGTATAAATTCTGCTAGCTTAGCTGTAGAAATGTGTGATAGGATTATTATTTTTGGGGAGGGGGCATGCACATTTCATGTTAAATTGTTTTCCCCACTAACTGTGATTGGATGTAATATGTGAGACACTCATAACATATTTCTGCATCTGTAGGGAGAAACACAGATATCACAATTAATGGGGATGATTTCATAAATTACTGGCTAGTTACACCCAGAGTACACATGACATTGGTGGCCCAGAACTCTGTTTCAGGCTGCAAATGTCAATTCTGTGCATAAAATACGTCTGGTGTCAGCACGCACAGCACGATGACAGACACAAAAATCTTCCCCTTGCAGGCAGAGCGACTGCAAGGAGAAGCTAACTCAACCTTTCCACCCTCCCTACCTGTGGGTGCACCCTCCTGTCTCCCTCTGTGCAACATTGGTGGTTAACCCCTTAAGGACCAAACTTCTGGAATAAAAGGGAATCATATCATGTCACATATCATGTGTCCTTAAGGGGTTAAAAAGAAAATCGCTCCCTCCGCCTCCCCCTCCCGGAGTGCGTGCATATGCGCTCTGACCCAGCAAAATGGGCAATCACAGGCTATGATGTGACCGCGCGTGGCCCCAGTGATCTCAGGAGGGGGCACAGGAGAGCAGTGCCGGGAGCTTTGTCCGGTCGCTGGATTCCAAATAAGTAAACCCCTTTTCTTTTTTACGGGTTTTACTATGAGTTGAGAGGGGACCTTCTCCACAGTGTTCAATAGGGCATATCACACTGGGAAAGTTCCCTCTTTCCAAAGGGTTATAGCAATCCTTTAAAGGATTACTCCAAGTTTGTTAAAGGACCACTCTAGTGCCAGGAAAGCATACTCGTTTTCCTGGCACTAGAGTGCCCTGAGGGTGCCCCCACCCTCAGGGACCCACTCCCGCCCGGCTCTGGAAAGGGGTAAAAACTTACCTTTTTCCAGCGCTGGGCGGGGAGCTCTCCTCCTCCTCTCCGCCTCCGTTCCTCCCCGTCGGCTGAAGGGGCACGCGCGGCAAGAGCTGCGCGCGCATTCAGCCGGTCACATAGGAAAGCATTCATAATGCTTTCCTATGGACGCTTGCGTGCTCTCACTGTGATTTTCACAGTGAGAATCACGCAAGCGCCTCTAGCGGCTGTCAGTGAGACAGCCACTAGAGAATTAGGGGGAAGGCTTAACTAATTGATAAACATAGCAGTTTCTCTGAAACTGCTATGTTTATAAAACAATTAGTTAACCCTAGCTGGACCTGGCACCCAGACCACTTCATTAAGCTGAAGTGGTCTGGGTGCCTAGAGTGGTCCTTTAAGTGAATTTTCTTTTTTGTATACAAGGTCTCATTGGGCATTGCTATTTAGGTTCTCCCCCATTATAAAGAATAAACTTACCTGAGTTCTAGTACCAGCCGAGGCTCCCTGCGCTGCTTTCCATGCCCCATCTGATGTCAATAAATGTCAATGGAGGTAATGCAGAGATCAGGCTTCCCCTTGCAAGGGGAGAAGCTGAAAGCGTCACTCGGCAGTGCACTGACGACAGATATATTTTTTGCACAAAGTTAACATTAGTTATAAGTACTTCGGAACCCCATTAGAAACCTGCAGAAGTAAGAATATACTTACCTGGAATGTACAGTCGGGAAAAGCTGCCCTCACTGGTTTACACACCCAATCTAACGTCACTGCCTTCCTCGCCTCGTCCAATTTAATTGGATCACTTTTACCTGCTCAGAGCTGTGCGTGCACTCTGATCCAGGGAGGGAATAAAAAAAATTTAATAAAAAAAAAAAAAGTGGTGCACCGAGCATCCAGCACAAAAGTGCAACGTTTATTATTTATATGTCCAGTGTTTCAAACAGAATCGCTGCACATACAGATTCATTCCACCATAACCACTTCTGGGAGCAGTAGTGATAGTGGACATTAGGGTAACCCTTTAAATGAAAGAATGCATTTTCCATTTTTGGTCAACCTCAAATTTCCTTTTATTCATTTTTTCCCCCCTTATCATTTCATACACCTACACTAGTTACAACACGAAGACCATATGCTTTTATATATAGAGATTTATTTATTATTTCAAATAAGCAGTAGTTTTAATTTCAGGCTATATTTACATAAACCACGATTTATTATGGAAATACCCACATGTGCATTTTCCCATGTTCAGAACGTTATGGAGTTATGACATAACCATTACACTTTCCAAATGTTAGTGCAAACAATTTTCATTTGGGACAGTTTAACAGCCAAGAAGTTTTGAATTAACCCCCCAAAAAAGCATGTGTTTTTGTTTTTTAAATTAGACATCAACAGAGTATGCAAGCTCACCACAACAATTAGAACTACCAACACGATTACTTGCCTACCTACATACCTGTATGGCTGATACAGTTACCTACACAGATGATGGAAACCAAAATAAGGAACGCAAAAACATTTGTTGTTCAGTGTAAAATACAGTGGCCAATGTGTTAAAAATAGGTTTATTTTAGGACATGGCACTTAGGCTGAGTCTGAGTGACTGCTTGTCAGAGAGAACATGCAGTGCTTGCAAGTAGTTTGAGCCCTCTCAGATCTATTCTAATAATTACAAACACTAAGAGAACTAAATAGATCTTAAGTTCGCAATACACTGACCAATTCCCAAAGCAGCCGAAGTGGGATTGTGTCAAACAAAACAAAAGCCAAACTCGGAGTTCTGTTACTCCGAGTATTCCATTAAACCTACAAGTGATCTCCTGGTATCACGGGTTAGTCTGTCCAAACAAAATTACAAATAATGCAAACATTTACATAGATAATAAAAAGATAACGATTTTCGATAGTCATAGGAATTAACTTTTCAATTATATTTTCGGTTGTAGTTTAGCAGAGTAAGTGGAATATCACATTTAGCAGGTTTTGCATATAACAGAAGCGAGGGAGAATCAAAGAAAAGATTTTATATACATACGGCTCGGTCACTCCGTCATTAGGTAGCGGCTATGCCAAAGGCAGACTGGAACTCTATTCTTTTATCCAATCCACTTAAAGATGCACGTTTTACTAAGCAGATGCGGCTCATCTTAAAACGGGAAGACCATCCTTGGAACTGTAACCTAAAGGGAAGTGAAACATCCAAGTAAGTAAATAAAATGATGAACAAAGAATAAATTAAGCTAATGATTTGAGTCAACATGTTTCACATTTTCAACAACTTCACTTATGGCGCAATTTAATTTGTTAGGCTTTGTATGTTTCCAATGAATGCATTGCTAAACCATTTGAGTTGCTATTGAGTGAAATTTTGGGGAAATCAATCTGAAAATACTTGTTCCGATGGCGGTACTGAAATCTTGGGCATCAGGACTGGGCTGGAAAGTACTGTTCCATGCGGTAGGGTAACACAGTCATAAAAAAGGTAGAGATAATTTGTTTAAAATCTCTGTTAGAGAATCTAAAAATGAGTTATAAATAATCACTACTTTATTGCACCTTTATATACCACTTGAAAGGTCACGTATTTGTTGCAATATCGTTGCCATGGTAACACATCGTTTTCGCATTCTGCGGATGGAGGTGATAGACTGTTGCCTTAGGCAGGGATACACAGCTATGGCTGCCAAGGCAACAGGCACCTGAAAGGAGCGACACTGTATCAACTTCTACAGCCCGAGACTGCATGAGAAACAAATAGAAATTAAAGAGACACTGTGGGGAATGAAGTGACCCCATTTCATTGCACTCTACCGCGACAGAGCACAGCACTCAGCTTGAGTGTCTCTATCAAGGGTCCCTTTCAGCACGGGATACATGAGTGATTATAGCAGTTATAGCCATCTCACGCAAACACTAGCCGAGACTTAGTGAAAGCTGAATAAGAATGGAACGAGGCACACACAACCCCAACAAGGGGCCCATGGCTTGAACAATGTACATCCCACCCTGGTTCCTGTGAATCTGTGAAATACCTAGATCAGTGACCACCAAGTTCATGATCTCTCAGATAGCAGGGCGTCATTACAACGTACCCCAAAACATAAAAAAAAAAAAAGACACAAAGAATCCCCACACATTTTATATCCCCAGCTAGCTCCCCCTCTCAGCCTCCTTCGTGGAGTGATAGTGATCGCTAGGAAACTCGTGACTTTCCCTGTGAGGTTCGGTCACTGGATGGATTGGAGTGTGGGTTGCGTCAGGTGAAGATCAGTGGGAATACCAGATAGCAGGACTATGGCTCTTAAAAGATAAATTAGGGTGAATGTCTCTGCAAACTGGCAGAATTTCAGTTCGATCACATAGACTTCATACATAAAAAAAAAAAAAAAAAAAAAAACACAGCTAGACCAATCCCAGAGCAATCAGGGAGCTGTTCTTATCTAATAAATCCTGTCTAGTATGGAATAAACTGTTCAGCCCCTGATCTCAGTTCCATACAGGAAGAGTGGAATGAATGCATGAGCAGAGAGCAGCCATATTGTGGCTACATCATAGTTGTTTATCTCAAACCACTGATCCCTCCTCTGCCCTGTATGGCTTAAGGAGGTAGAGGTGCATGTCTGCTGCACCCAAAATTTAAATGGATTGTGGATGACAATGGAAGAAATGAAATTCCTGCTTTGATAGTGCATGTCCTGGAAGCAGCCTTATAGCTGCAGAGATTTTCAAGTAACTGCTACTGGGTATCCACGAAAATAAGCCCTAGCTTTTATGTTTCATATTTTCGGGGGATGCTCGTAATATAAGCCCTACCCCGAAAATAAGCCCAAGTCGCTAGGCGGCTAATCTAGTGAGTTTTTCAGGGGAAAGATGGTATTAGCCAAACTACAGAGAGGCAGTGGGACCAGGGCACCAGAACCAAAACCAGGGGTACTCTCTCCAGACTCCACCAGAACGAAAACCAGAGGTACTCTCTCCAGACTCCACCAGAACCAAAACCAGAGGTACTCTCCGCACCAGAACCAGAGGAGATGGGAGGGAGTACAGCACCTTCAGCATGTGGACAAATATTGATTACAGTATTGCACTGGATACAGAATCTATCTTACGCCGAGATGTGCCCTTATTACCAAACATTATAGTATTATAGTGTAAAACATATTGAAAATGAATGCATTACCCTGCAGAGAGCATTGTTTATATGCCAAGAATGCTAACTTTTTGTACCACGTTAGTTGGGTATATTCCTGCTGAGTGGCCAAGCATCATGAGAAGCTCTGACCCCAAACTTTAGCCATCACTGAACTATAGGAAGGGCTGCGTTTTCCGAGGTAGTACATTTATTCAGTGCTGCACAATCCATTGTCACTAATAAGATCACAGGCCGCCGCTTTCAGCATCTGCTGGGTAATCACCAAATATACATGTCATACAGTGTACAGCCTTCCTCCTAACAGCTTAATCAGGCTCCTCTGTGTCTGTGAGACCTTTTATTTTTTTTAAACCTCCCCACTACAAACAAAGCTCCTGGGTGAGGGACATTAACCTCCGATATTTTCTCAGGGCAGTTAGTGACTCTAAATCTGAACCACGGACTGGGAGATTAGACCTGGACGCTTAGGATATTAACAAAAACTTTGTGTTCTAGAGTTTTCATGTTTTGTTGTAACCCTGCATCCGATTCCTAGTTAATCCTTTACAGTTCTAATAACCGGACATACAGGGAGAAAGTAGGTGCGTGGACGGAAATCAAATAAAAATGTAACATGGAAACATATTTCTAATGACATTTATATTATTTAGCATAGATGTTCATGCTGTCCATTGTGGAGTCCAAGACACTTTGAAGTTTTCAGTTTGTTTAGTATACATCCATCCTATCATTTCCGTGGCTGCGTCTTGTGAGAAGACCGCGTGCAGAACTAAAAATCGATTTTTGGCGTCTATTCCTCCATTCTGGTTTTCATCTATTTCACATTGAACTACAATGAAATTTGTATTTTTTTTATTATTATTGTAATTTAAAAAAAATACAACTCTTTATAGGAACACTCAAGGCATTAGTTAATCTATTTTCTTCCTTGAGCTATACAGATAACGCATTCTAAATATATGCAAATGTTTTTCATTTAAAAAAAAAACGAGGATGCCATTCTTGAATTTACATCCATCCTGAAGCTTTGCGGCGATCACAGTGAACTTTGCCTCGACCAGGAAGTGACTCAGTCAATCATGAGGCTCCTTTGCTATTAATTTAATAATCTTTTTAATTATAATTTTTTAAAAATATTTTCAATAAATAAATATAAAATTAGTATAATTACGTATGGAGGTACTGCATCCTTGGGTGCTTATAGCTGCAGTGATTTTTGCTAAGCACTGCCGTTGTAAGCTGGGAGGCAGAACCTAGGGTCCTACATGCACCATAATATATTCAAGGAAAATATATTTTTCATGCTTGAAGTATCCTTGTAATAAATTAAATTCTATATATTTACTATTTATTTTGTTGTAATATAGTTCGCTTATCAGATTTGATTTTTTTTTTGCACCATTATATAACCCTGCCTATAACTGTGAATTGTAACATATTTTGTGAGTGCATAGTCATTTTTTACTTGTAAAATTTGGAAAATGAAACACAGAGATTATCAGATAATCAGCATGTTTACGAAATGTCCAGGTTTGGATTGGTTGTTGCAACACAGACTGGTTCAAGCATGTATTTTTTTTTAATTGAGTAAGTTATCTAAGAATGTAAACATTGCAATGTAATTCAAATATTGTGACTCCTTACTAACAATTTTTTTTTTTTAAAAAGTGCATTTTCAGAAAACACTGAGTAATAAACTAATGAGAATTTTGTATTGAACTAATCTTTATAAAAATAAACTTTCCAGAGCTGCTAACAATACCCTCACCTAAAACCGAGGTGAACCTATCTGAATATTTACTTGGCAACACCAGAAACATTGGCACGTAGGTGGCTTCTAAAAAAATAAAATAAAAACACACAGACAGACAGACTTCTACTGGGTCTAAGAACATATTGAAAAAATAAAGCATTATGCAGCTTGCCCAATATTTGTACACGGCCAGGCAACATATGAGTGCAAGCCGAGAGAGACACTCTCTGTCTCATCCATGTCACAAACACTGAGCTGTGTGTAAACAGGAGCCATCACAGCTGTGCTCACACAACACAATGACACCAGTCAGCCAGCACAAACAGAACACTGAAAATGACAAAACACACTGCGAGACAGAGGGTGTGAAAAGGTACATGTACTCCATGCCTTGCCTATCTTACCATAAATAATACAAGTCAGGGGACGTATTCCAAATGTATTCATATTATTTGTTACAAATTAAACAAACATGAAAAGCATAAGTGGTGGTATTCACTAACCGGGAATTGTGGGAAATTGACAGAATAGCAGCAATTTTAAGGCACAAAATTGTTAAATTCAGCTATTTCGACCTACAATTTGCAATTTTCTTGTCTTACATTGTTTTTGTAATCCAAAAATCTACCATTTTCAGAAGCAGACATGAAACAAAGTAATGCCTATGTTGCCTTATTTAGATATTGAACTGTATGGCTTTTAAGAAAGATTGCATCTGTGACAGCACCAGTTCGAACATGTTAGGAGGTATGGATGTATCGGACTAGTCACGGGACTCTCTGGGACTCGAAGGGAAGTTATTCTGAAATTAAAAACATCTCGGGTTTGTTTACTAAACAGAATTTTAAGAATTAATCAGGAGATTGTAAATTCTTGTCCAAACTAGTACAAATAAAAATCTCTCTCACCTACTTTGGCCCAAAATGTTAAATTTCCAGGTCAGTTCATAACCATTTCCAGTTATTAAATCCTGACAGACAGCAAAATTTGGCCCAAATTAGACACGTTTGGAATAGAGAAGGGTGGATGTAGTACGGTTTAGACTGTACTATTTTTGTCTATTTTGCACACACAAAAATAAATATATTATATATATATATATATATATATATATATATATATTTATATATATATATATATATTTATTTATTTATTTTTAAGTTTTGTTTTTTTTCAACTTACCTTCTAGTAAATAGCCATAATACCTTCAGTGATTTTTGCAGATCCTCATGGTTTGAGATCATTAGTGGAGCCCTACACCATGCAGAAGGTTATATCCAATGTACAAGCGACAGGTATCGATTTAATTGACCAATACTGGAGAATATTTAAGCAAAAGTTGTTTTGGTGCATATATTGTCCCTTAAAAATAAAAATCTTACTGAAAATGGTTTAAATTACAGGTCTAATTTCCTTCCTGTATAAGTTACATTATGACCTATATTCAGACGTGAAGAGGATCTGTGTGGTTTGACAGTTTCATTATACTGACCAAAAATATTCTCAGACTTGTTCAAAAAAGTTTGTTCAAACCCAATAGACGTACCAATAATGAACTTTAAAGGGACACTATAGTCACCAGAACCAAAACAGCTTAATGCAGTTGTCATGATGTCTATAGCCTGTCCCTGAAGGGTTTTCAATGTAAACATTGCATTTTTAGAGTAAAGGCAGAGTTTACATTTCTGTCTAGTAACAACTCTAGTGGCCGTTATTCAAATGGCCACTAAAATGTCTACTATCTACCCACATTCAGCGTCTCTATGATCTGCAAGGAGGCACTGAACATTTTTCCATAGAGATGCATTGATTTAATGCATCTCTATCACGAGATGCTGATTGTGCCACATTTTGCAACTCCTGCTCAATAGCTCCCAATGCTTTCCTATGGGAAAGCATTGGATTGGCTGAGATAACCAAGACTGATAATCTCAGCTATGGATGTGGGCCATTTGCGGCGAGAAAGGCACAACGGTGGAAAAAAGGTGAGTAAAACCACCATACAATCGGAAGGGGTTGGTGACCTAAACAAACACATTCACTGACAAACACCTGGACAGACACACACAGACTAACACACTGACAGACATATATGAACACACCTATTCTCTCACAAATCACACAATATCTCACACAATATTTTTTATTTGATACACTCAAATGGATACACACACACAGAAACACACAAATAAACATACAGACATACACACATGACATTCCCCATCTCCTGTATCTCCATGCAAGCCAGGAGGAAGTGAATGGAACGGTTTCCTCCCGGTGCTGAGATTGCGCATGGGAATGGGTGGGTGGACGGCTTTGTGGCATGGGGCGGGCAGAAGTCCCGCTTTGCGGAATGGGGGCAGGAGGTGAGAGTAGCCGTCCGTTCACTTCCTCCCAGCGTGGAGATAGCTTCACGGTGATGGAGGGAACAGGCTGACAAATACGGGCACCAGGACAAAATTCTTTATTGTTATGCTGACCTGGCACCTAGGATTTGTCGAACCGTGTTTTACTAAAAATAGAGCCCTATATTAGACAAGTGATAGTCTATACTTTCTACATTGTATATATGTTTGTTACAGTGGAATCTCAGTATAACTCCAACACAGTTTTTATCTTTGATTCGATCTTCATGAAAATCTCAAAAGTGACAATGTGGCTTCACACTTTATATTCAGATGATCATAAATTGAAAAACTGTGAAAGGAAACGCTTTCTTTTGCATATTGTTGACCGACCTGATTGTTTTTTTTTTTTTTACCTACATTACTACGTAACCATGTAAAAAGAGGAATATCAAGATTTTTTTTTTTTTAATTCTTTATTTTTGTTGTGCAAATAATAGAATACATTTTAACTTGCCGTGCCACGACAGCAGCGACAAGCGTGGTAACACAAACAGTTGAATCTGTACGTGGCAAGCGATAATTCTGCACATTTTTAAAGTATACAGTGAACAGGTTAAACAAACATGTCTAGGTCAGATTGCTTATAAGAGAAGTGCCTATTGGAGGTCGACATGTGAAGATTAAACATACAATGAATACGCAGGCTTTTTGTGTTTTGAGGAACATTGTGTGGTCAGGCTAGATAGGCATAGATGTTTACTATAGATTAATATACATGCTGGGTTATACAGGCTAGATTTAGCTTTTGTGTGAGATTGACAAGAGTGGACACTAGTGTGGTGTGGGACATGGCGTGCGCAGCTGTAAAAGCTCGTCCACTGGTCTGGTTAGTTAAGGTGTCCCGTATGCTTGAGAGTCATGTGAAGCCTGGTAGGGGGGCAAGCCCGTAACACAGGATTAGGTGGTACATCTAGGACCATGAAAGGCAACATAGCTGGGCATGGCACGTCGCAATAGTTGACCAACCATGTAAGAGCCACACTGACCCTCAGATTATATGCTAAGACAATACAATACCATACGATACAGGCCGGGTAGACATGGTTACAGACATCGCCTAGGGGAAAGAAGCCACCTGGTGTTTCGGTAGCTGAATATTAAATGCTGGGGGGGTCAGGTGGCATAGGGGACCTGTTAGAACAGGCATAAACAATAGGTTAAATCACATGTATTAGCTAGATTGCAGTGCTGTGTATGAGAGGGAGCAACATGCTATTGCACTGGCGTATCTTGTGTCCCCCTGTATCTCTTCCTCTCAACCTATGCCCGTTGCCAGAAGGCTAAGTCCAGACCTATTTGCAGGGCAGAGTGGTTCTCCCAGGTTGTCTCCATGGCTCTGTGCTTTGGTGGGGACTGGCTCACAGTATGTGCAGATCGTCCACTCCGCGTAGGCTTGTTGGCATGTGAGCCCCCTTGGTGGGTCATCCCCTGTTTGCAGTGTCGTATTGGTGCTCGAACCACCAGTAGTGGCCATTGGGGTTATAGTTGGAGCGAGTGTCCCTGCTCTGCGAGCGTTGAGCCGGCACCTGTCAGTTGCTGGTTCTCTCAATGCTTTATGGTGATGGGTATCAGTAAGTCCCGTGTGGGTCCAAGGATCTGGAGTGGAGCTGTTCCGGGGGGAGTTCCGTCCGTAAGTGTGGGGCCCTCTCCGGTTAGGTGTCCTCTCCCTGCCGGGATTGTATGGTTAAGGAGGGGGCGATGCGGGTGAAGTCCCGGGGTGAGCCCCCGTGTATGCTTCGGGTGACTCACCCGTGGCCGGTAGCTGGGGATCTGGAGCTTGCTTCGGGTTCCCCGCCTCCATCTTCCCGCTTTCCAGGTCCCTCTCAGAGCCCTTGTCGGCATTGCAGGGTTCTGTGTGGGGTCTCTTGGGACTGGTGCCGGGTTGACCTCCGCGGCTGTATATTTTGGCCCAGAAATCCCTCAGTAATCGGTCTAACCTTACCGCCAGACCTCCGGCTAAAAGGGCCTCTGTTGGCCGGGGGATCGGCCATTTCCCCCAGGTCCTCTGAGTAGGCCGCAGGTAGGCCTCGGGTCCAACCTCTGGATGCCGTCGCCAGAATAGATCAGGGCTTCAGTTCGGCTGGTTCTCTATTGTGTATCCCAGTTGTTGGGGCTGGAAATCAGGCTGTATGCAGAGAATTGCGGTATTTTTAATCGATTTTAGGCGTTTTAACCAGGAGCTTATCCACTGTGAGACCGCTCTGTTCGGCTGTCAGGCTCCGCCCCCCCGGAATATCAAGATTTATGTTTGACGTAAAGGCTTTGAAGATTAAAAACAAAATCTGTGTTATATCAAGTCATGACATTAAACTACCTACTTGTGAAAGTTTTCTAAAAATAAATAAATAATCTTAAATTGGGGTTGTTAAAATCAAAAATCTATATCTCAACAAACTCTGCTAACTAGTTAAAGCTGCTCTACCACTACTGTGTCAATTTTGAGTATTTAAAAAATTGTTTGTGGTTTCTCAACGAAATACTTGTACTGATAAAGTTGGAATATCATTAAAATTAGGAGCTTTGTAAATATAGGGACTACTTGGTCTTATGGTCAAAATCTAAGTTGACAAAACATGGAGACAAAGATGGCGGAGCCTACAAGGGAGACGTTCAGGTAAGTATATCCATCTACCTTCAGCTTATTCCCCAGCTGCCAAAATATAAGCAGTTGTGTCGCAGACAGGACAGAGCCACTTTAATGCACACATTACAAGGTCAAAGAACACACTGGCTTAAAAATCACCCAAGCAGAAAATTACGCCTACTAGAACTCTGGAACTTATTAACACCAAGTGGTCACCAAATTATTATTTAACCAGAGAAATATCCAATTCAACTGGAAGTCATATTAGCTGTTAAACAAGAGTAGTCGGTTCTCTGGAAATCATAGCACTAAATAAACCAATGAAAACAAAAACCCCCTATAACATAATCCATCTCGGCCCAAGCACTGCCTGAGAGAACATTGCATGGGAAGAGTGGACATAGAGTCACAATTTGGCCAGTCAAAAGGTTAAGGCGGATATGTCATACTCTGCAAACACTCAGAAAGTGCCATCCCATCTCCACTTATGGTCTGGTGTTCACAGGGTGTAGGGGAAGGTAGTTGTACTTACCTGAAGCTGTCCCTCGTGGCCGCCACCATCTTCATTCTGTGCAGATGCCTCTATAGATCGATGTCTGAATTCCAAAGCGAATGGTGGAACTCCACCTTTTGTCAACCCTAGACTTACCATAAAACAAAGTAGTCCCTGCAGCTCAGTACTTGGGGCACAGTACTAATATTGGCTTTCTAATGTACCGCCATTGGCTGTCTAATGTACAATGGATTTCCCCTGAGAGATGACAGTAGACTGCCCTGGAGGTAAGGGATATTATCAGTACAGAGATACAAAGCTAGGCAACACACCAGTTCTTCAACGTGCATCAGATTTTCCCATTTTAACGTCAAACATGAATGAAGCTACTGAACAATCTAATCATTCATGTCTTTTCGTGACATGCCGAGTTCTGGATATCCAATAAAAGTTACTAGATCACTTTCTATTTCACGCTACCCATACTCCATTTAACATCTGCGTTTTAATCGCTTAACATCCCTACAAGATGAAATCTTTGGTGGTGATAGAATCATGGCTAAATTGCAGGACAGTGGGATGCATGACCCCCTCGACATGCAAGAGTTAAAAAGAAATGGTTATTTTAAGAAGAAGACTGTCCTCTTTGAGTTGTAATCAGATATGTTATTTTAAGAGAGCGGATAACGTAACCTTTTTTTCTAAACCACAAATGAGCAGCTCTTTCCAGATGCAGGTGTAATGAAATCATCAACTAATAAAAGCAACAGAAACCGCAGCAGGTCTACAAATAATCTGACGGCCGTATTCTGCGTATCATGTGGATGTCAGAACGTAGTCTGGAGGAGATGGACTTCAGGAGGGAGGTTCGAAGTCATGTCTGCTCAATCAGAATACAACCTTCTATGATAAACAGTGCCAACCTACATCAATAATGTAACCCCCCCCCCTAAAACTTTACCATCCATGCGGTCACACAGACGTCACCAGAAAACACGTTTTTTTTTCTTGGTACTAAAGTGTTAGAATTTAAAGTTACACTCCATGCCAGCTGTGCTTTGTAGGGTTATTACAGGTGGTTTCAGAGCAGGAGTACTGAACATTAAACCTGAAAGCGGAATTGCTGTGAGAATCTGACCAGCAGTTAGAACTAATCAGACATATAGCTATTCTGCAAGTCAAAAAAAGGACACACCGCTGATTATGTTACTTTGCAGAGAGGATTTGTGTCTTCATGTACATGAACTCTAATATTGTAATGCGCTGCTGAATAAGTTGGCGCTATAGAAATGCCAATAATCATAACAATAATTAACTGTTTATCCCTTGCTAAGCAAAAGCTTATGGGTCGGTGCAGCATCTGCATGCAACACCATCAGAGGAGCAGAATTGGGTGAGAAATAGCTGTTACTTATAGAAGTTCAGAAAAGGGGAGAGTGAATTGAATATACTGGGCTGGCCTAGTAGCCACAGATATTCTTTTTTTTTTTTAATTCATCTTGACAAGGGTAGTTAAATAACATAGGCAACATGGCTTATGCAAAAGCCTAAAAAAATTGCGATATATTGAAACACTGTAAAACATTTTACAACTCCTCACATTTGCAGCATAACAGTAGTGGTGTGCTTGTCTAGTTACCCGTCAAGGTTTTTTTTCATTTATAAATCTTAATAGAAGATATAATATCAGAGTATATGCTAAACTGTATTAAGCCACTCGTCCTGTGTATTCGTCTCTTTGACAACCTTCTCCATTGGTACAGTATGGTAGGGGTGCCTTATGTAACTAGGTTGTTCCCGTGGTTACCCCCTTCAATAGGGCGTGCTCTGTATTCACCAGGGCGGTGCACTTTTCGCTTTTATTATTTATCTCACTATGCTGTAGCGTGTGATGTCGTACATTATGTAGTACTTTGTGGCTAATATTGTGATATGGTGAAAGTGAAAACGAGAAAAAGGTAACTGAACACAGAGTAAGAGAAAAGGTAGAGAGTTAGCTGGAAAAGAATGGGGAGGAAAGGGGGGGTACGTCAGTCCTGAGTAGTATGGCATTGTGCGGGGTTCACTAGCTCAAGTCAGAGTCCCCTGAGAGGTCCTCAATTAGTTGCTACCCCTATTTCAGGGAGTCGGAAGGATGTCATTTCGTCGGAGAGGTCGCTATTCTGCCAAGGTTCCCACAGTTTGTCGAAGTTGGTCATGGTCCCTTTTAGTCGGGCGGTTAGGTCGTCCATCAGATGTACCTCTTTTATGTTGGATATGACCCTCCGTGTCGGTGGCATTTGTGTTTGTAGCCAGGTCTGCACTATCGCTCTCCTGGCAGCTAAAGTGATCTTATGGAACAGCTTCTGTTCCCTCCTTGTCCAATCGTCCATAGACCTGCTAAGCAAATATATCCAGGGATTTAAATGCTCTATGAAAAATGATTTTAATCATGTTGTATATCCTTGTCCAGAAGGATTGTGCTTGGGGACATTCCCACCACATGTGAATGTATGTGCACAGATATTCTTTAAAAACCCGGTCACTAAAAAAAAAAAAAAAAAAAAAAAAAGGAAGGACCGTATGTGCCTGTGATATGTCCTATCTCTGCCTGATCCATCTCTCTGCCATGGCTGGTCCCCCAAGCAGAAACTGTTAACAACGGTATCCCACAGATCAACCTGCCCTGGCACTATATAAATATATGACCAAACTGCCCCATTACTACCATATTAGCCCTGTCACTGGCACACATACCCCACCCTCAATCACACCAACTCCTTCCATATATAGAATCTTTCCCAATGATTCCACTGACACCAGTTTACCCTCACTCAGTGACCATCTAACCTGCCTCCCTGTATTAATAATAACAACAAAGTATTTAACCAGGAAAGGTACATTCAGATTACTCTGGTTTTCAAATACGTCCTGGGGATGTATTACTGTGCCCAATGCCAACAATACCCAGATAGCACCCATTTCCACCATAATTCTAATTATTATTTAATGTACTGGGGCCACTGTGACCACATAGATACAACACAATACAATGTAACCAGATTGATTGAGGGATCGGATTCCAGGAGCTCACAGGTTATTACACTCTCTATCAATATAACCAGAATAATGGAGGGGTCTGATACTAGGAGCTCACAGGTTATTACACTCTCTATCAATATAACCAGAATAATGGAGGGTCTGATACTAGGAGCTCACAGGTTATTACACTCTCTATCAATATAACCAGAATAATGGAGGGGTCTGATACTAGGAGCTCACAGATTATTACACCCTCTATCTGTAACCAGAATAATGGAGGGGTCTGATACTAGGAGCTCACAGATTATTACACCCTCTATCTGTAACCAGAATAATGGAGGGGTCTGATATTAGGAAGGATCTCACAGATTATTACAACCTCTATCAATGTAACCAGAATAATGGAGGGGTCTGATACTAGGAGCTCACAGATTATTACACCCTCTATCTGTAACCAGAATAATGGAGGGGTCTGATATTAGGATCTCACAGATTATTACACCCTCTATCAATGTAACCAGAATAATGGAGGGGTCTGATACTAGGAGCTCACAGATTATTACACCCTCTATCAATGTAACCAGATTAATGGAGGGTCTGATACTAGGAGTTCACAGATTATTACACCCTCTATCAATGTAACCAGAATAATGGAGGGTCTGATACTAGGAGCTCACAGATTATTACACCCTCTATCAATGTAACCAGAATAATTGAGGGTCTGATACTAGGAGCTCACAGATTATTACACCCTCTATCTGTAACCAGAATAATGGAGGGGTCTGATATTAGGATCTCACAGATTATTACACCCTCTATCAATGTAACCAGAATAATGGAGGGGTCTGATACTAGGAGCTCACAGATTATTACACCCTCTATCAATGTAACCAGATTAATGGAGGGTCTGATACTAGGATCTCACAGATTATTACACCCTCTATCAATATAACCAGATTAATGAAGGGATCTGATACTAGGAGCTCACAGATTATTACACCCTCTATCAATATAACCAGAATAATGGAGGGTCTGATACTAGGAGCTCACAGATTATTACACCCTCTATCAATGTAACCAGATTAATGGAGGGTCTGATACTAGGAGCTCACAGATTATTACACCCTCTATCAATGTAACCAGATTAATGGAGGGTCTGATACTAGGATCTCACAGATTATTACACCCTCTATCAATGTAACCAGATTAATGAAGGGATCTGATACTAGGAGCTCACAGATTATTACACCCTCTATCAATATAACCAGAATAATGGAGGGTCTGATACTAGGAGCTCACAGATTATTACACCCTCTATCAATGTAACCAGAATAATGGAGGGTCTGATACTAGGAGCTCACAGATTATTACACCCTCTATCAATGTAACCAGAATAATGGAGGGTCTGACACTAGGAGCTCACAGATTATTACACCCTCTATCAATATAACCAGAATAATGGAGGGTGTGATACTAGGATCTCACAGATTATTACACCCTCTATCAATGTAACCAGAATAATGGAGGGTCTGATACTAGGATCTCACAGATTATTACACCCTCTATTAATGTAACCAGAATAATGGAGGGGTTTGATACTAGGAGCTCACAGATTATTACACCCTCTATCAATGTAACCAGAATAATGGAGGGTCTGATACTAGGAGCTCACAGATTATTACACCCTCTATCAATGTAACCAGAATAATGGAGGGTCTGATACTAGGAGCTCACAGATTATTACACCCTCTATCAATGTAACCAGAATAATGGAGGGTCTGATACTAGGAGCTCACAGATTATTACACCCTCTATCAATGTAACCAGAATAATGGAGGGGTCTGATACTAGGAGCTCACAGATTATTAAACCCTCTATCAATGTAACCAGAATAATGGAGGGTCTGATACTAAGAGCTCACAGATTATTACACCCTCTATCAATGTAACCAGAATAATGGAGGGATCTGATACTAGGAGCTCACAGATTATTACACCCTCTATCAATGTAACCAGAATAATGGAGGGTCTGATACTAGGAGCTCACAGATTATTACACCCTCTATCAATGTAACCAGAATAATGGAGGGTCTGATACTAGGAGCTCACAGATTATTACACCCTCTATCAATGTAACCAGAATAATGGAGGGTCTGATACTAGGAGCTCACAGATTATTACACCCTCTATCAATGTAACCAGAATAATGGAGGGGTCTGATACTAGGAGCTCACAGATTATTACACCCTCTATCAATGTAACCAGATTAATGGAGGGTCTGATACTAGGAGCTCACAGATTATTACACCCTCTATCAACGTAACCAGAATAATGGAGGGTCTGATACTAGGATCTCACAGATTATTACACCCTCTATCAACGTAACCAGAATAATGGAGGGGTCTGATACTAGGAGCTCACAGATTATTACACCCTCTATCAATGTAACCAGAATAATGGATGATCTGATACTAGGAGCTCACAGATTATTACACCCTCTATCAATGTAACCAGAATAATGGAGGGTCTGATACTAGGAGCTCACAGATTATTACACCCTCTATCAATGTAACCAGAATAATGGAGGGATCTGATACTAGGATCTCACAGATTATTACACCCTCTATCAATGTAACCAGATTAATGGAGGGTCTGATACTAGGAGCTCACAGATTATTACACCCTCTATCTGTAACCAGAATAATGGAGGGTCTGATACTAGGAGCTCACAGATTATTACACCCTCTATCAATGTAACCAGATTAATGGAGGGTCTGATACTAGGAGCTCACAGATTATTACACCCTCTATCAATGTAACCAGAATAATGGAGGGTGTGATACTAGGAGCTCACAGATTATTACACCCTCTATCAATGTAACCAGAATAATGGAGGGTGTGATACTAGGAGCTCACAGATTATTACACCCTCTATCAATGTAACCAGATTAATGGAGGGTCTGATACTAGGATCTCACAGGTTATTACACCCTCTATCAATGTAACCAGAATAATGGAGGGTCTGATACTAGGAGCTCACAGATTATTACACCCTCTATCAATGTAACCAGATTAATGGAGGGTCTGATACTAGGAGCTCACAGATTATTACACCCTCTATCAATGTAACCAGAATAATGGAGGGTCTGATTTTAGGATCTCACAGGTTATTACACCCTCTATGGCTGTAACCCACTCAGAAGCCAGGCACAGACAGTTACTCTGTATCAGGCCCCCATGCAGCACTGGATACAATGTATTACCTCTCAGTCCTGCTCCCAGCAGCCTGCAGACCTCCATGTCAGACCCACAGCATCCAACAGGCTCTCTCACTCACCATAAACCAGCATTGCGTTCGATCAACTCGGCGCTCGAACGATCGGCTACATCGAGCAAGGAGGAACACGCATGCGCCCTCCGCTTGGAACGCTAACCCGTCCATCGAACTCAGGGGCGTGGCTTCGTGGCGCTTCGGCACGCCTTTAAAAGGGACCGTGCTTATTTATTTATTTATTTGATTATTTTTAAAATCATTTTATATCAGGAAATTAATACATATTTAAAAAAAAACAGCCAATTCTAGTTCATTGCTTCTAAAAGTATTAGCATCACATAAAACAATAGGTCATGATTTAGTCAAGCCCTCAGGGTCTATGAGCAGTTCTATTATTTAAAGACAAGGCTGCATCAGAACCTCCTGTGACCCCAGTGGTAACTGGTGAACAGCTAGTTGCTTCCATGTGCTTTATATATATATATATATATATATATATAAATATATATATATATATATATATATATATATATATATATATATATATATATATATATATATATATATATATATATATATATACTGGGAAACCAGAGCCTCCATGTTTTCCTGGACACATATTATATACACATATTGATGGACAGTGCATGAAAAGTGCTCCCCTGCAGTATGTAGCATTTAAATGCTGCAGGAAGGAAATCAGGTCATTATTCACTGAGGAGTCCTGAAGTATAATATAATATTCTATATACTGCGGGTCAAGGCTTTTCATTATCTGTGCATTAACATGTACATTATTATTATTATTATTATTATTATTATTATTATCGCCATTTATATAGCACCAACAGATTCCGTAACGCTTTACAATATTATGAGAGGGGGGATGTAATTATAATAAGGACAATTACAAGAAAACTTACAGGAACGATAGGTTGAAGAGGACCCTGCTCAAAGAAGCTTACAGTCTATATCTATAGGACATGATTTGTGTCTTGAAAAAAAAAATATATATCATCATTCTGATGGGATGGGCTAAAAGGATAAGGCAAAGCGAGAGATTAAACAGAATTAAACCAGGGTTAAAGTGCCACAAAGCAAGGGGTGCTGTGAGCTGCAAAGCAGCCACCATGGGATAAATTACTGTGAATTGCACAGTAAGGGTTAAAGTTACTGTAAGATGCACAGTAAGGGTTAAAGTGATGCAAGATACACATTAAGGGTTAAAGTTACTGTAAGATGCACAGTAAGGGTTAAAGTGATGCAAGATACACAGTAAGGGTTAAAGTTGCTGTAAGATGCACAGTAAGGGTTAAAGTTGCTGTAAGATGCGCAGTAAGGGTTAATGTTGGTGTAAGATGCGCAGTAAGGGTTAATGTTGGTGTAAGATGCGCAGTAAGGTTTAAAGTTGGTGTAAGATGCGCAGTAAGGGTTAAAGTTGGTGTAAGATGCACAGTAAGGGTTAAAGTTGCTGTAAGATGCGCAGTAAGGGTTAATGTTGGTGTAAGATGCACTGCACAGTAAGGGTTAAAGTTGCTGTAAGATGCGCAGTAAGGGTTAATGTTGGTGTAAGATGCGCAGTAAGGGTTAAAGTTGGTGTAAGATGCGCAATAAGGGTTAATGTTTGTGTAAGATGCGCAGTAAGGGTTAAAGTTGGTGTAAATTGCGCAGTAAGGGTTAAAGTTGGTGTAAGATGCGCAGTAAGGGTTAAAGTTGGTGTAAGATGCCCAGTAAGGGTTAAAGTTGGTGTAAGATGCGCAGTAAGGGTTAATGTTTGTGTAAGATGCGCAGTAAGGGTTAAAGTTGGTGTAAATTGCGCAGTAAGGGTTAATGTTGGTGTAAGATGCGCAGTAAGGGTTAAAGTTGGTGTAAGATGCGCAGTAAGGGTTAAAGTTGGTGTAAGATGCCCAGTAAGGGTTAAAGTTGGTGTAAGATGCGCAGTAAGGGTTAAAGTTACTGTAAGATGCGCAGTAAGGGTTAATGTTGGTGTAAGATGCTCAGTAAGGGTTAAAGTTGGTGTAAGATGCCCAGTAAGGGTTAAAGTTGGTGTAAGATGCGCAGTAAGGGTTAAAGTTACTGTAAGATGCGCAGTAAGGGTTGATGTTGGTGTAAGATGCTCAGTAAGGGTTAAAGTTGGTGTAAGATGCCCAGTAAGGGTTAAAGTTGGTGTAAGATGCGCAGTAAGGGTTAAAGTTACTGTAAGATGCGCAGTAAGGGTTAATGTTGGTGTAAGATGCGCAGTAAGGATTAAAGTTGGTGTAAGATGCGCAGTAAGGGTTAAAGTTACTGTAAGATGCGCAGTAAGGGTTAATGTTGGTGTAAGATGCGCAGTAAGGGTTAAAGTTTGTGTAAGATGCGCAGTAAGGGTTAATGTTGGTGTAAGATGCGCAGTAAGGGTTAAAGTTGGTGTAAGATGCGCAGTAAGGGTTAATGTTGGTGTAAGATGCGCAGTAAGGGTTAAAGTTTGTGTAAGATGCGCAGTAAGGGTTAATGTTGGTGTAAGATGCGCAGTAAGGGTTAAAGTTGGTGTAAGATGCGCAGTAAGGGTTAAAGTTGGTGTAAGATGCGCAGTAAGGGTTAATGTTGGTGTAAGATGCGCAGTAAGGGTTAAAGTTGGTGTAAGATGCGCAGTAAGGGTTAAAGTTGGTGTAAGATGCACTGTAAGGGTTAAAGTGATGTAAGCTCCTCCCATTGTGGGAGGGCTGATGCTGCTGTCTCTGCAGACCAGGAAGAAATGAGAGAAGATTAGAATGGCTGCATCCAGATACTGGGAGAAACTGCACGATTTCAGCCGCAAATACAGGGAGTATGTGGTGCAGAACCCCAGCGGCGCCACCCAGCTGGAGGGGGCAGTACGCATGGTGTCCTACCTAATAGCAGGTACAGCCCAGGGGCATTGTGTATACAGGGAGAGAGGGCAGGGGCATTGTGTGTACAGGGAGAGAGGGCAGGGGGCAGTGTGTGTACAGGGAGAGAGGGCAGGGGGCAGTGTGTGTACAGGGAGAGAGGGCAGGGGGCAGTGTGTGTACAGGGAGAGAGGGCAGGGGGCAGTGTGTGTACAGGGAGAGAGGGCCGGGGGCAGTGTGTGTACAGGGAGAGAGGGCAGTGGGCAGTGTGTGTACAGGGGCAGAGGGCAGTGTGTGTACAGGGAGAGAGGGCAGAGGGCAGTGTGTGTACAGGGAGAGAGGGCAGAGGGCAGTGTGTGTACAGGGAGAGAGGGCAGAGGGTCGTGTGTGCACAGGGAGAGAGGGCAGGGGGCAGTGTGTGCACAGGGAGAGAGGGCAGGGGTCAGTGTGTGCACAGGGAGAGAGGGCAGGGGTCAGTGTGTGCACAGGGAGAGAGGGCAGGGGTCAGTGTGTGCACAGGGAGAGAGGGCAGGGGTCAGTGTGTGCACAGGGAGAGAGGGCAGGGGTCAGTGTGTGCACAGGGAGAGAGGGCAGGGGGCAGTGTGTGCACAGGGAGAGAGGGCAGGTTGCAGTGTGTGTACAGGGCAGGGGGCAGTGTGGGCAGGGGGCATTGTGTGTACAGGGAGAGAGGGCAGGGGGCATTGTGTGTACAGGGAGAGAGGGCAGGGGGCAGTGTGTGTACAGGGAGAGAGGGCAGGGGGCAGTGTGTGTACAGGGAGAGAGGGCAGGGGGCAGTGTGTGTACAGGGAGAGAGGGCAGGGGGCAGTGTGGGCAGGGGGCAGTGTGTGTAAAGGGAGAGGGGGCAGTGTGGGCAGGGGGCATTGTGTGTACAGGGAGAGAGGGCAGGGGGCATTGTGTGTACAGGGAGAGAGGGCAGGGGCAGTGTGTGTACAGGGAGAGAGGGCAGGGCAGTGTGTGTACAGGGAGTGAGGGCAGGGGGCAGTGTGTGTACAGGGAGAGAGGGCAGAGGGCAGTGTGTGTACAGGGAGAGACCTTTAGACCACACGTGCTGCGGTTTTATGGTTTCACTTTGACTCATGGATCCATGAGCTCTTTGTAACAATGCCCCTTATCTGAGCACTTCTGTGTTATCTATGGCAGATCTTGCAAAGCATCATGGGCAATGTAGTTCTCAGAAATCTGCAGTACCAAGGTTAGAGATCATACCTGTGTTTGGCACATGTGAGCTCAGGAATTGAAAGTAAATTACATGGTAAATAAGAAGAAAAACATGGCTGATTACAGCAGGATGTGAATGCCCAATGTCTTCCATCCATTTCATGATCTGCCTGAAAGCCCAATGATTTATTTGTATTTATCTGGAATAATTCTAGAATTCCATCTTACAGCTTCTTGAATGTAGTTCTAGGTGTTTATACTCCTATGTGTGCAAGATCTGCTTACCTGAGTATATAGTGAGAATTCACCCATTCTATTCTGCACACATTATAGGTTTCTGCTAATAGCTCTGCACTGGATCAGAGCAGTGCACTGCAAGTCTGCACCACAGCAATGCAGTGCTCTGCCATCACATTTGTACGCTGACACTGTAGCAGTGCAATACCCTGTGCATTTATCCATAGAAATTGTACCAGAACAATACTATATCTGCATGCAAGGCTGCCTCAGAATTATGGGTGTTGTAGATGGTGAGCTTGCTGGGCACAGATTGCATTAGTCAGAGTGCCCTGTGTTGCAAATGTTTTGTGGACCCAGGACAAACTTGAAAACGAGAGGAATCTCTATGTATCCTTCCTGGTAAAATATTTTATAAAGAAATAAAAAATATATATTGCAGTCCTGTTAATTTATTACCCCAATTCTAGAAAGTGTGAGCAGGTAGGAGATAGAATTCAAAGCTGCTTAGATAAACGCGTGGGAACATACAGGTTACAGGGCAGGGCCTGCTGTGCACATAACATCCATAGATTCTGTAGCTACACAGCATGATAAGGAGACTCCAATTGGTTCAAGGGCAACTGTAACATTTTACCCATGCCAATTTTAGCCACAGCTTCCTTCAAACATGACATTATTTAACTTTAATACTCGATATTCGATTAGGTTGGGCCATGACGTAAGATCTGTTTTCCAAAACAATGTGTAAAAAAAAAAAAAAAAGACACAAAAATACCATGTTTTGGGCAAGAACTAGATAATATATGCAGAAGAAATACATTTAATTTTATGTTTAGCTGTGATTTGTGGGCTGACATGTCACAGAAGTTTAATAAAATAAACCTTAACCCCCTTATAATAATGCATGAAGCTTAAATGGTACTCCGAGGGGAGAGGCATGGGTGATTTCTGATTAGTGGAAGCTTTATGCCTGCTGGATACGTGTAGAATATATTTGCAAGTGTCTACACCTGAACCTTGAAATGTAATTTGCTTTTTCCCCCCCATTTTAGGGCGATTTTCAGATTCCCACGAGCTGTCTGAGTTGGGTACGTATATGCTTTTCATTTGAAAGAGGGAGTAAAATGGCATGTGTGCGTGAGAAAGTGGTGTTGATGGATCGTTGTGGTTTGAGCATTATTGAAAGTCTGGATGGAGGAGAATTTAGAATTTCTGTGAGATCTCTTCCCTAGTGGCATAAATCAGACGTGCCTGATATTGTGGTGATAATACAATATTATCTAGGACTTGGCTACCTGCGTTAGTGGACAGGTGTACACACTTGAATTTGGTTCATCTCAAAGCAAACATTCATCTAACTAATATATAACCAACTGAAAAGACCACAAGCAAGCAACACCTATATCTACTGTACTAGCGGTACTTCTAACATTTCTAATCTATCAATAGGTGGTCACACAGGATCTATCATTTTATTAAAAACCAATGGTTTCCTGAACCAGCTGAGGCACATACCATCTGCCCATGAACCTCCATGTTTAATTAGAGACCATGGACAAAAGCCTATCTTACTCTGTATATAAAACCGCTACAGGCATGGAGATGTTTTGATGATTAGAGTTTGATGGTGGGTCGGGTGTAATAATCGAGCAGAACCAAAATTGGAAGAAAGCATTTAGTGGTTAGGCGACAGTGAGTAATTAATGGAATTTGAGAAGAAGCTGGATGAGGTGGGATAATATAATTCAGGGTTTTTTGTGAGTATATATTTGTTTTGTTCTCAGTGTATTCTGCCTCCAACTTGCTGGTTTTACTCAACGATGGGATCTTGAGAAAGGAGTTACTGAAACCGGCCCCTACTGTAAGTCCTTAACACCGCCGTCTCATTTCCATACTGAGCAGGCGATACCTCAATACATTGTTGTTGTTGTTGTTGTTTTTTGAGTAACCGTTGCTTGTTAAATGTTCCTCTATTTCTCGACCGAACTACACGCTCTTCCACCTTTTTTTTTGTTTTGTTTTTTTTGTTATTCCCCTCCACTCTGTCCACGTTTCGTCTTCCTTTTGTAGGATGCTTCTCGACAGCGGCTCCTTAATTGGCTTGGGATCCTGGAAAGTCTGGAGGTTTTTATTGAGATTGGAGCAGCTCGTGCCTGGGGCGAGAGAACCAGATGGGTTGCCATTCTTCTTATCCAACTTCTCAAGTGAGTGGTGATGGTCACTCTGGGTTTTAAAAGGTCTTAACATCTAGACGAGGCACAACCTGAAGTCCTACTATGAGTGCACTCATTTATTACACTTTGTTTACATGAAATCTCACCATATATTGTGTCTGTGAAAATAACAAGCTTAACCCCTTAAGGACCAAGCTTCTGGAATAAAAGGGAATCATGACGTGTCACACACGTCATGTGTCCTTAAGGGGTTAAGATATATTTTTTTAATATTTGATCATCTTTCACATTTATCTTTACCGTCTTATCTGTTTAACAAAATCTTTGTATTCTTTCTGTTTTTCAGGGCTTGTTTACGCATCGTTCTCCTTCTCTGGTACAAAGCTGGGATACAAAGTTCACCTCCTGTGACTCCATTGGACAGAGAGGAAACCCTAAATCGGTCAGGTGTGTGACCTTATTAAATTACTTTTACAGCCATTTCTGAAACCTTGTTTTATATCATAGGTGTTACGATTGGGCCAGTTGTGGGGCTCTTTAACCCTGGACCTTCAAGTTTGGTGGAGGGGGCAGGTGGATATTAGCATTTTTGTGTTTTTTTTCTCATACTTTAAATCAGGCAGCTGCTTCCTTTTCTAAACAGTAAGATCAGTAGTATGCTGCTCCACCAGGACACTTATGTGGAGTGGATGATGTCCCCCAGGTGACTGTCAGGAAAGGGTGCTGGGGAACAGAACTGAATACCCTCTGTTAATTAGCGTGGCATGATTGAATTGAATACCTGGCCACGCTGCATGCGCTTGTTTCCGGCTATGTTTTGATTGAGAACCCAGAGAACACCAGCAGCACATTGTTCATGGGTTTAGAGAGCAGGGCCTTATAGAAAGGCTGGGATATATCCTGACATATCTCTACCTCTCAGTCAGTGTAGAGGTCATTATGTATTCCTTTGGGCTGAAACTTGAGGTGTTTCTGGAACATCGCAATGACCCTGCCATATCCCCATCCACCCCCTCCAAAAAAAGAGAATTCATAATAAGTCCCTGTTCCAAATGTTAGAGTTCATAAATTCCCGTAGAACCTTCCTGTTTGTCCAGTAATTTCAATTTACCAACATTCCACACCAGGGAAACATCTACTGGGACAACATCTCATCCAGGATTCACCACCACTGGAGACTGAATGAGCCATCACATTCTCACAGCTGTTTTAATAAAACATCTATACTTGAAGATTTAGAATCCCATCCACTGCCATATCGTATTTTTCCACAATACTTTTAACCATTGGCGGAACTCTCCTGATATTTTTCATTTTATCTCGTCCAGGTGAAGACAACAGCAGAGAGGACAGCAGCTTTGTGGGCAGACGGTCTAGTCGTTCAGTACGTTCCTTGTCTGATGGTAGGTATTCCACTTGGGTGCAATTGCATGCATGTGTAAAGTATTGTATTAGAATCGGGGCTTGACAGATGACTGTAGATCCTGGGAATTGTACTGATAGATGTTTAATCTGTAAATATTAATCCACGTACCTGGTGAATGTCACATGTTGGCTTATTTGGATATGTGATGCAAAACGTTGATTTTAAAGTGAAGCGCTGATTAAGATGATGATTAAGTGCAGACTGTCTTCTAAATGAAGGTATTTACACCTATGAACCTGGAACCGTGCAGAAGTTACAGCACTTTGTATACAGCATCCCTCCTTCCAGAATCCAACAAAACGTGTTCTTCACTTGGTTGAAGTCAAGATGAAAGGGAGACGAATAGCAATTAAAGATACAAAGTGTCAGATGATTTTCTAAATCCGGTTGCAGATCACAGGCAGCCATGAGATGCCAAGGATTTGTATCCAAGTACTAAATATAAAAGCTTTAAAATAATGTATATTTTTCTAATCCAATTTCTTTAGAATGGGGGAACGGCATGAGAACAGTGGTTTGATTCCCACATGCTTTATTAATGTAAATACCCTCAAATTAAACTCTTAAAGCGACACTATAGTTGCCAAGATCGCGTCATCTCATTGAAGTTGTCTGGGTCCAGTGTCCCAGTCCCTTTTATTCTTGCAATGTAAATCATTGCAGTTTTTGAGAAACTGCAATAATTACATTGCAGGGCTAAGACTGCAAACTTCCTGGTTGTTAACGGACTTTCGGTTCCCAAAACGACACTGTACGTCCTCACACACTGCATGATGACATCCAGTGTCTGTGAAATCCCCATAGGAAAGCATTGAAGCTTTCCACGCATGTGCATTAGACCTCCCCCCGACAGAGGAGGATGGGGAGTATCAACCTAGTGTCGAGTAAGTGACTAAAGGGGGGGGGCGGAATGAGGGTTGGAGGGGGTACCACAGGGCCCTATAGTCCGGTAAGTAACTGAAGGTTTATTTATTTTTTTAACCTTTTAGCTGATGGGGTGGAGGGGGTACCACAGAGCCCTATAGTATTAGGAATACAGATTTGTCCCTTTAAGTGCACTTTACCTCCGCTGTTTGATATCCTGTGTAATTGTGTATAGTCTAACAATCTGTGTGTGTGTGTGTGTGTGTGTGTGTGTATACATACATACATACATACATACATACATACATACAAATTTATTATTTTTGTAGTGACCGAAATAAGCAACCCTCTCCAGGCCTCCTGGTTTATCCCAGTTGTGATTGTGGTATAAAAAGGGGGTAATCTAATCCTTCATCACTAAATATACACTACTATCCCATTAACCCTTTAAGGACATGTTATGAGTGTGTAATCATGGCACTCTGATCCTATTTAGAAATAGAATGACCTGCTCAATTAACAACTGCAGGGCTGATGGAGCTGCCAAAACCTTAATAAACAAGACCCTTTCATGGTGACAGTCACAGATGGTATTTAGGGAATACTTTGGGATGACAGCAAAGTTTAACATGTGGCCCTTGGGTTTAAACATTAGCCCAGACTCCATTCATTACATATATGGAGCACATGACTGCCCTCTAGTTACCAAACATGGAATGACATGTATCTTGAAGTATCCACATTACTGCCTTCCTTGGTTAGTGCAATACAGAGAGATACTGCTCTTACTATAAAGATCTTATCATGGTTTAAAATGGGCCCTGTGTTCTGCAAATCTTAAAGTGTAGTCTATTGGTGTTTAGTTAAAGGGACTCTCCATCCGTTTTCCTGGCACTGCAGGACCCTACAGTGCCCCTCTCCCTCCCACCCCCCATCCCATGTTGCTGAAGGGGTTAAAACCCCTTCAGTGACTTACCTGAATCCAGCGCCAAAGTCCCTCGGTGCTGGGTCAGGCTCCACCAATTTTCTTGCCCTGCCGACGTCAGCTGGCGGGGAAGAACTAATGTGCAAGCACAGCAATGGCAGCGCGGGCAATAAACCTCCCAATAGGAAAGCATTATTCAGTGCTTTCCTATGGGGATTCCGGCGACGCTGGAGGTCCTCATGCATAGCGTGAGGATGTCCAGCGTTGTTTAAAACACTTTTCGTGTTCCAAGAACATGGAAGTCCCTCTAGTGGCTGTCTGATAGACAGTCACTAGAGGAGGACTTAACCCTGCAAGGTAATTATTGCAGTTTATAAAAACTGCAATAATTACACTTGCAGGATTAAGGGTGGTGGGAGTTGGCACCCAGACCACTCCAATGGACAGACGTGTTCTGGGTGCCTGGAGTGTCTCTTTAATACAAGGAGTGACGATTCCCTTTGTTAAGCTTTTTTGATACTGAATCAATGTGTTAAAATGCTGTCACTTTTTGGGTTATTCACTAAACATATCAAATTAATCTTAAATGTAAAAATGAGGCTAAAAGCAGTTGATTTGGAAACATTCTCCAACTCTGCTCTAGTCCATGCTTGGCTATTTATGGCCTCGATTTTACAATCTGCTAACATTTTGTTGAGTGAATAAAACATGCTTGTGTACTCCTCAAATAATAGATTCACTTCTCATGTTTTTGTTTTATTTATTTATTTTTGTCATTTTTTACATAACCGTTTGTGATTTGGCTGTGGGCCTCAAATATTAATTTAACTGACATGTATGATTAACATTCTTAGCATTCTTGATGGGAACCAGGAAGTGAAGCCAATGATTTTAAATATTCTGGACATTTAGTTTTTGAAAAAGCAAATATGGTTTTGGTAAACATTATATTATTATAAAAGAAAAATTAGATATTTAAGCCGGGCTATAGTTTGAATCCACTTTTTGATAATGATTGGCTAAAACCAGTATTGACAAGTCGTTCGTGTGCCCCTTTTTTAGTTTTAGTTACATGATATGAACAGGAATTGTTTTTTTTATATATATATATATATATATTATTTTTTTTTTTTTTTTTTTTTTTTTTTTACAGCCCCTTCCTCCCGCCGCCGCTACTGGAGGAGCCCACAGACCCAAGAAGGACACCAAAGGAGAACGAGAGACGAGGAGAGAAATGGAGAACCCAGTGAACTCGGGATGCTGGGCACAGTTGCAGAAACGGTTCACATCCTCAGACCCATCACACATCGTATCCTTCTCATCAATAGTTATAATATAGGCCAGAACCTCTAAGAGTCACCTTGATAGGATCTTTGGGAGTATATGACCTTTCCTGAATCACCCTGGTAGGACCTTTTCAAGCACATTGATGTTTTTGATTTACCCTGGATGGACCTCAGAAAGCTTTTGGCCCTTTCCAATAAGTGTGGCAAGATCTCTGGAAGCACGTGGCCTTTTCTGAGTCACTTTTAAAGCATATTAGAAGCACACAGCCTTTACTGAGTTACAGGACATTGGAAGCACGTGGCCTTTCCTGAGGCACTGTTACAGGACATTGGAAGCATTTGGCTTATCCTGAGTCACTGTTACAGGACTTGGGAAGCACGTGGCTTTTCCTGAGTCACTTTTAAAGTTCATTAGAAGCACGTGGCCTTTCCTAAATTACAGGACTTCGTAAGGACGTGGCCTTTCCTGAGTCAGTGTTACAGGATATTGGGAACATGTGGCCTTTTCTGATTCACCGTGGACAAGACCTCTGGAAACACTTGACTTTTCCTGTATTGCCCAGACAGAACCTTCATGTACATGGCTTTGCCTGAGGTCTTGTGATGATACTTTGCATCTCCTGAGACACCACGTGCATAGATTTTTGGGCTTTTCGTGAGACTGAGCTTGGAAGTGTAACGCTACTCCTTAGCCACCTGCTTACACTCACCTGAGGACAAGTCAGGTATATTTTGAGGTGTGTCATTGGCCACACTGACATGACCTGTCTAGAGTCACCCAGCAAACCTTTCTCCGTTCTAGGACAGATCTTGTAAGCATATAACTGCAATAGTCAGACTCATTCTGTCTTACAGTTGTGCTCTGGGTGGTAGTAATGTATCACTGATAGTGTCCCAAATGGGAATGGTGGGGAAAAATCAGGCACAGGAAGGGAATTACTTTACATTATTCTCATCCTACATCAATGTTTCAGCTTAAAACACTAACACTGATCATTTACTTAACTAAGAATTCAAAGTGAATTTGAAATTTAAGACGAGAGTAACCGAACCGAAAGCTGACTTAGAGAATTTTTCCATTTCAGCTATTTTGCCCTTAAATTTGATATTTACTGCAAATGCTCACTTTATTGAATACCATTGAGTGTCTTTGTGCTCCTTAACACTCCCCTGCAGTGGTGAGTTTAGCAGTATGGGGTCAGAAATCGTGGAAACCCTGGATGTTAGCAGCTGCGTTGGACATAACCAGGTAAAGCCTGTAACTCCTACAATTGTAGAATGCGTGGACCCATGTATGTACGCACTACTACAAATTTAGACCACCCAGGTGCAGTGTAAAACAAGAATAAAAAGAATAGTTACTTCCTTTTATGGTCAGATATAACAAAAGGATTCCTCTCAATCCTCACAGTACATATAGGATAAAACAGAATATATCTAGACCTATAGAGAAATAAAAGAAAGCGCTCATAGGGGATTAACGTTAAACCATAGGTGTCCCCTTGAGTTTATATCGCACTTACAGAATATCTGTAGTTTTCAAGCTCATCAAATTGATGGATATCCCCAGATTCCTCGAAATTAGGATGGTAGATTAAGCATGCAAAAGATAAAAAATATCATAGTGCAACACTGTTTGAAAAGTAAAATCACAGCTTTTAATGGTTACACTTACAATATAGTAGTGGTAAAAAGGCTCATCAAAATTATTCTGTTTTCTTCCATCAGTGTGGGGCCAAAACGTCCTTATAAAGAGGTCAGGCAGGCAAAACAGATACACATTTATAAAATAATAAAATGCCAATCAAATAAAAGTCTCAGGTCTCTACGCGTTTCGTCTGGGTCACCAGACTTCCTCAGGAGTAGTGCTTCAATCCCTCTGGGGGCTTCAACTTCCTTTTATAGGTCTCACCGGTATTTCAATCCAATTTTCAAAAAAACGATCAGCTGTGTGTCGGTTTAATCATTCACTCCATATATGGAGTTCCGGATCCTGCTTGTGGAACGCACATGCGTTCCATAGACCCGGAAGCATCCACTTCTTCCCCATCTGAGCGGACGTACGTCACTGGAACGCACGTGCGTTCCACTTCGTCCGATTTTCATATCGACATCAGAAGGTCCCCACAGTGCAGACCTGCACTGTGGGGACCTTCTGATGTCGATATGAAAATCGGACGAAGTGGAACGCACGTGCGTTCCAGTGACGTACGTCCGCTCAGATGGGGAAGAAGTGGATGCTTCCGGGTCTATGGAACGCATGTGCGTTCCACAAGCAGGATCCGGAACTCCATATATGGAGTGAATGATTAAACCGACACACAGCTGATCGTTTTTTTGAAAATTGGATTGAAATACCGGTGAGACCTATAAAAGGAAGTTGAAGCCCCCAGAGGGATTGAAGCACTACTCCTGAGGAAGTCTGGTGACCCAGACGAAACGCGTAGAGACCTGAGACTTTTATTTGATTGGCATTTTATTATTTTATAAATGTGTATCTGTTTTGCCTGCCTGACCTCTTTATAAGGACGTTTTGGCCCCACACTGATGGAAGAAAACAGAATAATTTTGATGAGCCTTTTTACCACTACTATATTGTAAGTGTAACCATTAAAAGCTGTGATTTTACTTTTCAAACAGTGTTGCACTATGATATTTTTTATCTTTTGCATGCTTAATCTACCATCCTAATTTCGAGGAATCTGGGGATATCCATCAATTTGATGAGCTTGAAAACTACAGATATTCTGTAAGTGCGATATAAACTCAAGGGGACACCTATGGTTTAACGTTAATCCCCTATGAGCGCTTTCTTTTATTTCTCTATAGGTCTAGATATATTCTGTTTTATCCTATATGTACGCACTACGTCTGGTGATAACGGTAACTGTCAGACATGATCAGTCTCTTTACTGATGTCCGTGACAGCTGTCTGTATATATCTTGGGCACTGTGAAAGAAATACAATGACTGCTATGTCAGAATGAGGTTTAGTTAAGACATAAACTCAGCGATCAGTAGGTTTTTGGAACGTGGGACAGATGGGTGCATGAGATATGGATTCCGGGACTGCCCAACTGCTACGTGAGAGGTCCATTGAGTCATTGACACTACTATGATTTGGACCTGGAGACTACCAGTTGCGTATGAGTTACAGAGTCAGCTAGATGTGTATAACTTGGAAATATTACTTCTGTGTGTATGATTTCGAGTCCAGAGCTGTGATTGTGACATTAAGTTACAAAGAAATTAACAGAAGACTGTTTTATATCTTCCCCACAGTCTATTGAAACTGAGTGACACTCAAAACCTGAATCGTAAAGAACGAAGAGAACTGAGACGTCGGACCCTCCTCTTACTGTATTACCTGCTGCGTTCTCCCTTCTACAACCGTTACACAGAGTAAGTACTCAGACACACACCGAGTAAGCGCCCACAGACACACACCGAGTAAGCGCCCACAGACAGACACACACCGAGTAAGCGCCCACAGACAGACACACACCGAGTAAGCGCCCACAGACAGACACACACCGAGTAAGCGCCCACAGACAGACACACACCGAGTAAGCGCCCACAGACAGACACACACCGAGTAAGCGCCCACAGACAGACACACACCGAGTAAGCGCCCACAGACAGACACACACCGAGTAAGCGCCCACAGACAGACACACACCGAGTAAGCGCCCACAGACAGACACACACCGAGTAAGCGCCCACAGACAGACACACACACCGAGTAAGCGCCCACAGACAGACACACACACCGAGTAAGCGCCCACAGACAGACACACACACCGAGTAAGCGCCCACAGACAGACACACACACCGAGTAAGCGCCCACAGACAGACACACACACCGAGTAAGCGCCCACAGACAGACACACACACCGAGTAAGCGCCCACAGACAGACACACACACCGAGTAAGCGCCCACAGACAGACACACACACCGAGTAAGCGCCCACAGACAGACACACACACCGAGTAAGCGCCCACAGACAGACACACACACCGAGTAAGCGCCCACAGACAGACACACACACCGAGTAAGCGCCCACAGACAGACACACACACCGAGTAAGCGCCCACAGACAGACACACACACCGAGTAAGCGCCCACAGACACACACAGAGTAGACACAGATCTACAACTCTGTGAGTGGAGAGCAGACATTTTATTCTGGAATATGTTGCTATGTAGATGGAGAACGGGATATAGAAAGCTCTGTTAATGTACACATGTGGGAGGTATATACAGCTGGCATCATTGACACATTACGTTGACTTGTAACTTTGTAGAATATAATAGAGTAGTCTAGGTTCCAAGGTAGATTTTATATTTAGACATAGTCCACCCATAGAATATAATTAAACTTACCATTTAATACATGCATAGAATTGTATTAATGCAACTCTACATGTCCTTTACTAAACGCATTGGGTAAATATTTCTCTGAACTTTGCACATTGATTTAAAAAAAAAAAAAAAACATTTTTACATTAATAAAAGTGATGTTTATTGTATGTCGTTGTGCTTTTTTTTTTCTAGGGCTCGACTCCTCTTGCTGCTGCGTCTGTTGGGAGACTATGTTCCAGGACTCGGTTTGGTTGCAAGTAAGTGACAGCTCTGAAGAATTAGAGTGTTTAGAACAAAACATTTATCTACAATATGGCACAGTTGGGGATACAGAACTATAGCGGGCAAACGGTTTGATATTAATGTAAGGGAAAGTTTCCTCTCTGCTTGTCTCTCATTGGCTGCATGGTGTTCTTATTTAGAACCCTGGAGAATACACATTTAATTTGTATCTCTTTGTAACATAGTGGTGGTCAGTTGCAGCTTTTCCTGTGTATAAACCCATCAGGGTGCAGAGTTTTTGACGAGCTGAAGTTTATATTTATTCAGCCATTTAAAGCCCTTCTGTGTTCATTGTGCAGGACCTCTTATGGACTACCTACCTGTCTGGCAGAAGATCTATTTCTATAACTGGGGCTGAAGGCACTTCGTAGATGGACTCTTGGTTGCCCATTACTGGATGCAATACTCGGGGAACAGACGGCTGAACAGTTTGCTGGGCCCATTACAATGCCATCATGGACGGGTCTATAGACTGTCTCCTTCTAGATCCCAGATATCCTAACGTGGAGCTGAATGTCTGTCATGCACAAATTGCACCCCCTAATTCTATCACTGCTCATCCTACCCAGCTCTCTTGGATATGTTGTCCCTGGTGTAACTTGCAGGAATATCATTACAAGTCAATGTGGGGTTTATTTACTAAACTCTGAATTCTAGTGAATTTAAATCCGAATGGCAAAATTGAGGATAAAATAGAAAAGCTGGCACTGTAGCTGAGCTGTAGCCATTAGCCATTTTGGCCTCAAGTTTACCATTCAGTTTTCAACTTGCTCCAATTCAGAGTTTAGTGAATGAGCTCCTACGCAATGTCTATGTTATTACAAACTTTAGCAAATACTCACAAACCAGCATTACTGTATATAGAGCGTTGTATGTGTGGAATGCACACCGGACACGATGTGAGCTTTAACTGGTTAATCCCTAACATAGAACATTATTCTCAAACTGCTATCAGACTGCAAGTCTCAGGCCTCATGTAGACCGCTGTTGGGAATGCAAAGTCTAACACAAAGAGCAATTAGAGATGGGATCTGTAGGATTTTTATCATTTCCTTATACGAGCCAATCAATGGACTGTACATATAATAAAATCTTTCTATTCTCTTTATCCGGTGTTAGTTGCTTTTTGTGCAGAATATGGCAGATAATTGTTTATAACCAGCTACAATCTGCAGGAAAATGCCATTGTTGGTGGATGGGGGATACTGGATGGCCAGGTTGCTGCTAGCTGTCCTATTGTGTGCTAGTAATTATTTGATGTATGCAATGCTTCCGACCAGTCCTGTAACATCCAGTCTTAACGTCAAATGACAACTGACACTTACTGTAGCTGCCCACCTTCTAGTGACATGATCATAATGTCACAGGTCACAGTCCTTCGAGGGACCTGTGTTTATAAGCGTTCAGAATTGGGTTGTCTTCGGTCATTTTTTGTGTTTAATTTTTATTTTAGGCTTATTCCTTTCTTAAAATAAAACTTTGTGCTTCCTGTTGCATAGCTGCAGAACAATCCATCCCCATCTTAAAGCGGCACTGTCATGCCGAACTTACCTTTCCTCAATCTCTTCCCTCTCTCAGGATCTGTTCTTCTTTTCTTCCTGTCTTCCTTAGTTTTCTTTAAAATCATAAGACAAAGTAGGGACTCTTTGTCTTATGGAGGATTCCTCCGCTTGACCAGCTCAGACCAGCAGAGGAGCAAAGTGTGCTTCATTTCCGCTGGTCAGAGCAATTTTCCCATGATCCCTAGCTTTACTCCCTGTTCCCACAATGCTTCCTGTCAGTATTGCCGAACATCCTGTCACTTAGACAGAACGCCGGCAAAACTGCCGAATTGCATCCTAACAGAATGAGCACTGTTTCTCCATTCATGTTAGGATTCAATTCGGTACTTTGTTTGTTTGTATCAGAATTTCATTCTAATGAATGAAACTCCGATCCTATTCATTGCCGCGGCTGCATCTTGCAGCAGCTTAGTAGATAACTCCCTAATTCCCACGGTATCAGGGAGCTATCTACTAAAAGGCTGAAAGACCTAAACTGGTCTTTCCGCCAACTTTACTAATACTAAGTAAAGATTACTTAGTATTAGTAAATAATATGCCCCTACTCGCTATACTGTGAGTAGGGGCATGTCTAGTAAGCAGTGAGCAGGCTGCTCACTGTAAACCCCCCCCCCCCAAAAAAAAACCTAATACACCCCCCCCGCGCGGGGGTTAAAGATGGGGGGGGGGGGACCTACTGTCCTCCCCCCCTGGCCCCCACCTCTGAGCGGTGGGTGGGGGCCCTAATAAAACAATAAGGGGGGGGGGGGGGGGGGACCTATTGTCCTCCCCCCCGGCCCCAACCCCTGCACGGTGGGTGGGGGCCCTAATAAAACAATAAGGGGGGGGACCTATTGTCCTCCTCCCCGGCCCCCACCCCTGCGCGGTGGGTGGGGGCCCTAATAAAACAAAGGGGGGGGGGACCTACTCTCCTCCCCCCCCTGAGCGGTGGGTGGGGGCCCTAATAAAACAATAAAGGGGGGGGACCTACTGTCCTCCCCCCCTGGCCCCCACCCCTGAGCGGTGGGTGGGGGCCCTAATAAAACAATAAGGGGGGGGGACCTATTGTCCTCCCCCCCGGTCCCAACCCCTGCACGGTGGGTGGGGGCCCTAATAAAACAATAAGGGGGGGGGACCTATTGTCCTCCTCCCCGGCCCCACCCCTGCGCGGTGGGTGGGGGCCCTAATAAAACAATAAAGGGGGGGGGACCTACTGTCCTCCCCCCTGGCCCCCACCCCTGCGCGGTGGGTGGGGGCCCTAATAAAACAATAAGGGGGGGGACCTACTGTCCTCCCCCCCTGGCCCCCACCCCTGAGCGGTGGGTGGGGGCCCTAATAAAACAATAAGGGGGGGGACCTATTGTCCTCCCCCCCGGCCCCCACCAATGCGCGGTAGGTGGGGGCCCTAATAAAACAATAAAGGGGGGGGACCTACTGTCCTCCCACCTGGCCCCCACCCCTGAGCGGTGGGTGGGGGCCCTAATAAAACAATAAGGGGGGGGGACCTACTGTCCTCCCCCCTGGCCCCCACCCCTGCGCGGTGCGTGGGGGCCCTAATAAAACAATAAGGGGGGGACCTATTGTCCTCCCCCCCGGTCCCAACCCCTGCACGGTGGGTGGGGGCCCTAATAAAACAATATGGGGGGGACCTATTGTCCTCCTCCCCGGCCCCCACCCCTGCGCGGTGGGTGGGGGCCCTAATAAAACAATAAGGGGGGGGACCTATTGTCCTCCTCCCCTGCCCCCACCCCTGCGCGGTGGGTGGGGGCCCTAATAAAACAATAAGGGGGGGGACCTATTGTCCTCCCCCCCGGCCCCCACCCCTGCGCGGTAGGTGGGGGCCCTAATAAAACAATAAAGGGGGGGACCTACTGTCCTCCCCCCCCTGGCCCCCACCCCTGAGCGGTGGGTGTGGGCCCTAATAAAACAATAAGGGGGGGGACCTATTGTCCTCCCCCCCGGCCCCCACCCCTGCACGGTGGGTGGGGGCCCTAATAAAACAATAAAGGGGGGGGACCTACTGTCCTCCCCCCCTGGCCCCCACCCCTGAGCGGTGGGTGGGGGCCCTAATAAAACAATAAGGGGGGGGACCTACTGTCCTCCCCCCTGGCCCCCACCCCTGCGCGGTGGGTGGGGGCCCTAATAAAACAATAAGGGGGGGGGACCTATTGTCCTCCCCCCCGGTCCCAACCCCTGCACGGTGGGTGGGGGCCCTAATAAAACAATAAGGGGGGGGACCTATTGTCCTCCTCCCCGGCCCCCACCCCTGCGCGGTGGGTGGGGGACCTATTGTCCTCCTCCCCGGCCCCCACCCCTGCGCGGTGGGTGGGGGCCCTAATAAAACAATAAAGGGGGGGGACCTACTGTCCTCCCCCCTGGCCCCCACCCCTGCGCGGTGGGTGGGGGCCCTAATAAAACAATAAGGGGGGGACCTACTGTCCTCCCCCCCTGGCCCCCACCCCTGAGCGGTGGGTGGGGGCCCTAATAAAACAATAAGGGGGGGGACCTATTGTCCTCCCCCCCGGCCCCCACCCCTGCGCGGTGGGTGGGGGCCCTAATAAAACAATAAAGGGGGGGGGACCTACTGTCCTCCCCCCCTGGCCCCCACCCCTGCGCGGTGGGTGGGGGCCCTAATAAAACAATTAGGGGGGGACCTACTGTCCTCCCCCCTGGCCCCCACCCCTGCGCGGTGGGTGGGGGCCCTAAATAACCCCCCCCCACCCAAAACATTCTATCCCCTACCTACCGCCCTCACCCTAAAAATAGTGAGGGGGGAATAAAATAACTAACCTGTAAAAAAAAAATTATTAAACTTACCATTTGACGTCTTCTTTTTTCTAAATTCTTCTTTCTTCAGCCCCCCAAAAGGCCAAATAAAAATCCATCATACCCGTCACAAAAAAAAAAAAAAAAAAAAAAAAAACGAGCGCAAACAAAAATTAATCCATGTTCACCCATGGAGGGCACGCCGCGTACTGAGCTCCGCAGGGCGGGTCAAGGCTTATAAAGCCTTGCCCCGCCCTGCAATTAGGCTTAGAACTTAGAACTTAGACTTAGAAGTTCAATTTTCCCACGCTGTGTAAAATGAAATCCATCCAATCACACTGCTCTGTGTCATTTTACAAGCGTGGGAAAGTTCTTTGGAATTTTCCCACGCTTGTAAAATGACACAGAGCACTGTGATTGGATGGCTTGAAAACCATCCAATCACAGTGATCTGTCATTTTACACAGCGTGGGAAAGTTCTTTTGAATTTTCCCACGCTGTGTAAAATGACACAGAGCACTCTGATTGGCTTAAACCAACCAATCAGTGTGTTCTAAGCCTAATTGCAGGGCGGGGCAAGGCTTTATAAGCCTTGACCCGCCCTGCGGAGCTCAGTACGCGGCGTGCCCTCCATGGGTGAACATGGATTAATTTTTGTTTGCGCTCGTTTTTTTTTTTTTTTTAAAGTGCGACGGGTATGATGGATTTTTATTTGGCCTTTTGGGGGGCTGAAGAAAGAAGAATTTAGAAAAAAGAAGACGTCAAATGGTAAGTTTAATTTTTTTTTTTTTTTACAGGTTAGTTATTTTATTCCCCCCTCACTATTTTTAGGGTGAGGGGGGTAGGTAGGGGATAGAATGATTTGGGTGGGGGGGTGACTAGGGGCTTGGGACCCCTAGTCACCTTGATGGGGGGGTTCATTTAGGGCCCCCACCGCGCAGGGGTGGGGGCCGGGGGGAGGACAATAGGTCCCCCCCCCATATTGTTTTATTAGGGCCCCCACCCACCGCGCAGGGGTGGGGGCGGGGGGAAGGACAATAGGTCCCCCCCCTTATTGTTTTATTAGGGCCCCCACCCACCGCGCAGGGGTGGGGGCCGGGGGGGAGGACAATAGGTCCCCCCCCATATTGTTTTATTAGGGCCCCCACCCACCGCGCAGGGGTGGGGGCCGGGGGGGAGGACAATAGTCCCCCCCCCCTTATTGGTTTATTAGGGCCCCCACCCACCGCGCAGGGGTGGGGGCCAGGGGGGGAGGACAATAGGTCCCCCCCCTTATTGTTTTATCAGGGCCCCCACCCACCGCGCAGGGGTGGGGGCCAGGGGGGTGGGGGTCAATAGGTCCCCCCCCTTATTGTTTTATTAGGGCCCCCACCCACCGCGCAGGGGTGGGGGCCAGGGGGTGGACAGTAGGTCCCCCCCCCCCTTATTACCATTTTTTTTACAGTGAGCAGCCACAGGCTGCTCACTGTTTAGTGGACATGCCCCTACATGCTCTGTCTTTACATATTGCAAGGAGGGAGCTGCACGCCGGTAGCTCCCTCCTTGTAATAAACTGAACGAACAAACTAACACTGATACTCAGTGTTAGTTTGTTTGTCTGATGTTTCTATTCATTAATTCGTCTGTCTGATGAATGAATGAATAGATGAAATTCCCGTTCGCATGTCCAGGTGTTTCACTGGGCATGTGCGGGAATCTCACAGGCTATCTAGTGTGGGTAGACGACGTGTCCCACAGGGACTTCACCTACCCACACAAAGATGGCGGCGCCCTGAATATAGATCGGGGCAGAAAATAAAGAATTAAAAATAGGTAATGTGGGGGCTTAGGGGCATTTGGGGGTGACTAGGGGGTTGATTGGATGTAGTGGAGGCGGGAGGGGGGTTAAAAAAAAAACGGGATTCGGCATGACAGTGACGCTTTAATGGTGCATTTGTAAACTTTCCCCCAGTAAGTGCCAAGCCATGTATTTATTTATATATTTTATATATATATATAACACACTTTATTATTATTATTATTATTTTTATATATATATATTACACCTATATGTTTATTATTGGGTTATTTGAAGATATCTATGTATCTTTATCCATCTCTCTTGTCTGTACATCTTAACTAAATGTAAATTATATTTTCGAAAGAACAGTCTCTCAAACTTGGCAATTTGGAATACATTTTGTGACTATGTTGCCAATATGTCACAACAAACTATTTAGTAAAAAGGTCCCTAGATCACTCTTGTCCATATATGAGCGATGGTGCCTGGAGGTTGAGTGGTCCCTTTTAACTATGGAAACCACAATTTTTGAGTATTTTATACAACACTTTTGTTCTGATTCCTAAGAGCTATTATTTGGTTCCTTAAGGGCAGGGTCTCATTGAGAAATTTGCTGCAGACTTTTATTTTATTTTTTTTAATGGCTGCAACAACATACTGGTAGAAGAGGTAAGTGAGATGTAAATAGCTTGGATCTAGACTGCTGGTATTACTTGTGAACATCGAGTGCATAGTGACTGACAACAGCACTCAACAGTGAAACCACATCCCTCTAAAATTACTTCCTGATTCACAATCGAACCTAAATGAGAATGTTTATGCATAACCCCTAATGATCCGTAATAGGTTTATAAATCACTCAGATTCTCTGTAATTACACGAAAAGAAAAAAAAAACACTTTGGCTTTTGTAATTACAGCAGTTGAAAACATACAAAAGTCCTTTTACACTCTGTGTTACTGACTGTTTATTAATAATCCTCTCTAATTCATACTCTGTGGGAAGTATCACTATTGGACACGTAAATACTTTAACACCCTTGGAATATATATATTACAGATAAAAGAACTGCAAATATGTTGCCAGACTAGCTTTATAGATAAATGTCTTCGTTTTGAGAATGTTTGTTTGTTTTCAAATCTGTGATTTCAGCCTAAACGTTTTAATTCTCTGTACAGTAAGTAACCTCATGAATTTTATGTTGCGTGTAGTCTGTGTACAAGGAAAGGTTAAATGATCTTAACATGTGTAGTTCGGAGGAAAGACGAGACCGGGGGGTATGATAGAAACATTTAAATACATAAAGGGAATCAACACCGTAAAGGAGGAGACTATATTTAACCCCTTAAGGACACATGACATGTGTGACATGTCATGATTCCCTTTTATTCCAGATGTTTGGTCCTTAAGGGGTTAAAAGAAGAAAAACTACCACAGCAAGAGGACAAGGTCTTAAATTAGAGGGACAAAGGTTTAAAAATAATATTAGGAACTTTACTGAGAGGGTAGTGCAGGGGCGTACCTAGAGCATATGGCACCCGGGGCGGGTCCTAGTTTTGGCACCCCCCCCCCCCCCCCCGCACTTTAAAATGTACAAAACACCCACATTTTTTTAAATGTATGTAGCATTGAGCAGTGCTTGCATGTTTCAATGTAAGCATGCTTTTGTATGGAGTAAGTGTGAGTGAATGAATGGGTGTGTTTGTATGTAGTGTTGGCATTTTAATGCAGGCATGCTTTTGTGTGTAGTGTTGGCGAGATGCAGTGGTGTGGTTATATATAATGGTGATGTTTTAATACAGAGGTGTGTTTGTATGTAGTGTTTGCACTGGAATGCAGGGATGTGTTTGTGTGTAGTGTTGGCAAGATGCTGAGATGTGGGATTGCCATATTTAAGGACACCAAATAAGGGAGCTATCTGCTAAACAGGACCCTAATTTGGTATCTTTACATATGGAATCTCACATAAGGGCACCAATTTAGGGAATTCTCTACTAAATAGCTAAAAGATCAAAATTTAAAAAGCCCTTTTCTTAATTTTAATCTTTAGGTTGTTTAGTAGATAACTCACTTATTTGTTATCCTTATGTGGGATTGACATATTTAAGGACACCAAATTAGGGAGCTATCTACTAAACATATACACAACCACAGATATACAAACGCATTTAGTTATTAAGAGGTCCAACCAACCAACCTCCCTACCTTACTCTGGGAGTGACAAGCGGTTGCTGCTGGGCTGGGATCTCTGTGCTCTTCCTTCACAGCTCACTTGCACGACCAGTAGTGATGCCGATGCCAGGATGTTGTCATACCCCGGCTGCCGGCTTACTGCAGGGCGTACACAAACTCCTATATGGTCCATAAAAATGTTTAATCTCACTGCCTTCCAGTATATATCTGTCCTATCTGTCTGGGGGAATGTGACAACGTGGATGTATATGTAAGTGGGTGAGTATTACTATCAGGAGACAGGTATATGGCAGGGAGGGACAGTGTGGTGGATACTATGACAGTGTGTGCCACTGCACACAGTGGATTGAAGGAGGTGACTGCAGGTGAGGTGGTGAGTATATGGTGTTTTATGTCACGGGTGGGAACAATGGGATTGGGTGTTATATGGAAGAGAGGATATTATGTCAAGGCAGGGCCAGGGTGTATGGCAGGGTGTGTATTATGATACGTGGAGGTATATAGCAGGGAGGGGATTATGGCAGTGTGGGTATTATATGACATGTTAAAGGGGTATATGCCAGGGTGGGAATTATGACCAGGTAGTGGTTTTATAGCAGGGAGGATATTATGACAAGGCAGGGGTGTATATGGTGGGGGTGTATATGGCAGAGAGGGCAGGGGTGTTGAAATTTTTTTTTAAAAAAAACTACTTGTCCAGGGACTAAAGTGTTTGCCCAATCTACTTGTCTGCCGTGACAATCTACTTGTCCTGATACAAATCTTTATTGATAGTAATTTAGGAGACAGACCTGGTGTAGGGGTGATAGGGATGTAGTATGGGTAAGACACATAGTGTGGGGGTGGGATGTAGTGTATGTAGTGTGTGTAGGGCATTGTAAGGCACATAGTGTGCTGTGGGATAGGGTTGGCAGAGTGGGGAGGGGACAGGTGGCAGAGCGTAGGAGGGAGGGGCTGACAGAGCGTGGGAGGGAGTGACAGGTAGCAGAGTGAGGGAAAGAGGGGTTGACTGGTGACTGAGGGAGGGGTTGACTGGTGACAGAGTGACTGAGGGGGGGTGACTGAGGGAGGGGGTGACTGGTGACTGGGGGGGTGACTGGTGACAGAGTGACGGGGTGACAGGGTGACTGAGGGAGGGGGTGACTGGTGACAGGGTGACTGGGGAGGGGGTGACTGGTGACAGAGTGACTGAGGGGGTGACAGGGTGACTGAGGGGGGTGACAGGGTGACTGAGGGGGTGACAGGGTGACTGGTGACAGAGTGACTGAGGGGGGTGACAGGGTGACTGAGGGGGGGTGACAGGGTGACTGAGGGGGGGTGACAGGGTGACTGAGGGGGGGTGACAGGGTGACTGGGGGGGTGACTGGTGACAGGGTAACTGAGGGGTGGTGACAGAGTGACTGAGGGGGGTGACAGGGTGACTGAGGGGGGTGACTGGTGACAGGGTGACTGAGGGGGGTGACAGGGTGACTGAGGGGGGGTGACTGGTGACTGGGTGACTGAGAGGGGTGACAGGGTGACTGAGGGGGGTGACTGAGGGGGGTGACAGAGTGACTGAGGGAGGGGGTGACAGGGTGACTGAGGGGGGTGACTGAGGGGGGGCGACAGGGTGACTGAGGGAGGGGGCGACAGGGTGACTGAGGGAGGGGGTGAGAGGGTGACTGAGGGAGGGGGTGACAGGGTGATTGAGGGGGGTGACAGGGTGAAGGGGTGACAGGGTGAGGGGGTGACAGGGTGAGGGGGGGTGACAGGGTGACTGGGGGGTTGACTGGTGACAGGGTGACTGAGGGGGGTGACAGGGTGAGGGGGGGTGACAGGGTGACTGAGGGGGATGACAGAGTGACTGATGGAGGGGGTGACAGGGTGACTGAGGGGGGTGACTGGTGACAGGGTGACTGGGGGGTGACTGGTGACGGTGAGGGAGGGGTGACAGGGTGACTGAGGGGGGTGACTGGTGACAGGGTGACTGAGGGGGGTGACAGGGTGACTGAGGGAGGGGGTGAGAGGGTGACTGAGGGAGGGGGTGACAGGGTGATTGAGGGGGGTGACAGGGTGATGGGGTGACAGGGTGAGGGGGAGGAGACAGGGTGACTGAGGGAGGGGGTGACAGGGTGAGAGGGTGGTGACAGGGTGAGAGGGTGAGGGGGGGTGACAGGGTGACTGAGTGGGGGGGTGACAGGGTGACTGAGGGAGGGGGTGAGAGGGTGACTGAGGGAGGGGGTGACAGGATGATTGAGGGGGGTGACAGGGTGACTGAGGGAGGGGGTGACAGGGTGAGAGGGTGACTGAGGGAGGGGGTGACAGGATGATTGAGGGGGGTGACAGGGTGACTGAGGGAGGGGGTGACAGGGTGAGAGGGTGGTGACAGGGTGACTGAGGGGAGGGTGACAGGGTGACTGAGGGGGGGTGACAGGGTGACTGAGTGGGGGGGTGACAGGGTGACTGAGTGGGGGGGTGACAGGGTGACTGAGTGGGAGGGTGACAGGGTGACTGAGGGAGGGGGTGACAGGGTGACTGAGGGGGGGGGGGGGTGAGGGTGAATTTACAATAATAATATTAACTTACCATGATTCAGGGGCTGTCTCTCTCCATCCCAGCCCAGGCAGTGCAGGAGGTGCAGGCAGAGTGGCCGCAGGGGAGATGCACGCTCTGCGCCCCCTGCTGGCACACTCCATAACAGCATCCCTGGGGCTCAGTGATGACTCAGAACACAGGCTGGGAATCCCCTCCCTGTGCTCTGACTCACTCACTGCGCGCCTGAGCCGCGAGGGAGAGGACGACCAGCAGGAGGGACAGAGTGTGGCACCCCCCTACTGGATGGCACCCGGGGCGGACCGCCCCCCCCTTAGTACGCCACCGTAGTGGATGCATGGAATAGCCTTCCAGCTGAAGTGGTAGAGGTTAACACAGTAAAGGAGTTTAAGCATGCGTGTGATAGGCAACAGGCTATCCTAGCTATAAGATAAGGCCAGGGATTAATGAGCGTATTTAGAAAATTGGGCAGACTAGATGGGCCGAATGGTTCTTATCTGCCGTCACGTTCTATGTTTCAATGTATGACCCCAATTTTATATTTTTAAAAATTACTTAATATTCAGAAAAAAAAATCATTTGAAAAGTTTATTCAAAAATATGAAATGTGTACCAATAGAGCAAGTGAAGTGATTAGGTATTGGAGCAGACAGCTGCCTGTGTTGGAGAGTGTGGGTCTTGATTTGTGATAACCCTGTCTGTAATGTTTTAGTTTGTGTGTCGAAATGTGACTCTCTTCCTTAATTATATTGTTGGGATAATGTCTGATTATCTTATCCATTTGATGCTGTGAGGAGTCTGGCGTGTGATTTATATCATACAGGAATTTCGGATATCTTATCTTGTCGAGGATTTGTTTACCAGTATGAACGGTATGTGTGATTCCACTTTACTGAGTACGAATAATCTGATCTCTTGTTTATATTATGGGAGGTACAGGTGGCTGAGATTTGGCAGATTGCATCAATGTAATTTCTTCAGTGTCTCTAAGGCAGCACCTTCCTCCTGTTGTGTCTGTCTCTGTGTTCTAACATGACCAATCATCGTACAGAGTCCAGCTTGACACAGGGAGCGTCTTTAATGTACTTTTGTTTTCTGTATTGGGATGAAACACTTTCTACTGATGAGTGAAAATAATGATTTTGAAACTAGGCTAACAGTAAATATATATATATATATATATATATATATATATATAAACTGATCACTCACTTCCTGGTGATAAGTGACAATCCCCATAAAGGATTTGGCCATTAAAGGGATACTACAGGCATCAAAACAACTGTATCTTAATAAAGCAGTTTTGGTGTGTAGACTATGCCACTGCATTCCCAATGCTCAATTCTCTGCCATTTAGGCATTACATCACTTTATTTATGCAGCTCTAGTCATGCCTCCCCCCCTGCATGTGAACACTTCCTGTAAAGAGTCATCTAATGTTTACACTTCCAGTTTTTGTAAATTCAGTTTAATTTGTAATTTCTTACCTACTGCTCTGTTATTAGCCTGCTAGACCCTGCAGTAGCCACCCGTGTGTGGTTAAAGTTCAATTAAATTGAAGAGAGAACTTTAAAAAAAAATTAACATCTGAAAAATCTATTTTGTGTGAGTCACAGCCAGAGGAGGTTGCTAGCTCTTTGACATTGCTAGCTCTTTGCTTGTTTATTTATTTTAAAAGTTTCTGTGCTTAAAAGGACATTGTAGGCACTATAACTGCTTCATCTCGTTGAACTGGTTATAGTGTATGGAGTCCCCGGGCTCTGTCCTTCCATTTAGCTTTAAACCATTTTTAATGCTCATCTCCTCTGTATCACAACGCCCATTGCTGGTATGTCTGGAAGGAAGTGCGTAATCTCTACCTTAGCCACACCTCCAGTGGGGGCCTGGCTGTGACCAGCCACTGACCCTTATTTAGTGTTAAACTGCTTGTAAATGATTTAACACTGAACAGAGGGATAATGTCCGGGGATTCCCGGCAGTATAATAAATCCAATGAGGTAAAATGGTTATAGTGAGTAAAGTGTCCCTTTTAATGTACATGCAGTGATTTAAAATCTTGCGTCTAAGTGACCCAACTTACATAGATGGTATTACCTTGGGGAACCAATTCTGCATTTGGAAAATGTGACCAGTGCGTAATTTACCAAGTTTAACTTGATGCTATTAACATAAAAAAGATGTTTGTAAAACCCCTTAGAATTTTTTTTCATATTAAAAAGGGTCTCCACTGCAGTAGGTAAGGCTGTGCTAGGTAAGCAATGGTAAACAATGTCTACAATGCCCCACCCTGATCTATTATTTTAGTTACCCAATCAAAAAAAATCAATAAGATTAGTTTGGCATGATCTCCGTGAAGTAAACCCATGTTGTCTCTGATCTTGAAAACCATGTGATTTTAGATGTTCAACAATCCTATCCTTTAACATGGTTTCCTTTACCTTCCCCACTACTGAAGTAAGGCTTACTGGCCTATAGTTGCCTGACTCCTCCCTACTACCTTTCCTGTCAATGGGCACAACATACGCTAACGTTATCAATGATTGGTTAAATAAATCTGTTAATGGTTTTGCTAGTACACCACTAAGCTCTTTTCATAACTTTGGGTGTATTCCATCAGGCCCCATTGACTTATTTGTCTTTTGACAGTTGAAATAGAACCTCTTCCTCTGTAAACTCACATGTAACAAATGACTAATTTGTCATTTTTCCTAACTGAGGCCCCTTTCCTTCATTTTCATCTGTAAATAGGCCTTTATCCTCTTCTACATACCTTCCTTCTTTTGTTTTTAATCTAACTAATCTTTGTTTTACTTTCCTTTTCTCATTTATGTATCTTAAAATGTTTACATCCAGGCCAGTGAGGTGAGCCTTTGGCATGGGTGCCATGTACAGCATTTGGAAGCTTCTGAGTTGAGCTTGAAAGTGAAATTCACAAAAATCTGTCCTGCCAAGGCTGGCTCTCATGGACTTTTATGATGGTGCAGATATTGACTGATACCAAATGCCATATCCAAGAACAAGTACTACCAGCGTATTGTTATAGGGAGGGATGTATACTGCGTGATGATAGCAGCAGCCTTGGATTGTGCTTGTAGTGGCTAATAACATTGTTAGCCTCTGTGCTTTGAGGTTACTTGAACTTTGGGGAGGAAACTGTCTAGTGAGATGCATTAGTGTGCTACTTTATTCTATGTTTATTGTTGTTATTAATTTATAAATAACGTTAGTTTAAATACTACTTTTGGACCCCCCTGCTATTCAGACGTTTGAACATCATTTTCCTTGGTGGGGAATATACCACCTACGGCTTTGGATTAAGAAAAAAAATTCTTACTCCAAGTCAGCACATCTGTTATTTTAATGTATTTTCTTACACAGTGTGCACTATATTTTAGTTTGTTGTTTTTTTTATATATATATATTATGCTGAAGATTTTAACATACATCCATCCAAGAGTGTGAATCGCACATATATCCAAAAGTAGGGATTGTTCCACGCCAACCTTTGACTAAGGAGCCATCAGAAGCTAGTTTACAGCTTCAAACACTAAGTGCAATTCATTTTTCCCCCTCACATTACATTCAACCTACTACACTATATTCCCTTTTTTTTTTTCTTCTCTGTCTCCTCTCGTTTCATATCGACTTGGATTTGAGGACTTCACCAAGGTGCTGTTACCATTCCCTTGTAAACCTTAGTTCAACTTCAGCCTATTGGAGACAATGTGGCAGGTACCACTGCTGTGTTTTTTACTTTTTTGTTTGTGTGTTTTTGTTGTTGTTGTTACATATACATATGACACGATCTCAACCAATCCTGTTTGAGGAATGATAACAGAGCCATTCTCAGTCTGTTTTATTGAGAAACGTTGAGCTGCCTTCTGCCCCCAACCTTTGGAAACACACCTCTATAACCAATACTGACTCATCAAGACACCCAGACAACCATCTTTACCTTATTAGGATAACCAACTAGCAAACCCAGCCACGCACATATCTGTGTTTATATATAGTGTCACTTTGTAAGTCAATAGAACTGCGCACCAGCTCAAGCACTATGTACAGAGTCGTTCAATCCACTCATTCATACAGTATTTCAGTGAGTCTAGAAGGCCATTAACACACTACCAATGGCCACAGCAGTTTGAGCAGCAACTAACCTTCACCTTCCATCTGTCAATCATTGATGCATCCCCACAGCTGGTACCAAGCAACATGCGCACACATTCTTTATCCTTTCTGTATTTAAATAAAACCAAACTTTCACTCACAGGCAACTGTGTGATATCACAGAGCTTGTTCTCCACTTTCTAACTCTAACATCCCTAGGCTTTCTTTCCTGACCGTAGCATTTTCTTGCAGTTTCCATACACAAGCTGGTAGTAATGCTCAGGAGATCAGAGCACAGTCCTTCCTTGGAGTCCCCTTGCTCGAAAATGCATGGCAGGGTTAGGGGCAGAGTAAAGTGGGGAGAAGGTTATTGGGAAATGTCTTGGTTGGGCCCAGCCTTCACGTTCAACTTGATTTTACACCCAGTTCACCAGAATCCAACAGGGTGGAGGCACAGCAGGGAGGGGTGCCTCTTGTCCCTCACCATCCCACCACTCAGGCAGCTCTGTGTCCTCCGCTGCCCAGACACAAGCAGTTTTGTCCATGCACAGAACAGATTTCCGTGTAATAAATTGCAGCTACTCCAAATATATATCCTCGGTGGGGCATGTGTACTCCACAAATTCTTTGTAAAACTGTTGGAAGGCTCTCCTAAAAATATGAAGAAAGAACAAAAAAAAGTGTTAAAGCTCATTCATTAGGTATGAAAACACTTAGGCAATACCAGCTCCATCTAGACCACAGTGAAACCTTTCCAACCAGAGAATGGGAACTAAGGATGAAAGGATGGTCATATCTTTAAACATGGGTATATATAAGGCCTTAAAGGGACACTATAGGCACCAAAACAACTTTAGCTTAATTAAGCAATTTTAGTGTATAGAGTGTCTAGAATCAGGCTTCCCCAAACTCCGGTCTTCCAGATGTTGCTGAACTACAACTCCCATGATTCTCAGCCTATTTCATCTGGAGGGCCGGAGTTTGGGGAAGCCTGGTCTAGATCGTGCCCCTGCAGTCTCACTGCTCAATTCTCTACCGTTTAAAAAAAACTTAAATCATAGTGTTTGTGCAGCCCTAGTCACATCTTCCTGCATTTGACTTACACAGCCTTCCTAAACACTTCCTGTAAAGAGAGATCTAATGTTTAAAATTCCTTTTTTGCACATTATTAAAGAAACACTATAGCGATAGAAATACAAATATGTATTCCCAACGCTATAGAGCCCTAGTCACTGTTTAGATGACTAGGGCCCTGTTCCGCGGCGATTAAAGGGTTAACCATTTATTTGCTTACCTTAATCCAGCGCTGGGCTCCCTCGGCACTGGTGACCTCTCCTCTATCGACATCAGCTTCTGGGTGGAGCCGAATGCGCATGCACAGCCAGAGGCGCGCGTATTCAAACCCAACCATAGGAAAGCATTACTCAATGCTTTCCTGTGGGGATTTTTTTGACACTGGACTCCATGAGGACGTCCAGCGTCAAATAAGTGCGATTTACTCCGTGTAAATGGCGGAAGCGGCCTCTAGTGGCTGTCAGTGAGACAGCCACTAGAGGCTGGATTAACCCTCAGTGAAACATAGTAATTTCTCTGAAACTGCTATGTTTTCAGCTGCAGGGTTAAACCTAGGGGGTCCAGGCACCCAGACCACTTCATTCAGCTAAAGTGGTCTTGGTGCCTATAGCGGTCCTTTAATTTTAGAATTAATAGCTTGCTAGACCCTGCAGGAGACTACTTTGTGTGATTGTGTGAAAATGCAATAATTACCTTTGAGAGTTAACTCCACCTTTAGGGACTTCAGTGCTGTTAGGCGCATTTTGGTCGCCTAACTGGTGCTGGACGTCCTCATGCTATGCATGCGCACTTCCAGTGTCACCCGAATACCCTATGGGAAATCCTAATGCTAGCATGGCCGTTAACACGCATGTACATTAGGTCTCCCCTGACGGCTGACGTTGGTGGGGGAGGAGCGAAGGCGGACCGAGGGACATCAGCGCTGGACTTAGGTAAGTGAGAAGTTTGTTTTCCTGGCACTAGAGTTTCCCTTTAATTCCTAAATGGCAGAGGATTGAGCAGTGAGACTGCAGGGGTCTGATCTATACACCAAAACGCTTCATTAAGCTAAAGTTGTTTTGATGCCTATTGTGTCCTTTTAATATTGGACTTCTCTTAACATGAGAAAACAAAGCAACAGACCCATTAATCCTTTTTTATTTTTTGTTACTCATTGAAATGGATTTCTTGGATATGCTGGGAAATCCTGTAAGGAAGGGAGACATTTTTAGCCATAACAAACACACCACAATTTCGGCTGAGATTTTATGCCGTGTTGACCAGGGTTAATATTTTTTATAAATAAATAACATATAAATGCACAAATATTCTAAAAACAAAACTTTGATTTGCATTGTAATAGCTGATTTGGAAAACAAAATATAACCATAGTTTAGCTTCATTAACCTTCAGTTGTACAGTTTTGTTTCCAATTTAAGCCAATTGGGTATTTAGTGAATTAGCCCCTTTTGAGGATGCTTACTGATACTGCAGTTTTAGAAATGCAGCTAGGGGGCAATGTAGGGTTGCTTTCCACCTCATTTAATATAGGCCTGTACCAAGGAACTAGAGATTACTGTAGCGACAAAAATAAATTCCGCAGTGCTGTACAATAATATTATTGTATAGAAAACAGCTTTCCACTTGCTGCTAAAAAAAACATATATGATTTTCATTTAAATATCAGGAAGCCATTGTTATGACATAATCTATAAACTGTCTGGTTCTGAATTCTCCAAGAAGACAATACTTTAAATAATGAAATGCAATGTGGAAATTCGCTAATAAAGGCCTTCTTTTTTTATTTTAAAATACACCAATATAGTATAACATTAAAAATATAAAATTATTTCCTTCTTCTCCGATCAACATCCCACATCCAATAAAACTAGAGTGTGGTATCTAACCCATTAATGCTGCGGACCCTTATACCACCCATGCCAAAATTCTTACCCGACAGACTCTGCCAGGGGTTTGGTTGATTCCTCAGAGACAAATACATGACAAGCGAAGCGATGATCGGAGGGATGTTTAGTTATAAAGCCAAAATATCTAGGGGGGGAAAAATAAAATAATCATGAGAAATAGAAAAAAAAAACATTAACAGGGGAACCCAATAAATCTCCATTACACTCACTTGCTGTTCTTAGGGTGATAGCCACAGAATGAGATGTTATTTAACTGGAAGAAGTGACTGCACGTGTTCACCTGCTGGTAAGAAAGGGTTATTAGCGAAAGATGTAGAGAAGCACAGAGACCGGTGTTATGAAAACACATCAGTCAATATGCAAACCTAGATGGATCATCATTGCCGTTACAAAAGTAGGCAAAAAAAAGTACAAGCCAGTGTGACATTGGGATGTGGTGAATATTGGCATGATACTGGGATGCAACAAGGCTGTTGTGGCTAGAAAAATATTAAAGGGACGCTATAGTCACCAAGACAACTTTAACGTAATGAAGCAGTTTGGGTGTATAGATCATGCGCATGCAATCTCACTGTTCAATTCACTGCCATTTAGGCATTTATTTACTTTCTGTTTATGCAGCCCTAGCCATGCCCCACACCTGCCTGCATGAAAAAAAGTTTCATTTTCAATCAGATGTTAACTTGCTTTAGAATTTTTTATCTCCTGCTCTGTAAATTACACGCAGGAGGCTCCTACAACGTCAAGAAGACTAACAAAGTTATTTTACTCCTAAATGGCAGCGAATTGAGCAGTAAGGATCTATACACCAAAACTGCTTCATTAAACTAAAGTTGTTTTGTGTGACTATAGTGTTTCTTTAATACTGGGGTGATGGTTAGCAGTTCCACAGAGTTGTTAATTTAAGCCCCACTTACCTGACTGTGGTCCTGAGGGTCATCTCCTCGAACTGCAATTTTTACCCCCCGGAGGCTGATCTCAAGGACACAGCTAGATGGTGGGTTTGACAGCACTGTAAGGCGACGAGACATAGCAATCTGAAATGCAAAGTTTACAGGTCAAACTAATTTCAAAACATTTCAGTAACACAAAAACATATTGCTTTTTATTCTTATGGGTACTCCCAAACTAATGTTTCTAGATGTGTAATATTTCCAGCAACCTTGGTTTTCATTGTCGAGCTCTTGAAACAAAAATGATAACTCTAAATAAAAGGACTGTGGGATCAACTATCATAAATCATTGTTTTGTTATTAGAGTTTGAGAACCTGAATTAAGATAAATTAAATATTCTAAAATTTACATGGAACTCTTTATACTAAACACAAAGACTTTAACAGGAATGTAAGATTTTCATTACTAGATTCATCCGAACGGTCACCAAAATGATAAGGCAGTAGGTATTACTGATACATCACACTTGGATGGAATTAATCAGATACTTAAGAGGTTTTATATATCACCGGGTAAGATGAAGGCAGGAGGAACACGTGAAATGCGTTGCCCAAATCATCAATTAGGTTGAAACATACAGATTTTTTTTAGAGGTTGTCACCTTTTGCATGGCGGTGCACAGAACTTCCGTTCCTTTGTGGTATGGAACTTGCACAGAGCCAAGGAACTTCACCCAGAACTGGTCAACCCAGTCAGAAGTTTGACTTTCTGGGAAAAAAGGTAACAGAAAGCTAGAGTTGCATATCAGCAATGGTAACAGTGAAAAGGCCACCCACTTGGGAGAGTGGACATATAAATTGACCTTCCATGAGAATATGATACAGTATCTAAATTATACTATACTAAACAGTCTCTAGGTGAAAGAATCAGAGTCTCTGGAACACCAGTTGCTACAGGCAATGGTCACAAACTGAGGATCTCAACCCAATGGGCCTTAATCATGTTGACACCTAGAATTCTGTAGACATTCCTGGGTGCATGCATCTAAAAACCGACACAGAACAGGGATCTCTCTTTTTTTTTTTCCCCATAAAATTCTACATAGAACAATAGCAGCATAGGGTAATGAATCACTTACATTATTTGATTAAATTTTTAATTAAATAAATAATTTATGTTCAATTAAATAAAACCTTTTTTTTCTCCATTTTAAGAGATTATCAAAACTAGCAAGAGTTTTTTGTTCATAACACGATCACTCATTAGACTCCTATTCCTGTGTACTTTTCTCTCCCTTTGGTATTTCAAATTAGAAATTAGAACACAGACCATTCCGATGCAATTTATTTCAGTGTTCGAATTATCTCAATGTTTCGGCTATTTTCAAAGAACGGTGTATAGTAGTCAGGAGTAACTGTTAAGAACTGGCATCACAACACAATATTAAATATCATTTAAGATACCCACCCTGTAATAGTGCTGCATTCCTAAGAGCACTGCACAATGCCTAGTGGAGCCATTTTTAATATTGCTGCCAGGCTTAGAAAGTACTTAGGGTTGAGGGCCTATCCACATTAATGTAGGGCAGTGATGGCTAAGTCTGGCACCTCATTTGTTTGGAAACTGCATTTACCATAATACTAGGGCAGTCTAAGGAGGAACATTCACCATGGAAAATCTAACTCTCAAAGATCTGGTGGGGTAAAAATCCCCATCATTGGGTTTAGAAGGTGCCTGCAGTCCAGATTCTGTGGATTGTACCTTCAATGGTCTAAGTGAGATGAGGTGCATAGGATCTCCAGTGTCCACGAGGGATTGGGGGTATATTGATATGCTCCATAATTTGTGAATCATAGTCAGATCAACTGGCATTTTGTTTTTACCTGTCGAGTGATCCTTGTCCTTGGTCACTTGTACTGCGTAATAAGCTGGAAATATACCATGCTCGCCTGTCCGCATGTTATAAGCCTCATACCAATGGTCTTCTGCCTGCACCTCCACCAGCAAGGGATCCTCAGCCTCCAGCTCCAGTTCCCCGGGGTGACGAGGCATGAACCTGTAGTTGAATAATAACAAAATAATTGGAGGGTAGTGAACCTTCAGGTCAATGAGATGGGAAGTAAGAGAGTAATTAAAAGCAAAGCAAAATCAATAGTAAATTTGAGAGATATTGACCTTTGTCAGAAAACCATTATTAAGTAAAGTATGGAAACATTATACAGTTGCCAAATAAACCTGGCTTTAAAGTTGAAGTGGGCTTACTGCTACAATAGAAAACAAAATACATGCTCCGTCAATGCAACAATAAATGCATACACAAGTCACTTTGTTCTATAGGAGATGGCCTTTAAATAACAGAATGCCGAAAGGTCAGATGGGTCAGGGGCTGTTAGGTAAATACATGAAATATTTGGACTATTCTTTCACTGAACCAGTGACTTCAGAAAGCAGACTTTTATACTGGAACATATTTTACATGTGACTTGCTGCTCAGATCTTATTACCCGATGAGTGAATTATAATTTGATTCAGTAATCCCAGGGATACATTGAGGGCTCTGTAAAAAGAGTACATCGGTTGCAATGTTCTAAAAGTGGAACAATGAGCAAGGGACATTTAATTGGTTTCCATGGTGACGGCTTCACTTTTAGAACTATGCTCATAAAATTAAACTTTCGACATACCCACTGTTGTTTTTACTAGATAGCATGGCTTCATACATTAAAACTTTAAGTGGGTAGGATGGTTTAGAAAAACCAAAAACAAACAAAATCTTGTTTGACAATAAATAGAAAGGTAAAATCAATGTAACTTGTTGAGTGTTATGACCTATGGGTGGTATGGTAATAATGAGATAAAAGGTTCCGTGCTGGACAACGTACCTGAAAACTGCTCGATGTGTCTGTTCTCGCTCTTCACCATTTATAAGACATGAAAACAATCCAAAGGAATCTGCAGCTAAGAAGATTAGAGACTGAGGGTTTCCCAAACTAGAAGACCCGTTATATATAAAGCACCCAAGCAAACAGCCATTCAGTTGGCAAAATAGAGCTGCTATGGTATAAATAACTAAAAAAAACAATAATGCAATGCCGCAAGTAAACGTCTTGGGGTACTGGTGTATTACAAAGCATACCCCTCTAAATTCACTTTCTTTACCAGTGCAAACAAAGTAAAAACAACAACAAAATAAAGGACATGCACTTTAACCCCTTAAGACCGCAGCCAAATGTACAAGTTGTGATCCAAAAAAACGTAAACAAAACCTGGTATTTGCGCTATATGTCTGTCCAACCATAATTCACCTCTTTCATATTAAATGCACCCCCCATTATTAAATATCATTTTATTCAGGGGAAACGGGGCTTTCGTTTAACATCAAATATTTAGGTATGGAACATAATTTAATATGAAAAAATATTTAAAAAATTGGAGAAAATACGAATTTTGTAAATTTTGTTAGTTCTACGTGACATTCTAACTGTGAATGTCATAATACTGTTTGCTTTTACTGCAATACAATACACATATTTGTATTCAGCGATGTCTCGCGTGTAAAACAGTACCCCCTATGTACAGGTTTTATGGTGTTTTGGGAAGTTACAGGGTCAAATATAGCGTGTTACATATTTCAGTTTTTTTACATTGAAATTCGCCAGATTGGTTACGTTGCCTTTGAGACCATATGGTAGCCCAGAAATAAGAATTACCCCCATGATGGCATACCATTTGCAAAAGTAGACAACCTAAGGTATTGCAAATTGAGTATGTCCAGTCTTTTTTAGTAGCCACTTGGTCACAAACACTGGCCAAAGTTAGTGTTAATATTTGAAAATGCAAAAAACTAATTTGAACGCAAATTTTGGCCAGTGTTTGTGACTAAGTGGCTACTAAAAAAACTGAACATACCCTATTTGCAATACCCTGGGTTGTCTACTATTGCAAATGGTATGCCATCATGGGGATAATTTTCATTCCTGGGCTACCATACGGTCTCAAAGGCAACCTGGCGAATTTTAATGTGAAAAAACTGAAACGCAAACCTTATATTTGACTCTGTAACTTTTGAAAACACCATAAAACCTGTACATGAGGGGTACTGTTATACTCAGGAGACTTCGCTGAACACAAATATTAGTGTTTCAAAACAGTAAAATGTATCACAACAATTATATCGTCAGTGTAAGTGCCATTTGTGTGTGAAAAATGCAAAAAATGTCACTGTCACTGACGATATCGTCGTTGTAATATAATATATTTTACTGTTTTGAAACACTAATATTTGTGTTCAGCCAAGTCTTCCGAGTAAAACAGTACCCCCCATGTACAGGTTTCATGGTGTCTTGGAAAGTTACAGAGTTAAATATAGTGCTAGACAATGTAATTCCCTGAACTTTTGGCCTGGGTTGGCAGGCAGGTCCTGCAAATTGTAATTAATAAAATGACCTAATTATGTAAAATTATTACATAAATATATGCGTAGAATTATTATATATATATGTGTGTATATATATATGTGTGTATATATATGTATATAATTTTTTTTAATTATTTTTATTTATATATAGGTATATTCATAGTGATATATACGTATATACTTATGTATATAGATATATATATTATTTCGTTCTACATGTATTTTGATATCAATATATATATATTAATTTTAAAATACAGTTAGAACGAAATTACGCATGTTTATATATTTTTTATCTATTTTTTTTATTATTTTTTTATTTATTTTTTTAACGTATTTATATATTTATTTATTTTTTATTATATATAAATATATATATAATGAAAATTATATATATATATTTAATCAATATCATTGTACGTGTATTTTGATATTAATATATATATATAATTATGTATATATTAATATTAAAATACACGTAGACAGTGTATGCATATTTATGTGTATGTGTGTATATGTGTGTATATATATACTTAGATCATATATATAATAAATATATATATGATCTAAGTATATATAATTTATTTTTACACTGTTTTAACATTTGTTATTTTTTTTTCAGACAGGCACTTTTATTTTTTTTGTCATTACAGGCACTCCCCCTGCTGGCAATGCCTTGGACGGCTATGCCGTCCATGTGATCGCGGGGTCCTCGCAAGGACCTTGCGATCACATGGCCCTGGGCGGCTGAAGAGGACGCAGGGGGACTCCCTGGGCTCCCAGGTAAGTCCCCCATACCGCGATCGCCGGCGTGGGATCGCCGGCGACCAGGTAAGTACATAAGATCGCAGGACGTACTATGCCGTCCTGCGGCTTTTAGAGCCACCAAAATAAGGACGGCATAGTACGTCCTGCGGTCTTAAGGGGTTAAACACAATATGAGAGGTCGTAAACTTCAAATTCTTCACACAAACAGCAACAGAAACAGTAAAGCACACCAACACGCATCTCGCCATACCCCAGTTATTGTTTAACCTTTGATACACTCACTCGTACAGCGTGAACGCCCATTCATGAAGACGTTGAGGAATTTTTTGGAATAGGAGACATCGCCCTCTGGAGAGGAGCTCTCCGAGAGGCACATAGACCTCCGAACTCTGTTCCCTTCCCTCCCGGCAGCTCCCACCTGCTCCTCTTCCTCTTCTTCATACTCTTCCCCAATGGCTGACTCATAGGGCGAGGAAACACAGTTGTCGTATACAGTACCGCTGTCACTGTCATCGCTATATCCTGCGTAACACTGCCGCAGGCTGACCAGTTGTAACTGCACGTTCTCATCTACCACCAGGGTGTACTTTACAGAGTCATAAGATAAGCCACTGGTGTCGGAACTAACTGATGACCTCTGAAGGGCACGGTGACCACCCACTCTGCCAGAGCAGCCAAGGTATCCCACCCCATCATCTCCTTCCTCTTCCTCCTCACTGATAGATAACTGCTGTCGGCCACCATTGTGCGGGCGGATGTTAACATCTGCATCTGAACTGACAGACATACGGCAGGGTCCAGTCTGTGACAGAAAGGGTTTATCTTGTTCTTGAGGATCTGAACATCTCTGGACTGGTGTCAGGAAGATCTCCTCTGTGGGTTCAAGCCTAACATCAGTCTGGTAGCGGATTCGATCTCGGTGAGGGTCCAGGCGAGATCTTGTGTTTGTGCGATTAGAGGGGTCATTGGTGCTTTGTGTAGTGTTGTTATGTCGACAAGGAGTATCTGTAGAGGTCCCTCGGTCCTGGGTAACAGCTGGTGGGTTCCCCTCATCACTCAGACACACGTGCTCATTGGATGGTGTGGTATCTCCTGTGGACAGATGGACATAGCAGGGATTTATGGACATGTACATAGAAAGTTACCCAAACCAATCAACTCACCATTAACTAATAAATGCCAGATTCACATTTAAAAAACAACAACTGAATAGCGGCTTAGAGGCAGGAATGAAGGCTTGGGATGTTTAAGGCCTCAAGTTCAAATCCCCTGTTGGGCACTTCTGAAACGACCACGTCTGGCCGTTTGGATGTCACGGTGAGAGCCGTGACACTAACACCATGTGAACTTTCCCTAAATAGCAAAAACAGCTGTCAGCGTATCCAGATTCCCCCATGTAGGTGGTCCTGCATCATAAATTCCAGAGAGCTGAATACCCTGTCAAGACCCATTATGATTTCACAAGAACAAATCTGTATATACCTCCATTTTGGTTAACACAGTAAAGGAGTTTAAGCATGCTTGGGATAGGCATAAGGCTATCCTAACTATAAGACCAGGGACTAATGAAAATATTTAGAGAATTGGGCAGACTAGATGGGCCGAATGGTTCTTATCTGCCGTCACATTCTATGTTTCTATGTTTCTATCTAGCATCTTGTCCTGTTATTATGCCATTGAGCCAGCCTGGAGTTGATGTCACAATCATTTATATCATGATTTCCTACTAAGCCACGAGATAGCTCAATTTTTTTATATAATAATGGCTTGGCAGGGGAAGATGGTCAGCTATCTGGGGTTTCAGGCATTAAACTTGGCATATTTCAGACACATAAGATAATGTGTGCCTCCATTCTGGAAACATTGGCCCATAACCAACTACCTGGTTGGTAACTTCACCCCCAGAGGTACACAAGCAACAGCATCGAGCAATAGAGCCATGACAACTATAAGGGTGCAGCTGGCTTTTAATTTTCATCAAACAAATCTCTATATGTTTGTTCATTCATCCATTCTTAATTATTTAAATAGCCCTCATTTCTTTTATTAAGGTTGCCGATTATAGAACATGGGAAATGTATCCATAACCCAAAGTCATCTTAATATCACTCCAAACCCACTTTACCTGTTACCGATACCCAAACCATAAATGTCCTCCTAAAACCACTCTCACTGCCTCCCATTCAGCCCCATGCAGTTTCTGTTCATGTGATAGGGAATCTCAGAGGAATTCTATCAGCTAAACTTAGTGTGACCGACAATTTTCTACAGCTTGCTGGATGTTTTAGATTTACTCAGTTCAAGAAAAGGTATCTGGTCTTTAAGGTCCTAAACCCCTACGTCTGTATTTACTTTATATTACACTATATTTGGAGAGACGCACGCTGCAGTTTTTGTTGGACATTCGGTGCCATCTCCCAGGACTAGTGAATTTTGAGTGCCAGTTTTCAACGTGCTAGCTGAATACCCAGGGATCTCAAACTCTGGTTGACCAGATGTCGATGATCTACAACTCCCAGAATACTTTGATTGCAATAGATGGCCTGAGACTTCTGGGTGTTGTAGCTTGGCAGCATCTGGGGTCATAGTTTGAGATGCCTGGCATGGACACCACCATCACTGTTTATAAGGGGCTGCTCAGGACTGCGTCTTGGATAAGATAGATACTTTGAGGTTAGATGACCCTTCTTAGTAGCCACTATGTATCATAATGCAGATTATCGGCCCAGTACTCTATGGTGTATCTAGACTGGGGTCCATCTGTGCGGCGTGGGTGTGCCCGCTATTGTGGCACAGGGTTTCATATGCTCTAGAATAAGGCCTGGAAGTGTGGGGATTAGGACATGCTCACCAGTTTTCAAGGGAGAGGAGGAGCGAGAAACGCGATCCTGCCAGCTGTATTTCTTCCCCAGGGAATTATTATTTAGAGTGTCCTGAAGGAGAAAGAAAAATATAAAAAAAACATGACTAAGATTAAAGCCCAGTCAGTGTATCTGCATAGCGCAGACATATAGTGCAGCGTGGTACCAAAAGGAAAGCGATCAAACTGTTATTTAAATCTCACATTGTTGGCAATAATTTCCAGCATCAGACGGTGCTTTTTATTACAGAGCTACATTATCGACCCTCCAGTCATGCAGAATTCGAGAAGCGTCTGTGTGCAGCCTTCACAAACATTAATGGCATAACCCTTTGATCTGTGTTTGCTTTAGGTGGAAAGGGCTGGGAGACTGAGAGATGGTGTTAGACTAAGGGATCCCTGATGATTCACCCAAGCCCAGAGCGGACCATTCTCCAGCTGCTGTAACCATGGTAACCACCGCTTCGTGCATGGAATGGGGGATTTAAAGAGAGGTGAAAGAGTGAAGGAGACAGAACTGGTGGGGAAGAAAGCAGAGCAACAAATATAGAATGAAAGTGAGAAGAGGATAAATAGAGGCAAACAAATGTAGCTCTTATGTAACAAAATCAAGTGACGGATTGTGGCCTTGATGTGACTGGGTAGGGATGCAGTATGGCCTTCAAGTGACAGAAACAGGGCACAGCTGGGTCTGGTCTGGGAGTGGTGGATCAGTGACATAGTGTAGGTAGGTAAAGGGTATACACTGGGAGAGGTGACATGGAGTGTGTGTGTACACTGGGAGAGGTAGTGTGAGGTGTACCCTGAGAGTGGTAGTGTGGGCAGAGGGTGTGTAAGCTGTGAGAGGTAGTGTGGGGAGATGGTGTATACGCTGTGAGAGATAGTGTGGGGAGATGGTGTGTACGCTGTGAGAGATAGTGTGGGGAGATGGTGTGTACGCTGTGAGAGATAGTGTGGGGAGATGGTGTGTACGCTGTGAGAGATAGTGTGGGGAGATGGTGTGTACGCTGTGAGAGATAGTGTGGGGAGATGGTGTGTACGCTGTGAGAGATAGTGTGGGGAGATGGTGTGTACGCTGTGAGAGATAGTGTGGGGAGATGGTGTGTACGCTGTGAGAGATAGTGTGGGGAGATGGTGTGTACGCTGTGAGAGATAGTGTGGGGAGATGGTGTGTACTCTGTGAGAGATAGTGTGGGGAGATGGTGTGTACGCTGTGAGAGATAGTGTGGGGAGATGGTGTGTACGCTGTGAGAGATAGTGTGGGGAGATGGTGTGTACACTGTGAGAGGTAGTGTGGGGAGATGGTGTGTACGCTGTGAGAGGTAGTGTGGAGAAATGGTGTGTATGCTGTGAGAGGTAGTGTGGGAGATGGTGTGTACGCTGCCAGAGGTAGTGTGGGGAGATGGTGTGTACACTGTGAGAGGTAGTGTGGGGAGATGGGTGTGTACGATGTGAGAGATAGTGTTGGGAGATGGCGTGTACGCTGTAAGAGGTAGTATAGGAAGACAGAGTACCCTGGGACAGGTAGTGTGGGGAGAGGGAGTAGTATAGCAAGAGGGTGTACCCTGGGATAGGTAGTGAGGGAGAGGGCATACTCTGGGATAGGTAGTGTGGGAGAGGGAATACAATGACAGACAGGGGCGTATTAGCCGCGAGGCAAACAAGGCATTTGCCTTGGGCGGCATTTTCCAGGGGGCGGCAAAAAAAGCCGCCCCCCAAATGCCCAAGGCAAATGTCTTGTTAGCCTTGCGGCTAACAGACATGCCGGCGGGCTGCTGGGCGATCGGGCGGCACTGCCTGGTGGGCGGGCGGCCGGCCGGCGAGGGAGCACTTCCCCTGAGCTGTCTGCTCAGCTCCCTCGCCAGCCGCAGAGTGAGGCTGGGAGGCGGAGCCGGAATATGACGTCATATTCCGGCTCCCAGCCTCACTCTGAGGCGCGCGAGGGAGCTGAGCAGACAGCTCAGGGGAAGTGCTCCCTCGCCGTCCGTCCGCCCGTCCGCCAGGCAGTGCCGCCCGATCGCCCAGCAGCCACTGGACCACCAGGGAGGAAGAGACACCCCCCTCCCCAGCATTCCCAAAGGTAAGGAGGCTGGGGGGGGGGTGAAAAATAAATTTTAAAAAATGTGTTAAAAATAAATTTTAAAAAATGTGTTAAAAAAAATGTGTTCAAAATAAATTTAAAAAAAAGTGTTAATGTGGGTGGGTGAGTGTGTGTCTGTGTCTGTTAGTGTGTGTCTGTGTCTGTTAGTGTGTGTGTCTGTTAGTGTGTGTGTGTGTCTGTTAGTGTGTGTGTGTGTCTGTTAGTGTGTCTGTTAGTGTTTGTGTCTGTTAGTGTGTGTGTCAGTGTGTGTGTCTGTTAGTGTTTGTGTCTGTTAGTGTGTGTCTGTTAGTGTTTCTGTCTGTGTCTGTTAGTGTGTGTGTCTGTTAGTGTGTGTGTGTCTGTTAGTGTGTGTGTGTGTCTGACTGTGTGTGGCTGTTAGTGTGTGTGTGTGTCTGTTAGTGTGTGTTTGCCTGTGAGTGTGTGTGTATGTTAGTGAGTGTGTGTGTCTGCTAGTTTGTGTCTGCTAGTGAGTGTGTGTCTGTTAGTGTGTGTCTGTTAGTGAGTGTTTGTCTGTTACTGAGTGTGAGTGTGTCTGTTAGTGTGTGTGTGTTTCTGTTAGCGAGTGTGTGTTTCTGTTAGCTAGTGTATGCGTATCTGTCAGTGAATGTGTGTGTGTGTATTTAGAATGCGGGGCGGGGGGAAAGGTTGGGTGGGGGTGGCGCGGAGGGAGGGGGGGCGCCTGAGTTTTGTCCTGCCTAGGGCAGCACAAAACCAGGATACACCACTGATGACAGAGGCAGAGTGGGGAGAGGCAGTAGTACAGAGAGAGGGTTACCCTGGGAGAGGTAGTTTGGGGAGACGATATTCCCTGGGAGACACGGTGTGGGGAGAGGTGGTACACTGAGAGAGACAGAGTGGAGAGAGGGAGTACACAGAGAGAGACAGAGTAGAGAGAAGGAGTACACAGAGAGACAGGGTGGAGAGAGGGAGTACACAGAGAGACAGGGTGGAGAGAAGGAGTACACAGAGAGACAGGGTGGAGAGAGGGAGAACACTGAGAGAGACAGTGTGGAGAGAGGGAGTACACAGAGAGACAGGGTGAAGAGAGGAAGTACACTGAGAGAGACAGTGTGGAGAGAGGGAGTACACAGAGAGGCCGGGTATATGAAAGTGCATTCCTGGGATGAGATAGGGCAGTTAGCAGACATACCCAAGTCTTGGAGAGGGTGGATTGTGAAGAATAATTACCTAGAACAGACTAGAGAGCACGAACTAAGGATTGAATGAAAGGTTTCAGGAAAAGCATGGATGAAACTGACAGACTTTAAGGAGAGAGTGAATACAAGTTATAGACTTCAGAGAAGTTGTGGATAGGAGTGACAGGGGTAGGAGTTGCCTGGAGGTTATTGAAAGACACAGAGTGGATAAACCATTTGCCCTTATCCCATTAGCAGCCACTGACAGGATTACATTTCTCCTATTAGCTGAGATTAATGTGTGAGTACAGAGCATCTGTCAGGGATATTCTGATATTCTGTGGCTCCTGACAGACGCGTCAGCAATGCCCCCACCTCCTCTGGCCTGTGAGCCCGTGTTGTGTATTTAATCACAATAACAGGGGATTGGAAGGGGCCGCATACTGATTGACTTCACACAAGTCATTCAAAGCTAATGGAAGGTTATTAACCAAAAAATGCAGTTACTTTAGACGGCAACTATTAGTTTAATATAGTACGGAGAATAAATCAGTGTATAGAAGAGGTATGATGCCCCAGCAATATGAGAGAGAGAGAGAGAGAGAGAGAGAGAGTTAGTTTCTGTATGTGTGTACGCAACCCCCCATGCATGCAAATAGGCACCAGATTCACCCACACATGCAGACAGGCTTCAGAGAGGGCCTGGTGTTTCCATGTACCAATTCAGACAGCTGTCACACCGGTTTGCTCATAATATTAAGGTTTTATCCAGGCTATTTGTATTTGCTATATGTAAGTATCCACACAGGCACATTTTATAGTGCATTGCTCAGGGACAGGAGTCTGGCTGGACATAATGGGAGTTTTAGCTCCATAGCGGCAGACGATGCAAGGACTGCCCTGCGTTTCACCGAGCGCTGCGTTTGGCGTGCAGTAAAATTAAACACCACATCTACTTTGGGGAAGATTTTTTTGTGCCAAGTATTAATAGAACATAGCGGAATTATTGAGGAAATAGTAAAAGGGTAGTGGATACCCGGAATAGTCTTCCAGCGGAAGGAGTAAAGACTAGCTCATTTAAAAATGCACGAAGCCACCATAAACAAAATGGCAGAATAAATCTGATATTTCATATAGAGTAGCCTAGACAGGTTCCTCTTTGCTGTTGCAATCTATGTTTCCATGTAACATATATAAAATGTACGCCTGTATGTGTAATTACTGATATTTGTATATAGCTTACATGTTCATGTGCTGTATGTATGGAAGCATGTGTCTCCCACGTGTATGTATCAATTTCTGTATGTTGCTTTTTATTTATACCTTTCTACGGCTAAGAAAATGTAATAAGTATTTAACATCTCATCTTGGGAATGGAGGAGGGATGTGAATGAACACGTTTTGTTTATTATTTAAGTGCATTAAAATGAGTAATCTTATTATAGTTGTGGCCCGGTTATTATTCATGCCTAGATGAGATGATTACAGAAATAGAATATGATAGAAAAATACAGATAGAAGCATGAAATATGGTCCAACATGGAGGAATACCAGTTTCAACAAGAGTAAAATACTAGGAGCATAAGTCTACTATGTAAAAAGTTAAATAACAGATTTAGATGTAGGAAGTTTTTTTGGGGATACTCAAGGAGTATGGCATTTGAACACCATGTTTAAGATCAAAATGGGTCAGGGCCCAGGGGTGGCCAAAAAGTTAAATCTCCAACGGTTATAGAACTACAATACAAAGCTTTGGTGGAAACCTAGGCCTAGGGGAAAAGTGGCATTGAAATAGGGATATAAGTAAAAATAGGAGGGCCTACTAACCTATTAACCTTACAAATGTACAATAAAACATCATTCACCTTATCTCTTATGTGATGTAACGGAGAAGTTGAATGTGGTTTTATTGTACAACTGTTATAGAACTATGTCTATGATCCTTTGACTGACCCTGGCAAATGTCAGTGGTCTTGTAGTTCTGCAATACCTGGATTTACCTTCCCTCCACCTCTGCAATAGACCACACAGAAGACAAGATTACTTTTTCTATAGTATTGAAGAGTACTGGTACCTATTGATGAGTCTGGTACCTATTGATGAGTCTGGTACCTATTGAAGAGCACTGGTACCTACTGAAGAGCACTGGTACCTATTGAAGAGTACTGGCACTTTTTGTCCTACAAACACAAAGCACTGGTGCCATGTGTGACCTGATTGTATCAGCTGATGTTCTGGCATATTTGCAGTACCTATACATTTTTGCGAACTTCTGTCATTACCTGTGTTCGAGGGGCCTGGGGGAAGAGGTTGAGGGTCGTGGGTCTCTTGGGCCTGTAGGTATCCATGGATGAAGGAAGAAGAGGCCGGGGGTCAGCGGAAGGCACTGTCTCTTCTTCGTGAATCTGTACAGCATCAATTAGATCCAACTGGAGCATCTCTGCCTGGATCCGGCTGGCAGCCCCCACCCCTCCTGGGGCTGGTCCTGGCTCGACACGCAGACAGCTCTGGGGGATCAGGAGACAGAGTCATGGGACAAGAGGGAGGGAGAGTTAGAGTGACATCATCTGCTGAGGTGGGGGGGGTGAGTGTCATCGCTGCTGGGAGGGGAACACAATGGCAAAAGTTATGTCTCTACGGAGGCAAGTGACATTATACAAACTAATGGCAGACCGCGTGCGACCGTGCATAGGGATCTAAACGGACAATGTCTGCGTAGAAACAACCCAAAATATGTAACAAGTGGAACTGTTCGAGAAAGAAGGCCACGATGTCCCAGAAAAGGCTGAGCGGGACAGCCATCACGGGACGGGTACACACACAGAATAGTAATTAAGAGCAAAGGGGAAACAGCAACGTGTAGGAAGAAACAGGGAGTGTGGGAATAATGGAACAAAAAACAGAGGGAGGGGAACGTCACACAAAACATGACCTCAGGTCCCTGCTGGGACTGTGTGCCCTGAACAGAGGCTGGCTGTGCGCACACAGAAAATTCACAGTGACAAACAGAATACATGAACATACACAGAGTCTGCGTGCACATTCTATTCAATAGGAAATTCTAGAATTTTTTATTTCATTCCTTTAAATACTGCTAAGAAAACCCATTGAAATCTTATCTTGCAGCTTTGTTGTAAACAATAGAACGGCAGACATTTTTATTTTATATTTTTTTATTTCAGTGGTTTTATGTATCCAAACATTGGTCTGTTTGAGAAGGCAGTAAATTAAACATCTGCCGCTGGCGTGGCACTTGTTTAGTAGCATATAAAAAATATGGAAATACAAAAAAAAAAGCCAACGAGTATTTTATATCTTTAGAGTAATTTACTGCTTTAATATGCAGTAAACGCGAGTGATTTACTAAATAATCTATTAATTTGTCAGGGAATTGTAGTGGAGTTAAAGATTTCGGTTAAAATAGCTGAGCTGTGACCTGAACTATAAATGTTTCAGCTTTTTGCATGAATTTTGCCATTCGGTTTTCAATTCGTTACAATTCACTGCTTGTGCAGTTATTCACTGAAGTGCATTGTGAATTTAAAGTGAATTGCAATTTTAGGTCCAGTACCCAGACTGAAAAAAAATGTTTTACATTTGGCTGAAAGTCACTTTCAATTTACCGTAAATTTATACTTAAAGGGACACTATAGTCATTAGAACCACTACATCTTAATGTAGTGGTTCTGGTGTCTATAGCCTGACCCTGCAGGCTTTTCAATGTAAACACTGACTATTTGAGAAAAGGCAGTGTTTACATTGCTGCCTATGGACACCTCTAGTGGCAGTCACTCAGATGGCTACTAAAGGTGCTTCCTAGTCCAGTGTCGCACATTCTGCATGTAGGCGCTGAACGTTCCCCTAAGAGGAGCTTTGTTTTTCTGCGCATGCACAATAACCTTCCAATGCTTTCCAACAGGATTAGCTGAGATCATTTTAGTATCTCAACCATGGAGGCGAGGGAGAAAAGGTACGTTTAAATTCCTTTTTATTTTACTGAAAGGGGGGCGGTCGCCTAAACAGCCGCTCGAGCACTAGAGTGTTGGGAATACATGTTTCTATTCCTAACATTATAGTGTTCCTTTCAGGCCAAAGTAATTGAACTGGAAGCATAGCTAAATTAGAAAATGTTTCTGGTTCAGCTATTCGCCTTAAATGTTACATTTACTGTTAGTGAATATCCCTGTATGGGAGAATTATAAAAGTGTCACTAACAGAAACGTGGGTTCAAGTTCTGTAATCCGCATGGAAATCAAAGTATCAGCTGATTACTCAAGCTTTGGAACCCACATTTCTGTTGGCTATACTATCATTAAGCCCATCCACTCTGTGGATCCTGTAGGCACACCTGGCAATAGTCCTAGTCTGACACAGAGTCTCTGGAAATCACTGAATGCTGGGGGTCATTGGTCCTATCTTCAGCAATATGGCCTCTCCACCATGTCCAGCGACCTAGTCCATATACCAATCCAGGCCATATCCAGATAACCGTCTGCCTACCCAATGAGATTATTTAAACAACAGGCAACTCTGACTCAGATGTCCTAATATAAAGTATCATTATTCAATATTAAATTGGCACTGGCAAAATGACACAACGAATCGTTGTAACACTGCAGCATTTATTAGAGAATGGCATTATTACAGCCATAATAGTATGTGCAGTTACAAAGCTAAACACTGAGGGGATAGTACTATACCCCCTATGCAACAAATATAGTGACCTATACTAAATGTAGACCTTACGTTTAAGGGGCACTATAACCACTTACCCAATCAACATGTTACCATGTATACTTGTAGTTTAGCACTGTAATTTTCTGTACATGCAGTTGTTCATTGTAAGTTTCAATGAATATATTTACCCACTATTCCAGGTACATAGAGTTATTAACATTTTGGCTGATAGAATCTGGCTGGCAAATATTTAAAGGGACACTATAGTCCCCAGAACAACTACAGCTTAATGTAGTTGTTCTGGTGAGTATAATAGCTACCTTCAGGTATTTTCATGTAAACACCAAGTTTTCAGAGAATTGCCCCTAGGGACACCTCCAAGTGGCCACTACTCAGATTGCCACTTGAGGGGCTTCCTGGCTCCAGGCTGCACAGTAAGCAGCCCTGCCGTTCAGCATCCCCACGCTCTCCATGGGGACTTTGAATTTTCCTCATATGCATTGATTCAATGCATCTCTATGAGGTCCTGATTGGCCAAAACGGCATTTGGTCCTGCCGTCGTGCCAATTTTAGCTAATCCAATGCTTTCCCAATGGGAAAGCATTGGATTGGCTAAAAATCGTCCATTTTACTCTTGCTCTATCTCTTCCCCCCATACCTTGCCCCTGTGAGCAGTAAATTCCTTCAAATACCAGTGTCTATCTCCATTCCTGATCATTAGACCTTATTCCACAAACCAGCTAACAAACTGAGCCACTTCATTTCCACCTCTCCATACCTCACAACAGTACCTCTTTTGGGCCTTAAATCCCTCTGTCCCTCTTCTCTCCTAGTATCCTAGTAACCCTCTTTTCTAACCCTCCTCTCCATATTGTTAGTGTGTGAGTGTATTACAGAACTCCACAGTACTAAAACTCCCAGTATTGTGTCTGAGTGTATAACAGAGCTCCACAGCAATAATACTCCCAGTAATGTGCCTGAGTGTATAACAGAGCTCCACAGCAATAATACTCCCAGTAATGGGCCTGAGTGTATAACAGAGCTCCACAGTACTAATACTCCCAGTAATATGCCTGAGTGTATAATAGAGCCCCAAAGCAATAATACTCCCAGAAATGTGGCTGAGTGTCTAACAGAGCTCCACAGCAATAATACTCCCAGTAATGTGTCTGAGTGTATAACAGAGCCCCACAGCAATAATGCTCCCAGTAATGTGTCTGAGTATATAACAGAGCCCCACAGCAATAATGCTCCCAGTAATGTGTGAGTCTATAACAGAGCTCCGCAGCAATAATACTCCCAGTAATGTGGCTGAGTGTATAACAGAGCTCCGCAGCAATAATACTCCCAGTAATGTGGCTGAGTGTATAACAGAGCTCCGCAGCAATAATACTCCCAGTAATGTGTGAGTGTATAACAGAGCCCCACAGCAATAATACTCCCAGTAATGTGTCTGAGTGTATAACAGAGCTTCACAGCAATAATACTCCCAGTAATGTGTCTGAGTGTATAACAGAGCTCCGCAGCAATAATACTCCCAGTAATGTGTGAGTGTATAACAGAGCCCCACAGCAATAATACTCCCAGTAATGTGTCTGAGTGTATAACAGAGCTCCACAGCAATAATACTCCCAGTAATGTGTCTGAGTGTATAACAGAGTTCCGCATCAAAAATACTCCCAGTAATGTGTGTGTATAACAGAGCCCCACAGCAATAATACTCCCAGTAATGTGTCTGAGTGTATAACAGAGCTCCACAGCAATAATACTCCCAGTAATGTGTCTGAGTATATAACATAGCTCCACAGCAATAATACTCCCAGTAATGTGTGAGTCTATAACAGAGCTCCACGGCAATAATACTCCAAGTAATGTGTCTGAGTGTATAACGGAGCTCCACAGCAATAATACTCCCAGTAATGTGTCTGAGTGTATAACAGAGCTCCACAGCAATAATACTCCCAGTAATGTGTCTGAGTGTATAACAGAGCTCCGCAGCAATAATACTCCCAGTATTGTGTCTGAGTGTATAACAGAGCTCCACAGCAATAATACTCCCAGTAATGTGTCTGAGTATATAACAAAGCTCCACAGCAATAATACTCCCAGTAATGTGTCTGAATGTATAACAGAGCTCCGCAGCAATAATACTCACAGTAATGTGTCTGAGTGTATAACAGAGCTCCACAGCAATAATACTTCCAGTAATGTGTCTTTAAACTACAATAAATGTTTTAGAAATCAGTCTGTGTAAATAAGATACATTGTTCTTGTTCTAAATTACTTTTAAGCTTTCTAAATTGTTATTCGTAAGTCACCTAGAATTTATAAGAACAGCCCCACCCCCCAGCCACAACCCTAAAATTAAAGTGTCCATCTTTGTCCATTTGAAATGTTGGGAGGTATGTCTTACTGCAACTCTCAGGCCTTATTCCACAAACCAGCTATATAAACTGGTTCCTGCTATGCATCTACCCACCCTAGTTCCTTCTAACCGTAGAGCACACCCTTCCAGCTGTTTGACATCACATTCTGTTACCTCCTCATTCACTTTACATCAAGCTTGTCAAACTCGCAGAACCGCGGTCCGCATGCTGCCCACAATTAAGATTTTTGCGGCCCAACGAGCCACGAGTTTGCCATACTTACTAAAGGAGAATGGGCACCTGCTCTCCCCACATTGCAGGTGCCTACTCTGCCAAAATTACCCGGCCGGAGAGGAGAGGTCCCTGGCATTATAAACATCAGTAATGATAAGAATAATTAGAAACAGCTCCCCTTTAAAAAAAAAAGCCACTGAAGACACGTTTTAGTATTACAGATGGAGTCACATTACAAGGATACAATTTCAACCCTTTACATTGTAATTGTATCATTCTGGCTTTGACTGGTGGGTGTATGCATGATGCAATCAGTGATACTAACAACAAGCCCGTAAACAAAGTGGGTGCGGCATCCAATGGTGCATGCGCGCTAGAATGGCAAACTACCATATGCATATACAGTGAGCATTGCTGCAGCACACATTCATGGGCTCAATTTCCCTGAATTTAAATTATAAGTGCAGCGCGAGAGCTTTTAAATGTGCTTTCATTGCACTTTTCCAACTGGCAACAGGTGACAGAGCCGGCATGTTGGGTGATTGAAAGGATTAAGGGAACATCGGGTATCCCGATACTTACTGCTAATTGTCTATGCTGTTCTAATAATTGAGATACAGACTCATCGCTCCCATGTTAAGAGGCAAGCACATCTTCAGTTACCAGATTTGGGGACCTACCCGTCGTCCTACATTGTCTATGCTTATGACTTATGCATCGAAATTAAATTCAAAACAAATAAAAAGATATTTACAAAAAAAACGATTCCAAAATTGGGCATTAAATGGCTCTGACACCTTGTGACTTAGCAGCCCAAATCTAGCACATGTCCACAGACTTTCTCTGTAATGCACGCAGTAGTACAAGGGGCAAGCGTCACAGCAAGATATGGCAACAAACAGAGGCTTGCTTTGTGCGCAGATACATTCCGCGCATAAAGATTTTATGGATATTTGGAGCTATATGACCTTATAAATGTAGTGCAATTAAGTAAGTTTTCACCTTAAATTCCTAAACAAAACATCAAAGTTCTACGGCAGGAAAAACTACGCAGCAAACTGACTTGCATCCCTAAAGGCAAATTATGTTGTTGTACAGAGTGCCAGTTGGCTTTTATATACCATTAAAATCTATGATTCATTTTTATTAAAAAGAAACCCAGCAGCATGCTTGCCAGAATTAGCATTGCGCACACAGAACTAATCTCTGATTCTATCATTTCTCTTAGTAGTGCTGGATCCATTGGGACCCTAATCCGATCGTCCATTTTTTTTTTTCTTTGCTAGATTCCCCAAAAAGTCTCCACAAAGCACAGAGTGACAATAAATTAATTAGATACTCCGTGTAGTAATTCCAGAGCATTTCTGGAACAAAATGGAATTTTAAAGGCACTCGTCAGATAGGGTGTCCTGGAATATAAAACCTTCTTTTTCAGGAGCAAGTGATACATTGTGCTCAGTTAGCAATATTGTAACACGTCCTGTAACATGTATAGCTTGGAGGAAAGACGAGACAGGGGGGATATGATAGAAACATTTAAATACATAAAGGGAATCATCACAGTAAAGGAGGAGACTATATTCAAAAGAAGAAAAACTACCACAACAAGAGGACATAGTCTTAAATTAGGGGCAAAGGTTTCAAAATAATATCCGGAAGTATTACTTTACTGAGAGGGTAGTGGATGCATGGAATAGCCTTCCAGCTGAAGTGGTAGAGGTTAATACAGTGAGGGAGTTTAAGCATGCGTGGGATAGGCATAAGGCTATCCTAACTATAAGATAAGGCCAGGGACTAATGAAAGTATTTAGAAAACTGGGTAGACTAGATGGGCCGAATGGTTCTGATCTGCCGTCACATTCTATGTTTCTAAATTGAAAGACTAGAACCCTGTACTACCAGCGATCTGTAATGATGAATCCTCCTCCACTTCACATTCTGCAATGCTAAAGTACACTGCTTGTAGTGATTAATGGAGAACTCTATATCAATATGCAGAACATGAGCCACTTCAATCCAGTCACTAGCATACATCACTATGTTACCATGGCAACTGATAGAAAAATTGCTCCTCGTCCATAAAGAGATTTAAAGAAAAAATTAACACAGAACAGTGAGATTAATTATTTATCTTTCATTTCAGTAACGGAAATATGAATCAGTTAAACTCATAAGTATAGATCGGCAAATGTTGTACTTGCAGTTAATACACCGTTTATATTTATTACGTAATATATAAAGTATCTAATGGGTGAATTAAACACTATTAACCTTTTTTTGTCACCATTGATTTGAGCCATTCCCCCAGGGCCTTCTGGTTAATACTGGATTAGACTCACCTGGTTTCCTTTTACTTATAATTTTAACCCCCATCTGATTTGTGCAGCCAGCAGACAAATTTTTTATCTTTCTGCTATTTTACCTGCAAAACTCAGTGAGCAAAAATCTCCAAATGTTCATCACAATGATTTAGCCTCAATTTAATGTTTGGAAATCCAACGTTTCCCATTTCATTTTTCATGGACAACATTCCCCCCAAAATTTTAATTTCTGACGTATTCCTAACGCTATAACGTTTGCTATTTAGATGAACAACCACCCGTTCCCATGTTCAACAAAGATAGATTTACTTACCTTTTAGCCCTTGCCGCACCCAACTCTCAGCGGTTGCCCCGCCTCCCTGGCTGAGCTCATCAATCTTGCTGATCTCGGCCAATCCAATGCTTCACTGGGACTTGTGCGCATGCGCAGCAAATCACCGCACTACACCACTTTGCATCTCCTCATAGAGATGGATTGAGTCAGTGCATCTTTATGGGAAGCGTTCAGCATCTCTGTGAAGAGCGTGGAGACGCTGAATGCCATCCTGCAATCTTTGCAGGACTGAACCCAGGAAGTCCCTCTAGTGGCTGTCTGAAAAACCGCCACCAAAGGTGGTCATAGAAAAGGCAGCATTTAAACTGCTGACCCTGCATGAACAGGCTATATGACCCAGAACCGCTATATTAGGCCGTAGTGGTTCTGGTGATTATAGTGTCCATTTAAACTCAGAGATTTTTTGTGAATTTGTAAATAATATCCAGTAATGAAGTTTGATGGTCATTAGCATTTATACACTTCCACAATATTCTCCAGCACTCAAGAAATGAGGAAAAAGACTGTACAATATACACAGAGCAGCACACAAGCAAAATGAGGACCCAGCACATAAACTCAGATTAAGCAGCAACATAACATAACACATTATATATATATATATATCCACACACACAGATCTGGTTCTCTAAAGTCACTTACCTTGCAGTGTCTGCTCTCGTTACAGTGAAAACTAATTCCACATTCATCTGTGATTTCAGTGATTTCGGATAAATCCTCATCTTCAAATTCTTCCAGCGTGATGTCATGTGTGAGCCTAAAGGTAAAACCATCAACAGTTTGGCATTATAATGCAGCACACATTGGTACTTGGTACTTGCTGCTGGCTCCCCCAATCCCGTGACATTTCTGAAGGCCAATAAGGGGAGAGGATGCAGCAATAGTTAGATCACAGTTTGCGCTAACGGAAAATAGTACAGTAAAACTACACTATTTCAGTCAGATGGTCTCAGTGTTTTGTTGTGCATGCACACTAGCCTCCTAGTGCTTTCCTATGGGAATGCATTGGATTGGCTGAGATTATCAGTCTCCGTGATTTCAGCCAAGGAGGCTGAGCTTCATGGAGAAGACCAGCGTGGTGAGGGCTGAAAGGTATAAAAACATTGAGCAGTTCCCATCAATCCAAAGCTGATGGTCTAGCTCTAACCAAAGGCATATAAATAACACATGCAAACACTATGGGTGGCAAGTACTAACCAACGGTAACTGAAAAAAATTAAAGTAAAAACGAAGGGTGCTAAAAAGATTTTCAAAAATAAAAGAATTTGCAGTATGGAACATTCTGCCTAATGTTTTTTAATAGATTTCTACTAATGAATAAATATGCAAGAATTTTCTTTTAATGTCTAAATATTGTTCATTTTTTTACATTTTATTTTTGCATCAGGATATTCACTATTTTCTTGGGAATTCAAAGTCTAATATTTTAAAATAACATGTCTAAACTGGAAGCATTGCTGCTGATCTTGAGAGTTTTTCAAACTTGGGAATTGTGGCCTTTGCATTACTAAAAATGATCACTTTAACAAATAACTCTTCTTTTCACTCTACAAATTCTGGGGAAACCGCCTGGGCGTTGGAGAAACGAGCAGGAACGATTCAGTGACTGCTCCACTTTTCAAATTGTTCTTTATAAATACCGCCCTTAAGATAGAGCAATAACACGGATTGACACAAGCTCGAATTCAGCAAGAGACATCTCATCTCAGCAGTAAATGTCAAGATGTTCAGCTCAGTATGTTTTATTGCAATAGACAGAGTTGCCCTGAAGAATCAATGGATAAAAATAAAGATTCGGAATTCAGCTCGCTATTTAAAGGTCCAGGACTTAATTACAAACAAACAGACAAGCACTGGGGCATCATATACAAACAGAGAATGATACCACGGTGCAATTAACTGATGTGGTTAAAGAAATCTGCATTACACACTCTGGCTGAGCCACAACAGCTTACAATATCAAACTAAAACCTTTTTATTCCTTAAAAACAAAAACAAACAACTCTTTAGAAAGATAACGGGTTGTGTAACATTTAGAAAAGTGGCAGTTCCTCTTTAAAGAATTATGTTTCTGTAAATTAATTTAAAAAAAATATTTTAATGCATTATCAATATAATGTATACAAGATAGAGAGGTATACTTCCGACTTAGAGTAACGAATACTCCAATATTTGTCTGTAGTGCCCGTTGCTCCCCACCCATCCTACTCTCTAAAAGAGAAAAATAGAGACAGATCTTGGCAACACAAAAAAAGAGAAAAAAAGAGACAGATCTTGGCAACACAACACTAATTCACAAGTAATTTGGCCTCTCGATGGGCTGATAGCAGCTGCAGTGTGGGTGCCACCACATTATTCCTTGACTGATCACCTCCTGATTGGTGGATTTGGTGGAGACTCTTGTTGACATTCTAGGGGCTCTTTGTTGCTGCCGCTTGGCTGTGGATTAGCAGCAAAGACGGTAAAGGTGACTATTATTTTATCCATTCCTCTTTTCTGCCCTAATGTTCCTTTTTTTTTTAAAGAAGCTCTATATTGTTGCTGTATTAGAGCTCCACAATAATACTCCCAGTAATGTGTCTGAGTGTATAACAGAGCTCCACAGCAATAATACTCCCAGTAATGTGTCTGAGTGTATAACAGAGCTCCACAGCAATAATACTCCCAGTAATGTGTCTGAGTGTATAACAGAGCTCCACAGCAATAATACTCCCAGTAATGTGTCTGAGTGTATAACAGAGCTACACAGTAATAATACTCCCAGTAATGTGTCTGAGTGTATAACAGAGCTCCACAGCAATAATACTCCCAGTAATGTGTCTGAGTGTATAACAGAGCTTCACAGCAATAATACTCCTAGTAATGTGTCTGAGTGTATAACAGAGCTCCACAGCAATAATACTCCCAGTAATGTGTCTGAGTGCATAACAGAGCTCCACAGCAATAATACTCCCAGTAATGTGTCTGAGTGTATAACAGAGCTCCACAGCAATAATACTCCCAGTAATGTGTCTGAGTGTATAACAGAGCTCCACAGCAATAATACTCCCAGTAATGTGTCTGAGTGTATAACAGAGCTCCACAGCAATAATACTCCCAGTAATGTGTCTGAGTGTATAACAGAGCTCCACAACAATAATACTCCCAGTAATGTGTCTGAGTCTATAACAGAGCTCCACAGCAATAATACTCCCAGTAATGTGTCTGAGTGTATAACAGAGCTCCACAGCAATAATACTCCCAGTAATGTGTCTGAGTGCATAACAGAGCGCCACAGCAATAATACTCCCAGTAATGTGTCTGAGTGTATAACAGAGCTCCACATCAATAATACTCCCAGTAATGTGTCTGAGTGTATAACAGAGCTTCACAGCAATAATACTCCTAGTAATGTGTCTGAGTGTATAACAGCTCCACAGCAATAATACTCCCAGTAATGTGTCTGAGTGCATAACAGAGCTCCACAGCAATAATACTCCCAGTAATGTGTCTGAGTGTATAACAGAGCTCCACAGCAATAATACTCCCAGTAATGTGTCTGAGTGTATAACAGAGCTCCACGGCAATAATACTCCCAGTAATGTATCTGAGTGTATAACAGAGCTCCGCAGCAATAATACTCCCAGTAATGTATCTGAGTGTATAACAGAGCTCCGCAGCAATAATACTCCCAGTAATGTGTCTGAGTGTATAACAGAGCTCCATAGCAATAATACTCCCAGTAATGTGTCTGAGTGTATAACAGAGCTCCATAGCAATAATACTCCCAGTAATGTGTCTGAGTGTATAACAGAGCTCCACAGCAATAATACTCCTAGTAATGTGTCTGAGTGTATAACAGAGCTCCATAGCAATAATACTCCCAGTAATGTGTCTGAGTGTATAACAGAGCTCCGCAGCAATAATACTCCCAGTAATGTGTCTGAGTGTATAACAGAGCTCCATAGCAATAATACTCCCAGTAATGTGTCTGAGTGTATAACAGAGCTCCACAGCAATAATACTCCCAGTAATGTGTCTGAGTGTATAAGAGCTCCACAGCAATAATACTCCCAGTAATGTGTCTGAGTGTATAACAGAGCTCCACAGCAATAATACTCCCAGTAATGTGTCTGAGTGTATAACAGAGCTCCATAGCAATAATACTCCCAGTAATGTGTCTGAGTGTATAACAGAGCTCCACAGCAATAATACTCCCAGTAATGTGTCTGAGTGTATAACAGAGCTCCACAGCAATAATACTCCCAGTAATGTGTCTGAGTGTATAACAGAGCTCCGCAGCAATAATACTCCCAGTAATGTGTCTGAGTGTATAACAGAGCTCTGCAGCAATAATACTCCCAGTAATGTGTCTGAGTGTATAACAGAGCTTCACAGCAATAATACTCCTAGTAATGTGTCTGAGTGTATAACAGAGCTCCACAGCAATAATACTCCCAGTAATGTGTCTGAGTGCATAACAGAGCTCCACAGCAATAATACTCCCAGTAATGTGTCTGAGTGTATAACAGAGCTCCACAGCAATAATACTCCCAGTAATGTGTCTGAGTGTATAACAGAGCTCCACAGCAATAATACTCCCAGTAATGTGTCTGAGTGTATAACAGAGCTCCACAGCAATAATACTCCCAGTAATGTGTCTGAGTGTATAACAGAGCTCCACAACAATAATACTCCCAGTAATGTGTCTGAGTCTATAACAGAGCTCCACAGCAATAATACTCCCAGTAATGTGTCTGAGTGTATAACAGAGCCACACAGCAATAATACTCCCAGTAATGTGTCTGAGTGTATAACAGAGCTCCACAGCAGTAATACTCCCAGTAATGTGTCTGAGTGTATAACAGAGCTCCACAGCAATAATACTCCCAGTAATGTGTCTGAGTGTATAACAGAGCTTCACAGCAATAATACTCCTAGTAATGTGTCTGAGTGTATAACAGCTCCACAGCAATAATACTCCCAGTAATGTGTCTGAGTGCATAACAGAGCTCCACAGCAATAATACTCCCAGTAATGTGTCTGAGTGTATAACAGAGCTCCACAGCAATAATACTCCCAGTAATGTGTCTGAGTGTATAACAGAGCTCCACGGCAATAATACTCCCAGTAATGTATCTGAGTGTATAACAGAGCTCCGCAGCAATAATACTCCCAGTAATGTATCTGAGTGTATAACAGAGCTCCATAGCAATAATACTCCCAGTAATGTATCTGAGTGTATAACAGAGCCCCACAGTACTAATATTCCCAGTAATGTGTCTGAGTGTATAACAGAGCTCCACAGCAATAATACTCCCAGTAATGTGTCTGAGTGCATAACAGAGCTCCACAGCAATAATACTCCCAGTAATGTGTCTGAGTGTATAACAGAGCTCCACAGCAATAATACTCCCAGTAATGTATCTGAGTGTATAACAGAGCTCCACAGCAATAATACTCCCAGTAATGTGTCTGAGTGTATAACAGAGCTCCGCAGCAATAATACTCCCAGTAATGTGTCTGAGTGTATAACAGAGCTCCGCAGCAATAATACTCCCAGTAATGTGTCTGAGTGTATAACAGAGCTCCATAGCAATAATACTCCCAGTAATGTGTCTGAGTGTATAACAGAGCTCCACAGCAATAATACTCCCAGTAATGTATCTGAGTGTATAACAGAGCTCCACAGCAATAATACTCCCAGTAATGTGTCTGAGTGTATAACAGAGCTCCGCAGCAATAATACTCCCAGTAATGTGTCTGAGTGTATAACAGAGCTCCATAGCAATAATATTCCCAGTAATGTGTCTGAGTGTATAACAGAGATTCACAGCAATAATACTCCTAGTAATGTGTCTGAGTGCATAACAGAGCTCCACAGCAATAATACTCCCAGTAATGTGTCTGAGTGTATAACAGAGCTCCACAGCAATAATACTCCCAGTAATGTGTCTGAGTGTATAACAGAGCTCCACAGCAATAATACTCCCAGTAATGTGTCTGAGTGTATAACAGAGCTCCACAGCAATAATACTCCCAGTAATGTGTCTGAGTGTATAACAGAGCTCAACAGCAATAATACTCCCAGTAATGTGTCTGAGTGTATAACAGAGCTCCGCAGCAATAATACTCCCAGTAATGTGTCTGAGTGTATAACAGAGCTCCATAGCAATAATACTCCCAGTAATGTGTCTGAGTGTATAACAGAGCTCCATAGCAATAATACTCCCAGTAATGTGTCTGAGTGTATAACAGAGCTCCGCAGCAATAATACTCCCAGTAATGTGTCTGAGTGTATAACAGAGCTCCGCAGCAATAATACTCCCAGTAATGTGTCTGAGTGTATAACAGAGCTCCGCAGCAATAATACTCCCAGTAATGTGTCTGAGTGTATAACAGAGCTCCATAGCAATAATACTCCCAGTAATGTGTCTGAGTGTATAACAGAGCTCCACAGCAATAATACTCCCAGTAATGTGTCTGAGTGTATAACAGAGCTCAACAGCAATAATACTCCCAGTAATGTGTCTGAGTGCATAACAGAGCTCCACAGCAATAATACTCCCAGTAATGTGTCTGAGTGTATAACAGAGCTCAACAGCAATAATACTCCCAGTAATGTGTCTGAGTGCATAACAGAGCTCCACAGCAATAATCCTCCCAGTAATGTGTCTGAGTGTATAACAGAGCTCCACAGCAATAATACTCCCAGTAATGTGTCTGAGTGTATAACAGAGCTCCACAGCAATAATACTCCCAGTAATGTGTCTGAGTGTATAACAGAGCTCCACAGCAATAATACTCCCAGTAATGTGTCTGAGTGTATAACAGAGCTCAACAGCAATAATACTCCCAGTAATGTGTCTGAGTGTATAACAGAGCTCCGCAGCAATAATACTCCCAGTAATGTGTCTGAGTGTATAACAGAGCTCCATAGCAATAATACTCCCAGTAATGTGTCTGAGTGTATAACAGAGCTCCACAGCAATAATACTCCCAGTAATGTGTCTGAGTGTATAACAGAGCTCCGCAGCAATAATACTCCCAGTAATGTGTCTGAGTGTATAACAGAGCTCCATAGCAATAATACTCCCAGTAATGTGTCTGAGTGTATAACAGAGCTCCGCAGCAATAATACTCCCAGTAATGTGTCTGAGTGTATAACAGAGCTCCACAGCAATAATACTCCCAGTAATGTGTCTGAGTGTATAACAGAGCTCCACAGCAATAATACTCCCAGTATTGTGCCTGAGTGTATAACAGAGCTCCACAGCAATAATACTCCCAGTATTGTGCCTGAGTGTATAACAGAGCCCCACAGCAGTAATACTCCCAGTAATGTGTCTGAGTGTATAACAGAGCCCCACAGCAGTAATACTCCCAGTAATGTGTCTGAGTGTATAACAGAGCCCCACAGCAGTAATACTCCCAGTAATGTGCCTGAGTGCATAACAGAGCTCCACAGCAATAATACTCCCAGTAATGTGTCTGAGTGCATAACAGAGCTCCACAGCAATAATACTCCCAGTAATGTGTCTGAGTGCATAACAGAGCTCAACAGCAATAATACTCCCAGTAATGTGTCTGAGTGTATAACAGAGCTCCACAGCAATAATACTCCCAGTAATGTGTCTGAGTGCATAACAGAGCTCAACAGCAATAATACTCCCAGTAATGTGTCTGAGTGTATAACAGAGCTCAACAGCAATAATACTCCCAGTAATGTGTCTGAGTGTATAACAGAGCTCCACAGCAATAATACTCCCAGTAATGTGCCTGAGTGCATAACAGAGCTCCACAGCAATAATACTCCCAGTAATGTGTCTGAGTGCATAACAGAGCTCCACAGCAATAATACTCCCAGTAATGTGTCTGAGTGCATAACAGAGCTCAACAGCAATAATACTCCCAGTAATGTGTCTGAGTGTATAACAGAGCTCCACAGCAATAATACTCCCAGTAATGTGTCTGAGTGCATAACAGAGCTCAACAGCAATAATACTCCCAGTAATGTGTCTGAGTGTATAACAGAGCTCAACAGCAATAATACTCCCAGTAATGTGTCTGAGTGTATAACAGAGCTCCACAGCAATAATACTCCCAGTAATGTGTCTGAGTGCATAACAGAGCTCAACAGCAATAATACTCCCAGTAATGTGTCTGAGTGTATAACAGAGCTCAACAGCAATAATACTCCCAGTAATGTGTCTGAGTGTATAACAGAGCTCCCTAGCAATAATACTCCCAGTAATGTGTCTGAGTGCATAACAGAGCTCAACAGCAATAATACTCCCAGTAATGTGTCTGAGTGTATAACAGAGCTCCACAGCAATAATACTCCCAGTAATGTGTCTGAGTGTATAACAGAGCCCCACAGCAGTAATACTCCCAGTAATGTGTCTGAGTGCATAACAGAGCTCCACAGTAATAATACTCCCAGTAATGTGTCTGAGTGTATAACAGAGCTCAACAGCGATAATACTCCCAGTAATGTGTCTGAGTGTATAACAGAGCTCCACAGCAATAATACTCCCAGTAATGTGTCTGAGTGTATAACAGAGCTCCACAGCAATAATACTCCCAGTAATGTGTCTGAGTGTACAACAGAGCTCCACAGCAATAATACTCCCAGTAATGTGTCTGAGTGTATAACAGAGCTCCACAGCAATAATACTCCCAGTAATGTGTCTGAGTGTATAACAGAGCTCCACAGCAATAATACTCCCAGTAATGTGTCTGAGTGTATAACAGAGCCCCACAGCAGTAATACTCCCAGTAATGTGTCTGAGTGCATAACAGAGCTCCACAGTAATAATACTCCCAGTAATGTGTCTGAGTGTATAACAGAGCTCAACAGCGATAATACTCCCAGTAATGTGTCTGAGTGTATAACAGAGCTCCACAGCAATAATACTCCCAGTAATGTGTCTGAGTGTATAACACAGCTCCACAGCAATAATACTCCCAGTAATGTGTCTGAGTGTATAACACAGCTCCACAGCAATAATACTCCCAATAATGTGTCTGAGTGTGTAACAGAGCTCCACAGCAATAATACTCCCAGTAATGTGTCTGAGTGTATAACACAGCTCCACAGCAATAATACTCCCAGTAATGTGTCTGAGTGTATAACACAGCTCCACAGCAATAATACTCCCAGTAATGTGTCTGAGTGTATAACGGAGCTCCACAGCAATAATACTCCCAGTAATGTGTCTGAGTGTATAACAGAGCCCCACAGCAATAACACTCCCAATAATGTGTCTGAGTGTATAACGGAGCTCCACAGCAATAATACTCCCAGTAATGTGTCTGAGTATATAATAGAGCTCCACAGCAATAATACTCCCAGTAATGTGTCTGAGTGTATAACAGAGCTCCATAGTTTTTTTTCCATTGATGTCACCTAGAGCCTCTCAGAACAGCCCGGTCCTAGTCACGGTTTCAATGAAGTGGTTATGGTGCCCGTAGTTTTCCCTTAAAGTGTGTCTCCGTGTTAATGTTTCTGTGTCTCCGTGTTTATGTAGGAGTACCTTTCGAGTTTAATAGTGTTTATGAGAGGAGGGTAGTCTCAGTAAAGTACATCCTGACCCTAATTGTGCCTTGATCACAACAGCATTCTAATGACAGCACTCTTCCTAGCTCAAATTCACACGCATACCCACTTACAGGAATTCTACAAAACCACACACACGCCAGTAAATGGCACTCACACACATCAAACACGCAGTAACAAGACTATTACTCTAATATCACCACTGTACAATCTCCATGTCAAAGGACACTTTCATTTGATTTTTACAATGGTTCTGTGGATTCATATTGTATTTTTTCAAAGTGCACCCTTCATTTGCATCTATATTACCACCTCATGCACTTTGGACATGTCCCAGCATGCACGTGGCCCAGTTTGTGTTTATAACTATATTAATTGCACTGCACCTGCATAGAGATATTTCCTAAAAGGGTACTGTAGGTTTTCAACCACAATAACAAAGGCAATCGAAATATTGTCTTAATTGTTCCACTTGTTCATTTGGGCCTAAAATTTCTCACAAAAAAATAGGGGGTTAATGTGACTCCTAGCAGACCTGTAGACCATTTTTTTGTGCTCTGTTTAATAAAGTTGTGTGTTTTTTGTTTTAAATAGTTTTTATTGATTTATCAATCATGGCGTAATACAAGTTATGCGTTTGCCAGCAAGTATGGAGGACAAATAGTAATACGAAACATGCTCAGATTGAAAACATGGCAACGCATATCATAGTAAGGCTTAGTTTAGGTATGCAAACTTGGAAACGAGGCACCGTAGGACATGGTACTCGTGTCAAAAGTGCGTCTGACAATTCTACAGCATTTGATGTGCATTGCGTGTGTGGTTTAGCATGGTAAAATATCAAAACTGTAAAGCCTAAACAGGGCTAAAAATCAAAGTATGCAATAAAAGAGAACAATCTTCAGCATTGGTTATATGCGCACTTTAGCAATATCATCGACTAGGTAATTGGAGCCTAAACAGTGCAACAACCGAGGTTAAACATTTTCATAGGTTGAACACATAGATTCAAATTATTATTTATTTTTTCATACATGACTAAGGCCTGCGGTGTGAAGCCCCTCTCTTGGGCACTGATTGATCTATTGCTCTCAAGGACCTTGTTTCTAGCACTGTGTGGCTGCGTGGTTTTTGTACCCGTACCAGCTCATTATAAAATGATAATATAATTTGATTGCCTGTGTGAGCTTAGCATTTTAATGCTTGCGTTCTTCGTAATCTCAGAGTTTCCAGAGACGCGGAGGGTTTGTGTGTTTTGTTTGCTCAGTCCTCATCCCCTTTCTTCTGATAATTAGGTCAGTCTCCTGTCACTTACAGAATGCTGACAGGCAGGCACTAACATAGCAAGGCTTCAGCTGTGCATAATGTAATCTGTCACATCTCCGGAACCAGAAAATTGGTTAAAGGAGAATGATGTAAATATAAAAACATAAAAATATTTTTTTTTATATATTTTATATATATATATATATATATATGCACATACACTATAAATATATATACTCCTCACAAATATACATACGTAGATAACACAGTTTTGAAAGATGCATTTAATTTTCTTTCTTTATGAGGGACGTACTTTCTTATCTGCCCACTCAAATTATAAGAACATGTCTCTATAGTCTTAAGGAAGGAAAGTATCACACCGCCTTCTGTACTGATTTGAATATTTTGCATTGCAGTCTGGGTATGCTGCATACTACATAAAATGTATATTATTTGCTTTCTGAAATGCAGGCAACATATATGCTCAGAAACCCTCAGTAGGTTCGGTTTAGACATTTTGATTCTCCTTGTAAAAGTTGTAAATCTTGATTTTTACTTTGTCCACAGTTATTTATTATGTCCGTCATAGTCCTATGTCAGCGATGGGTCACCTTCCTTATACTGACAGCTGGGGCATCAAGTCACCCTTTTCAAATTAATGCCCCACACTCACTACTTTAGTTTAATAATCTAAACCTAGAAGATATTAAAAAAAGATTGTAGGAAAAAATGTCATCTGTATTCTTTTGTTTTATATAAATTATATCGATTTTATTGGACATGGATTTTTGAGGAAACTGTCCAGACTGAAGGGTTACTCCAAGCACCACGACCACTTCACCGATAATAAGAGGTCATGGTACTTGGAGTCTGTAGATTTAACGGATTCATCCGAATGAAGTGGTCTGGATGCAGTCCTCCTGTAGTTTATTTTTATTTTTAAATTCTTTATTTTTGCAGTGCATATAGATAATACAGTTGAGTATTATGATATTAACAGTCGAGTAGACAGGTAAATTAGTGTGTGTCGTGTTAGATAATGAGAGGACAGGCCGTTGTACCATAGCTAGTGTAAGGCATTACAAGTAACTATCTCAGCAGAAAAGGTGAGGGTCCGTCTAAATGACCTGCATTAGTAGTCACTGGGTGGCCTGCAGTTATGTGACTGTCGACCTGTCGGGTGTGGAAGTAAGGTGGGCAGGAGAGATAACGGGGTTCGCATTTCGGGTTTAAGTTATGGTGGGCTGAGGTCTTGCTGAGGGCACGCTTATAATGGCATAGTAGTCAACAAACAGATATATCAAGCATAAAGTAAATTGCAAATGTCAAACATAAAATAATGTGTGGGAGTCATTTCTGAAGTTGTCCCTGGATGCTTGGAGGACTTCATGTGCTGCGGGCACTGTTTATCTTAGAAAACAGTTATGGTATATAGATAATGATCCTGCAGTCTCTATGATTTAGGAGTTAAATCACTTTATACAGCCCTAGCCACACCTCCCTGCATGTGAATTGCTGAGCCTTCCTAAACACTTCCTGTAATTGGAGATCTAATGTTTAAACTTTTTAAATTTATTGCACATCTAGACCCTGCAGGAGCCGCCGTTCAATTTACAGAGGAGGAGTTAAAACCTTTTAAATTAAGTTAACATATGATTGAAAATTTAAAAATTTTCTTTCTTGTAGGCGGTGTGAGTCACAGCCAGGGGAAGTGTGGCTAGGGCTGCATAAACAGGAACAAAGTGATTTAACTCCTAAATGGCAGAGGCATGATATATTCAACAAAACGTCATTAATGGGACACTATAGTCACCAAAACAATCACAGCTTATTGTATTTGTTCTTTTGAGTATAATCATTCCCTTCAGGCCGTTTTGCAGTAAACACTGTCTTTTCAGAAAAAAGACAGTGTTTACATTAAAGCCTAGTGATAACTCCACTGGCCACTCCTCAGATGGCTGCTAGAGGTGCTTCCTGTGGCAGTGCTGCACACTGTGCATCACTGTCATTCAGTGTATCCATCCTCTGCATGCAGACACTGAACTTTCCTCATAGAGATGCATTTATTCAATTCATCTCTATGAGGAGATGCTGATTGGCCAGGGCTGTGTTTGACTTGTGCTGGCTCTGCCCCTGATCTGCCTCCTTGGCAGCCTCAGCCAATCCTATGGGGAAGCATTGTGATTGGCTCAGACCACCACTTCTGATGATGTCAGCAGACAGCAGGCAGGTCAGAGACGGCAGCTGCAGACTTGAATACAAGTAAGATTATACTATATTTAGGAAGGCAAGAGGGGGCCCGGCCAGGAGGGCTAGATGGTGGTTTTAACACTACAGGGTCAGAAATATGTTTGTGTTTCTGATCCTTTGAGCTAAAGTTGTTTAGCTTAGTGTCCCTGTAAGTCTAATTGGAAACATCTTAAGTTGCAACTTGCAACAAAATAACTGGAATTGTAGCCAGTTTGAGATATGAAGTTCCCAGTTCCAATGCACTTCTAGTAGGAGAGAAGGTGATGTTATAGCAATTTAAAATGCATCTTGTGGTAGTGGTACTGGAGCCATTTATTATTTTTGGCTGACTCCTCTCATTCAAGACTACTTAGTGAAGGCTTACCTTGGCACACAGGATATTAGTGATGTACATTTACCATCAGGCCAAGGGAGCCTTTAAGAATCAGGTAGATTACTGGGAAATGTCATCCACAAAATCTGCTTTGCTTGATCATCAATTGCACGGGGCGATCATACATATATTTAAATCCCATACTCCGTTAACCCCTGCTAGTCCTTATACACACATTTAATTCAGTAATACTTTTCCACAAGTTGCAGAGCACGGAAGACGTCATGCCATTAGAACGCACAGAAGACGTCATTATTATTATTATTTATTATTATTTATATAGCGCCATCTGATTCCGTAGCGCTGTACAATGGGTGGACTAACAGACATGTAATTGTAACCAGACAACTGGACGTACAGGAACAGAGAGGTGGAGGGCCCTGCTCAATGAGCTTACATTCTAGAGCAGGGATCCTCAAACTCCGGCCCCCCCAGATGTTGCTTAACTACAACTCCCATGATTCTTTGAATTACATAGATAGCCAGAGAATCATGGGAGTTGTAGTTCAGCAACATCTGGGGGGCCGGAGTTTGAGGACCCCTGTTCTAGAGGGAGTGGGTTATAGTGACACAAAAGTAGGGGTACGAAGTAGGCTGTTAGAAAACATTCTAATGACATGAAGCACAGGAGATGTCATGTAATTAGAACGCACAGAAGACGTCATGTAAATAGAACAAACAGTGGACGTCATGTCATTAGAACGCACAGGAGACGTCATGTCATTAGAACGCACAGAAGACGTCATGTCATTAGAACGCACAGAAGACGTCATGTTATTAGAACGCACAGAAAACGTCATGTTATTAGAATGCACAGAAGACGTCATGTTATTAGAACGCACAGAAGACGTCATGTTATTAGAATGCACAGAAGACGTCATGTTATTAGAACGCACAGAAGACGTCATGTTATTAGAATGCACAGAAGACGTCATGTTATTAGAACGCACAGAAGACGTCATGTAAATAGAACAAACAGTGGACGTCATGTCATTAGAACGCACAGAAGACGTCATGTCATTAGAACGCACAGAAGACGTCATGTTATTAGAATGCACAGAAGACGTCATGTTATTAGAATGCAGCATTAAAACACCGGCCCACACATAGGGTCAGGTGGTCAGGTAAGAGGGGTCATAGCAATTACAATTACGATTATGTATAAAGCACCAACAGAATCTGAAGAGACAAGACAAACATTTAATTCTAACAAAACATCTTTGCAAAATGGGAACAGTAGGTTTTTTTTTTTGTATTGCACAAATGTGTAAACTTTGTAAACCCCCTGTCAGTTTCTTCTACAAAACCCCTGTCCTGCCCCTCTCCTACAAATCCCTGCACCCCACACATAGAGTTACAGGCATACAGTCACACGTATAGTCAGTTACAAGCAGTCACGTCACGCACAGTTGTACCCAGACAGTCACGCACACAGTTACAGGCAGACAGTCACCTATACAGTCACACACACACACACGGTCACAGGCAGACAGTCACACCCACCCACACACACACACACACCCACACAGTTACAGGCATCACAGGCAGACAGCCACACACAAAGTTACAGGCAACAGCACACAGTCACACACACATAGTCACACACACAGTTATAGGCAGACAGTCACACACACACACAGTCAGTTACAGGTAGTCACACACAATCACAAGCAGACTGTCACACAGTCACAGGCAGACAGGTCACAGCAGGTAGTCAAACACACACGGTTACTGGTAGACAGTCACACACACACACAGTTACAGACAGGCAGTCATACAGACACACACACAGAAAAATAAACTGGTGCTTTAAATAAAAATAAACAAAACACAATTCCTTGCTCTTGTTTGTGCACTTACTAAACACAGAAATCACTATCTGTGATTGGGTGGCTTTCCCACTTACAATAACAAAATATACTTGCGATAAACACAATTTCACTGTCTTTAATCTGGTTATATCTGGTTGGCCTTTTCTCCCTCACTCTGCAGCAGGCTTAACACTTCTTTTAGAAGCTAGCCAGCTAATTGACCAGATACAGGTGAGTTTAAATTAGTCACATCTGTGGAACTCTTAAGTTAAATACAAGTTCTGGTCTGGCTGTTACTTAGGAGCTAGTGCTATTGGACCACTGGCCCACCCTGCTCTCCAAATGCTAGCCCCCAGGAACCCTTACCATAGTTTGCAAACTTTCAACAATGTATCTAGCAAACCTAACATTTCTCCCTGGGACATTTTATTGAAAAACCTCAGGTTGCTATTTAGTAAAACAGGCAGGGACGTTTTAGTCGCGAGACAAACAAGGCATTTGCCTTGGGCGGCATTTTCCAGGGGGCGGCCAAAAAAGCCACCCCCAAATGCCCAGGGCAAATGCCTTGTTAGCCTTGCGGCTAACTGACAAGCCAGGCAGGCTGCTGCGCGGGCGGGCGAGGGAGCACTTTCCCCTGAGCTCTCTGCTCAGCTCCCTTGCACACCACCCGCAGAGTGACATCATATTCCAGCTCCCAGCCTCACTATGCGGGCGGCGCGCGAGGGAGCTGAGCAGACAGCTCAGTGAAAAGTGCTCCCTCGCCCGCCCACCCAGGGCAGCACAAAACCAGGATAATCATACACCACTGAAAACAGATCTAATATATCTTCCCTCAATAACCATTCCACATTTTCTCTCACTATATATATATATATATATATATATATATATATATATATATATATAAAAATACACAAGTCCTCTGAACTCACACTTTTGGTACTCCAATGCCGGGCGTACTACCAGAGATCCAAAAGATACAAACTCCAAGTAAGAAAGGCTGCTCTCCGGTATTTAAAATGAAAATTTAAATATTTATTGAAAAAGTTAAAAATAACGACCAACGTTTCAGCCCCCGTTCGGGACCTTCCTCAGGGTAAAATATACTGTTATATTTGACCCTGAGGAAGGTCCCGAACGGGGACCGAAACGTTGGTCGTTATGTTTAACTTTTTCAATAAATATTTTAATTTTCATTTTAAAGACCGGAGAGCAGCCTTTCTTACTTGGAGTTTATATATATATATATATATATATATATCATAAAAATTATATATGTGGAATTTCATTGGATATTAAAGGGACACTATAGGCACCCAGACCTCTTCAGCTCATTGCAATATTGCATTTAAGTTCCAGAGAAACTGCAATGTTAACATTGCAGTGCTAAGTCTGCCTCCAGTGGCTGTCATCGGTGCTTTAGGTAAATAAAGGGTATTCAATAAAGGGAAAGAATTTAGTATTGCATATCTTGGATGTCTCAAGCTGAATAAAAAAATTATAAAATTCAATTCTCTGTGTATATTTATGTAATTCTTTTACATAATCATGTGATTTTAATAATTACAATTAGAGGGACCTGCCTAACAATCCAGTGCAGAATGTCCAAATAATTTATTTTGCAAACCCTATCTTTAACCCTGTAACACTCCAAAACACCATAAAGTACATATTGGGTACTTTTGTACTCGGAAGACAAAACTAAACACCCTATGAACCCCAATACTATATTTAACCCCTCTTTAACCTTAAACCCAATATTGCTACACACCCCTTATACCACAACTATTACCCATCTCAAATTTAGAATTTTTTTTATATATATATTCTTTATTTTTGCATTGCAGAGGTAAACATAAAGGCTTGTAATGACATTTCAAGACACGATTTTTACACGACAGCGTAAGGTATGAAAATGTGACTTGACCGGTCAAGAATGCTGCACTGTTTATAAAATAAAAAGATGTTCACAGGCGAGATAACCACGTATATATATATATATATATATATATATATATATATATATATATAACTAAAAGTTCGATCACAATGGTAGAAATTATCAAAGAGTCAAGGAGAATACAGGCTAAGTAACAGTAAAATAAAAAAAAATTAAAAAAAAAAAACATGTCAGCCTACATGAAAGTATTACAGACAAGCGCAAGTAACAGGTGAGCTAAGAATTTAGTAAGAGAGTGAACATCGTGAGATTTATGAAACTAAGCCATGGTTGGAGACATATGATAAGAGAATAATGAACAGTAAATAAAATAAAGGTTAGGATTCCTGCATTGGAGGGTGCATTAGAATTCTGTGCCTACAGCCGCCTGACATGTAAATCTGGCCCTGTGGAAGGAGGTGAGGCGAAATATTTTTCTGTGCATTATAAATATAATGCACGAATACTAATGGTTTGTAATTCCACTCTCAGTATATACTGAATGACACTTTTGCACTTTACCAGTCGTGTGGTTGAAACAGAATATTTCTCAGAATGATGATCTCCACGTCCTAGCTGTATGCTCACTTCGTATCTTTTATCGTTTGTGAAACAAGATAGTAAAGGGAATAAAATCAATAAATAGGTGCACAATATGGAGTCTACAAGATTTAAGTGAAGCTCAAACACCTTAAGTGGTATCCCCTAAACCACCTCTACAAGATACAGAAAAAAACATACATACATAAGGTGGAACTTCTTGCATAAGCGTTCGGTATATATCTGTAATAATATAAATACAAAGCACAAATAGCGCAATATCGTTGTAACAGAAGTAATCTATAGAGACGTATATAGTGTCACTCACAAGTCAGAAGTCATAAACCACATATGACTCGGATGGTAAGCGCTTGTGGACACTTTAAGGATGTCCAATCCTTTCTTGTGGTGACTTTGCTGGAAACCTGGTTCTTTTTGCTTTTCGAAGTGATGATGATTATTTAGTATTCCCAGTATTAGGTATGTGTATATAGGATGCCACAGCAAAGTTTCCCAAAAACAATTTGCTTTTATTGGTGATCCACAATAAATATACACTAAAAATGCAATGTTTAAAAAAAATATGCAAGTAAAATAAATATAAATACCAGATACAAATGTCTCTAGATGACTAAATAATCCAATAAATGTCCAAAACGTGTTTTGCCCTTAAATGGGCTTCCTCAGTTGGCTGTGTGTCTTCTCCTTGATTTCTGTTCTTTAAATAATCCGCTTGCTTGAGCACAACCTGTTTTGATCACTTTTTGTGAGTATACCTCTTTTTATCTTTTTTATATTTTATCAAATACAGAGAGCACTACATTATGTTTTTCCATTCCATATACTGGAGTGATTTCACTGCCACAATATTGCATACTGGAAGAGAACACTCCTAAACGCTGATTGCCATAACTTATCCACTGGCCTTGGACCATCTCACAGCAAAGGACAAGGGCCATCAGCATATCCATTGGTGGGGATTGTACCGTCCAGGCGCTAATCATAAGCTCCAGAAATTTTTAAGTGTTTTTTCTCTTATTTATATTTACCAGTAACTCAAATACTACACAATATTCTGTCCCTTTGTCCTCTTGTCTTCCATATTGCTTGTTACTGCTCCTACTTATATTTGAGGATATTCTGTTACACATTGCGAGTCAAGGATTAAATTATATTTTACCTAAGGCCCTATGTCTATAGAAAGCAGGTCAATACACATTAAAATACATCGTTCATGGGGGGCGGGGCCTGGCAGCCAAAATGGCAGGACGTGCCTAAATACAGCTCCAACACTGCCGGCCATAAACATCGCCAAAACGGCACACTCCCAGCCGAAAACGTCCTTCCAAGACTCGGGGGCCGGTCTGCTTTCTCAATGCTTTCCTATGGACATTCTGCACGCTGGATGCGAATTTCACATCCAGCGTCGCAGAAGCGCCTCTAGCGGCTGTCAGGAAGACAGCCACAAGAGGCTGGATTAACCCTGCAATGTTTCTCTGAAACTGCTATGTTTACATGTGAAGGGTTAAAACCTGAGGGACCTGGCACCCAGACCACTTCATTGAGCTGAAGTGGTCTGGGTGACTATAGTGTCCCTTTAAAGCATCCTAACCAACACACTTCAGCTTTTGCCAACAGTTTGCCCTCTTACCTGGGTTCCAGTAACAACATGCAGAAGTCAGAAGTTGGTATCAGCCAATAAATGGCCATTGGGATCATCAGCTGGCCTCTTAAATAATGCAATATGCACAGAATTTACTTTAACCAGCATGGAACTCTTGTCCCCGGCTGGCTGATGATGCCCCTATTACTTTGGGGTTACACTTCCGAAGGCAAGAGATTAAACTCCGTGAGCATAGCATTTCAAAGAAAACCACTGCACATACAGACTCTAGGCACCATCACCACTTCATATCATTAAAGTGATCATGGTACTTGGAGTAAAGTTTTAATATTACTCTGATACTTTAAAGCAATTCATTGTACATAAAGTAGAACACTTACAGCTTTTATGCTAACCAATGAGAGAAAAAATCTTATAAAACAACTAATTAAAGCAATTTCAAAAATTACAATAAAATAGTCCAAAACCTCTCTAAACCTGCTTTGCCTACTTAGGCCTTAATTTGTTCAAATCCGATTCCAGTTCAAGACTGTTGAGTCAGTGAGTAAGCTTAAAAGGAAAATTCTAAAAGTGAAGTAATATAGTATATAATCAAACAATTCTGGAGTACAAGTGGTTGTTAAAGTGGAACATTCCATTGGTTTCCATGGTGACTGCTCTACTTTTAGCACCTCTTTATAATCACAGCCCCAGTTTCATGATAGCAAATGCCCCACCATTAACCCATTCATTGCCAGTGGGGTTAAATGCATCACTCCCCTCACGGTAGAAGAAATTCAGCCCTTGTAAGGATGAATTAAATCCTTCGCCCTCTAACAGGCAATGCCTCTTACAATGGAGGAGGAGGCTTATCCTAATGCCTATTGTGCAAGTCACTGTGCCCAAACACAGCCCGGGCTTGGGGACTCCATGCCAAATTATACAGCAAGGCCTTGGCACACACAGTGCTAATCAGCAATCTGCCTCCTGTCCTACAGCAATGCGGAGACTATAAGACCGGAGCTAGTTAAGGGTTAATGTGATATTTTGTTATTGGACCCTAGGTATTCGGAAATCAGGTTAATATACATTAAACACATTCTATCAGTCCCTGTGTTATTATCAATACTATGTGTAAAGCGTCAATACATTATGGAGCGCTGTACAATAGGCTTTAGAGGGACCTTTTTTGGGGTGCTGTATATTCGTGCTGAGGTTTGCTAGCATCAGCCGAACATATTGAAGACTATAGAGGTGCTATGAGTGTGCAAAAATGATTAATATACTTTTGTTTACATAGCATTTCCCATTGTACACCCCCAACCACACACACACACACACAGACACATATTCCGACCATTCTCTCCGTCCTTCCCACGTCCTACCATTTCTCCCACTGATTTTCCATCCAGCTCCCCTCATCCTCGCTGGACTCCATCGCCTCTGCCCATCGGCTTCCGCCTTACCCCTGCCTTCCTCCAAAGAATAACACTCTCGCTCTCGCTCTCTCCCAGTCTCCGCAGAGAATGCCTGCTCATTAAAAATACATGGCAGCAAGTGTCTGACAGAGGCAGGAATCCGGCCGGCGTTTCAGTTCCAGGGAGCGGCCAAGATCTGTCTGACTCCTGGACAGGAAGGGGGAATGGTGTAGGGTGGGGGGAGCAGGTCAATAATTGGATAGAGCTAACCTTCTCCCATCTCACCTTTCTCATCCATGAAAGGGTTAAATCTAAATTGTATTTAACCGTTATAATGAATTAATTGATAACCAGTCCAGTAAGATAGACCAAGACTAACATTCTAGCTGCTGTTAAATGCAACTCCCATTAAGTTACTGTCATGGTAACGTCATTTGATTTATACTGTTCAATAACGCTCATTCTATACCAGTAAACCTTCCAACCTTATTCAATCCGTTCCTGTGTGATCCTCTAGGATTGCAGATAGACCCAATGCAACTATACTACCATCACAAAAATTAAAACCAAAAGAGAAATAGCTTTCATTCACTAGACCAGGAATTATAGCACATGGAGTATTGCCATGGGAACTGGAAATGTTTTTTTTTTTTAAATAACTGAATTTAATAAATAGTGTTAAGTTTTCTTGATTAGCTATTTCGATGTCAAAGTTTCACAATTCCCCTTTTAGTAAATAGCCCCATTTTATGTATATTAAATGCATTCTATTGATCACCAAAGAGATCTTGGATAAGGTGTTTTTAATGAAAGACATTCCAGTGGTCAGGGGGAGTTGAGATATTTAAGGATTGAGACCCACCTTTCTTTAAATGAAAGGATTGCCAAATTAAATGACAAGAATAACGGCAGACTTTTTATTTTTATAATTACTTTGAACAGGGGCCACAGTAGGTGAACACACAACTCACAAGCACTGGATCTAACAGGATTATTCACTAAAGGGATTATTTCAAACGGAATTTCAAATTTAAGGACAAATAGTCAAAAATGGAAAAATTCCAACAGCTATGCTTCCAATTCGGCTACTCTGGCCTTAAATTTGAATGTCACTTTGTAATGTCACTTTATGAAATAACCCTGTTAGAGTTGGCCATCTTTGGATATAGAGCAAAAAACAGGGTGCAAGAGTGTCCTGAGAACAGACAGCAGCTGAAATAACAAGAAAAAGAGGGAATAGGCGCTCACTAAATAAAGTAAGGTGGGCAGCAGTGAACCGAGCAGGAATTCCCAATACCTACTCACAATAGTAAAACAAACAAGATAAAGGTGATAAACCGCGCCCAAACAGTGCAAATAATAATTAAAATATATACATACAAATGATCCTATAATTAGGAATGTATGGAACCTTCAATAGAAAAAGTACAGAACAATAATAGTGCAATATGTCAGACAAAATAAGAGTTGGTAAAAACTTACCAACTCACTCACACTTTGCAGAGCTACTCAGAGCTCTGCCGTATAGCGCCTAGACGGTACAATCCCCGTCTCAGGATATCAAGTGATGGTGTGGTACGGTGTCCAATCCTCCACAGTAATATATGGAAAAAAATAGAAAATAGGATCCAATAGTATAGTATGTCTATCAAACAATATGTAAATAAAGGGAAAGTATCCTACTTACAGATTTCAGAGCAAATATCTTGCATTAATACTTCTGAAGAAGCCCCAGACTGGGCGAAACGCGTTAAGTAAGAGATTTTATATCCACTTGTTTTATTATATATACACTTTTTATTTCAAATAAAGCTATAGTTTTTTTTACTACTTTATTTGCTGTTCCTGATATACCTGAATCCTGACCTATATCCTCTGGTGGGGATTATACCACCATATGCTGTATATACAAGAGCAAGATATTTGCTCTGAAATCTGTAAGTAGGATACTTTTCCTTTATTTACATATTGTTTGATAGACATACTATACTATTGGATCCTATTTTCTATTTTTTCCATATATTACTGTGGAGGATTGGACACCGTACCACACCATCACTTGATATCCTGAGACGGGGATTGTACCGTCTAGGCGCTATACGGCAGAGCTCTGAGTAGCTCTGCAAAGTGTGAGCAGCTGAAATAGCCTGCCCTTCGGTGGGTCCTCGCTCAGATCTCAAGTTGGTTTTAGCTCATCTTGTGCCATTACAGAGAGAACATATCTGAAGCATATCCCATCCATACGGGCAGTCCAGATCCGAAATGCCAACAAGTTCCCTCAGTATATTCTTGCGCCCCGTTTTTTTGCACTCCATAAGTTTAAAGGGTAATCCAGACGTGGACCCCTTGCTCACGGTGCCTAGAAAGATATCAGCTATGCCGATCGTTGCTGGGGTTGCTGTGTCTCTCGTGCAGAGGGAACTTCCTGGCATTTCGTATCTAGACTGCCAGTATGGGTGGGACCAGTCTGATATACTTCAGAGATGTTCTCTCTGTAATGGCACAAGATGAGCTAAAACCAGCTTGAGATCTGAGCGGGGATCCACCGAAGGGCAGGCTAATTGAGCTCCTGTCCGTTCTCAATATACTCTTGCGCCCCGTTTTTTTTTGCTCTCCATCTTTGGATATAGTATGATAAAACTGAAAGAGGGGGACATAACATAGCCTATGACTGCATTTACCGTTCACAAAGGATTAATTAATCAGAAAATGCATGGATTTATTAAAACAATTCACGTTTTTCAGTGTCAACACAAGAAACGCAGATTCAAAGGGTTAATGGTCAGGAGAAATATCGTCAGCAAGGCAGCTATCAAATAATTAAAAATATATACTTTAATAAGCTGGATGCATCTGGCTTGTTATTCTTTGAGATCCCCTTTTTATTTACCACCAGACACATACAGCATATGTCGGATGGAGAGTACAATAGCATCAAACACTTCGCCAAAAGATTTAACTCCTCGGAAACCGCCGGCCTCTCTTTTCCCAAGTGACACCAGATGCCAATATGTAGAATGGCTAAACATGAAGCAACAATATAATCTCAGTTTATGGCATATTTTCTGAAAACGCAATAACAAAGAATAATAAAATTATAACTACCTACATGAGTTATTCGTGTGTGTAGGGACCTGGTAACATTGTTATAGTTTCCGTTTTAGAAGAACATCCATTCGATGGAGAGTTTATGTAAGGTTGACTGGCCAGTGAATGTGCCAGGGGGATATCACTCAGTGCCAACACCAGGCAGGCACATAGGGGCAAAGTCACAAATCCCATCTGCCAACAGACTTTTTTTTAGGGGGGTGGGGGGGGGGGGGGGTGAATAGCCAAATACACAGCTATAGAGTTGCTTTTTGAACAATGCATGGATGAAGTAAGGAGTTTATTAAGTAGACTTGTGCCGAGCCACAAAATAAAATAAAAACGCGATGAAATTGCGAAACTTTGTGAATCTGTGAATCGCAGTCGGCTGTAAGCGGCTCTGGCAGTGGCTAGGTACACCTCACCATCCTCACACCACGTTAACACAGGCTAACTCCCAGGCACCGCAATGGTTAAACACACTATCACTGCTGGTCCGTCTCCCTCTATAGTGTAAGTTAGAGTGTCTGAAAAATTCCCGCTTGGAAATATATAGATTTTTTTTTTTGCTGCTGTTTTTTTGCTGCTTCTCTCCCTCCCTCCCCTCCCTCTGTTGGTCACTTGATATGTGAATAAAATCAACACTCAGTGGCTGTAATGTAGCCAGCAATCAATCGCCTTTGTCTCCACCTCCTGATCGGACAAGAGATACAGCCCACATGACTGCACAGACCTCTGGTCTGTCATGGCAATCTAAACTGATTATTTGTCCCCCTCCCCAGCTTGTTCTACATTCCCTACCCAATTTTAGGGACCAATGTTGGAACTTCGAAGCACAAAAAAACCCAGAAAGGGTCGTCCATTGCCCGCTTTGTTTGTTTTGGGGTATGTCCATATGGCGTATCGGACTTGTAGAATTCGGATGATTCGCTGATTACCCAGAATTCTGACAAATCACAAATCGTTTGAAACTGAAGGCATAAATCTATTAATAAGTTCTAAAAACAACCTGTAATTATGACATCTATAAAATATACAGCCGGGCACCAGGGAAACAATAGTTTAATTCTCCACAGGGTTATTTTCCTCGTCATGAATTGTCACAAATCTACAAATTAATTCAAAGTGCATTTCAAATCTGAGACCAAAAAAGTCAAACTCAAAATATCGCTGAAAATGAGTTTGGCTAATGTGACCGAAAATGTGAAATTTACTTAGAACGGACTTTAAATTCCTAATCCTAACAATTCTCACTTTAGTTAATAATTGCTTTTTCACAATCTAGAAATGTCTTAGAAACTCAGAAAATAATACTGGGATCTGTTAAAAAAGAGCTACATTTGGTTTTATCAATTCCAGATACTTTCATTCATTTCAGTTGGACTGATAAAAATCCTCCGAGATCCACTTTATTCTCTTCTGAGTTCTAGCTTAACTGGCACTGCATTGAGCTTAATGGGTTCCTGCTATTCCATATAGATCTCAGGGGAGCCAATGTCCCTGAAATAGAAAAGTTAGAAATAAAATGACACAAGAATACAATTTGGGGGACTTTAGGGCTAGTATATAATTCAAGGGTGAGGGGGGTTTCAGGTTAGTAGACATCCCAAGTCTCCCAGCGGTTCCGGGAGACTCCCGCACTTTAAGTGCGACTCCCTGACACGCACTAATCACAATATATTTCAGATCGTGTGTGATTTCCCAGACATTGTATATAATTTGTGGCCACCTGGTGAGTATTATTCCTGAACAGGGGTCTGGTTGGGTGCCACGGCCCTTTAAGAGCCCTGTGGTATCTGCTGGATGGGAGGAAGTAACAGCCTGTCACTTCCTCCCAGCTTCACAGAGGGCCGTGCATGAGGGAGAGAGGGAGAAGGCTGGAGGCGATGGCATCACCACAGCCGCATCAGGATCATGCTCACTTCCATCATCCTCAGCCAGCATCAGGATCCCAAGCAAGCCACGCTCCTGGACACAAAAGGTAAGCTAACAGGTGGGTGGCTGCAAATGTAAACATTATAACATGTCAATGTATGTCAGATTGTGTGTCTGTATCCATGTGTATGTGCCTGTGTGAGTATGAAATGAGGGGGTAAATTGATTGGACATAGCTTCCATTTATAGTTTGCTTTCAGGGATACCCATAAAATTTAAATGATGGGCTGTTCTATGAAATTGTAGGTGACTGACTAATAATGTATGCAACAAAATAGAATTTAGAACAATATCTCTTATTTCCACAGACTGATTTCTAAACACTTTTATTGTAGTTTAAAGACATTACTGAGTTTTATTCAGACATACTAACAATATGGAACTCCTGGAAAAGAGGAACATTAGGATAGAAAAGAGGGAGAAATGGATGTGGGCCCATAATAGGGACTACCATTCCTAAATAGGGACACATTGGAGGTATGCCTAATGTTTGCAAAAGGGCGGTTTGTTTTGCTGTTAAAATCAGCCAACTAATTTAATCGGTTTGCTAATACAGCTATTCACAAATGGCTACTATATAATTTAAAGGAACATTATAGGATCAGGAACACAGACATGTATTCCTGACCCTATAGTGTTAAAAACACCATCTAACCCCAATTACCCCCCTAAATATACCTTTATTTCTGTCTGTTGCTGCTGCTGGTTCCTCTCCTGATTTGCCTGCTTAGCTGACATCATCAGAAGTGTTGATCTGAGCCAATCACAATGCTTTCACATATAAAAAAGCATTGGATTGGGAGCAGGGCCGGACTGGCCCACCGGGATACCGGGAAATTTCCCGGTGGGCCGTCGGCACCTGGGGCCGGGGAGACATTTTGGTGACCTGCGGCCGCAGGGAGAACTTGAATGGCGGCCGCAGGGGAAGCTCTTCTGGCGGCAGCTGGGGGAGCAGGCTGTTCTGTCTCTGCTCCCCCGCAGCTTAATGAGACCGGGGTCGGAATATGACGTCATATTCCAGCCCCGGTCTCTTTCTAGCGCGCGAGGGCTAAAAAAGGACAACCAATAGTGTTCTCTGCATAGAACTTCAAATAAAATATATGATAAAAGTGGATACTCACAAGACAGGAGCAGATCAACTGCTCCTGATAGTTCGCGTTGGTGGTTTAGTCCCCACCTGGGATACCTTGCTTTTACCCATATTGATAACGCAGATTGGCGAAACGCGTTTATGGTTTTTATATTGTGTAAATTTTAATATTAAAGTACATTTGGTAACTTTTTATTGTACCATTTATCTTTTTATACACATATATTTATTATTGCTACCTGGCACCATTCCTTTTTACCCATTGGACTCCAAGGTATCCCAGGTGGGGACTAAACCACCAACGCGAACTATCAGGAGCAGTTGATCTGCTCCTGTCTTGTGAGTATCCACTTTTATCATATATTTTATTTGAATTTCTATGCAGAGAACACTATTGGTTGTCCTTTTTTATTTGAGTGCCTCTCGTATTACGGAAGGAGGAAGGACGTGAAGAAAAGTCATCATATCCTACAAGCGGGGATCCAAACCGCTGTACGCCCTCTATACTAGAGCTGGTTTTAGCGCTTTCAAATGTGAGTTTGCAATCAAGTTTTACATTTTAAATTCCTCAATTTCCAAACATACTACACTATTGTGGCTCTGTATTTGTTCTTATCCCTTGTATATGAGACGTCCTATAAGGAAGATAGCAAGCAAGACTGCTGTTCCAGACCAAGCATCATTATACAATACGATTTCAAAGGACATTGTCAGATAAGACTTTCTTTTTATTCATTGATTTTATCCGGACTTTTTGTACTATTTAAAGTTTTATCTAAGCGCAGCCCTTTCTTGTATTTTTTACTGTCTTGTGTTTTATCCTAAGGGTTCTTGAGGGATTCCCTTATAGGGTTGCTGCTAACTTGTGTAATCTAGCACTTACTCATTGTTCTGTTTCCATGCTGTGTGTGTGTCTGTGTCATGCTGTGTGTGTGTCTGTTGTGTCATGGTGTGTGTTTGTGTGTGTGTCTGTGTCATGGTGTGTGTGTCTGTGTTGTGTGTGTGTGTCTGTGTCACGGTGTGTCTGTATCATGGTGTGTGTGTCGTGTGTGTGTGTGTCTGTCTGTGTCATGGTGTGTCTGTCATGGTGTGTGTATGTCTGTCATGGGGTGTGTGTGTGTGTCTGTCTGTGTCATGGTGTGTCTGTCATGGTGTGTGTATGTCTGTCATGGGGTGTGTGTGTGTGTCAGTCGTGGTGTCTGGGTGTGTCTTTTTAAAAATTGTGTTTTACTCACCATTCCCCCCCCCCCCCCAACGTCGTGCTGGTCTCTGCCTCTATGACTGAGATCATCAAGCTTGATGATCTCAGCCAATCCGCACTGACACAGGAAGCGCCTCTAGTGAACGTCTGAGTGTCTGTCACTAGAGGTGTCACTAGGAAGCAATGTAAATACTGCCTTTTCTATGTCCTGCCCACCATGTGACATCACAATGCCCTGCCTGCCCATATGCTCTGCCATATGGGCCAACGCCAGTCTTCACAAAGTGTCTTTTATCTGAAAAGACAGTGTGTTTACATTCAAAAGCCTGCAGGGACAGGCTATAGACACCAGAACCACTACATTAAGCTGTGTGTGTGTGCGCCTGCTAGTGAGTGAGCTTGCTTGCATGTGTGTGTGTGCCTGCTAGTGAGTGAGCTTGTATTTTTATGTCAATGAGCTTATGTATATTAGTGAAATGTTCGTCTATGAGGCTGTGTATCAATGAGCTTGTGTGTGTCAGTGAGATTGTCTGTGTCTGCATGTGAGTATGCTTACTGTATAATTAAATGTTTTACTTTGAAAGGACCAATATTTTATATTAGAAAAAGCAATATATATATATATTACTCAATCATCTGGGGTGGCCTTACATATTACATGCGACAATATATGGCGCAATGACTTATGGGGCTGGCATAGATTTTTTTTCCAGGGCTGCTTTGTATCCCCAGTCCGGCCCTGATTGGATGAGAGTTTCAATTCTGATTATGTCAGCCAAGGAGGTGTGCTATCACTAGGCTGTAATGTAAACACTTCATTTTCTCTGCAAAAAGCCTGAAGGGAATGATTCTACTCACCAGAACAAATACAAGAAGCTGTAGTTGTTCTGGTGACTATAGTGTCCCTTTAAGGCTGGCTGAATTTCATGGAAACCTACTCACAAGCCTTTGTTGCTGCGAGGTTAGAAGCAAAGATCCAGCAATAGCTTCAAATCATGAATGAGAGAGAAATGATGTCATGTTCATTTTGAATAGACTGACTCACACTTTTCTCTCTGCAGCGAGAGTCCATTACTATGCTGATCGTTAACCTGCGTTTGTGTACATCTCGAAAAATACAACCCCCGTGTTAACTGTTGGATTACCAGAATGGTTCGTACACACTCCTTTCCTATACAGTTAATACGGACATTAACAGCACAGTCACTAGCATCTATTAGTACACATATTTCTGTAATGCCAACAATTTATGTTTTTGCTTGACACAGTGCTGAAGGGTATTGCAACCTCTCCTGTGGTTTGAAATGGTCCCCAGGCTGACCAGAAAAAAAAAAAATCCATAGCTTCTATTGTATTACCTTTCAATTGATTTTAAAATGCTCCTGTCCTGTACGCTCTGCTTTTCAAATACCCAAGTGCCACACTGGTCTAGGGCAATGAGGCCAATCTCTGCATTATAGACAAGGTCAGCAAAAAATATATATTTCAATTAAGTACCAATTTCTGTAGAATAATGAATCAGTCAGATATCAAGATGTGCATTAAAGTGTTTCTGTAATATAAAACCCAGAGACGTAAAGGAAACATAGAAACATGGAATGTGACGGCAGATAAGAACCATTCGGCCCATCTAGTCTGCCCAAAAGGACACTACTGTACACACTAGAACCATTTCATATAGTTTAAATGGTTATACTGCTCAGACTACCCTGGCATTATCCAGATACTATAACCACTTCAATGCAGTTACGGTGCCTACAGTATCCCTTTAGTATATTCCTAGAAATGTAATTTGATAAAGGTTAAACTAGAATTATGGTATATCTGTTGCAATAATACATATGCAGATTTTGGTTAATTACTACTGGAAAATTATCATCAAAACCACATTTAAAATGTCATGCGTCATTACATTACTTAATACAACATGGGGTCTTTATATCTACAATGATGGAGGGTAGGGTTACAGCCCAGGGAGCAGTGTGGTAGTACCCAGCATGCTTACTGTGTATAAGTACAATAGAAATCCCCAAATCCCTGTTTTAAAATCTAAATATTGACACAGGAGATGTTGTGGACTTCACCTCCCCCAAAAAAATAGTGACTTGGTATGTGACTGTGTGGATTGGCATGGGGTAGGTAACTGGGTCTGTGGGAGCATGTAACCGAGTTGGACTGGATGAGTTAATGGGACTTGGAGGATGGCTGTGGGTATGTGAAAAGGCGGACGATTTAACAGGTGAATATATTTGATTGGATAAGTGTTTGGGTAGGGGTATGTGAGAGGGTGGGCGTTTGGGAGAATGTGACTGGCATCGGTTGGGTGAATTAACTTCTGGTTATGGATGTAAACAGAAGTGGTTGTTTTTATAGCAATGTTAGTGTAGACTTGCCCGTCATCAGACTTCAGGTTACTGTAGGAGTCTGGTCTACTGGCCCCAATTCCTAAAGAGGTGGAAGGGAAGCGGTGCATGCCCAGTGAGGTCAACGGGACCAGATTTCTTTTTCCGGTGATTATAATTGTTTACAAAACAATTTTACAAAAAAAACAAACAAAATTAGAACAGAAACAAAACAAATATCTTTGGGATAAACAAACATTTCCCTACATAGGACAAACTAAACAACGGTTACATTTATTCCCTCCTAGTGCTAAAGACATATTATTGTAAATAATTATTGTCCCAGAGCCACATATACCAGGCTCTGGCTGTATTGGCTTGCCAATCTTGTCATCTTGCACCTTGAGAAAGACCGTAAGCTTGAAACGTGTTGTGCTTTTTATTTTGGACTTTAATGCACTTTTGTGTCGCTGCTATTATCTGTATTTTGCATTTTTTTAAGTAAATTGATTTTAATATACTTCAAGTCTCTTCACTATACTTATACAAGTATAAAGCACGTATCAAAGCAGCCTGATTTATTGACAAGCCAATACAGCCAGAGCCTGCTGCTATATGTGGCTCTGCAAAGTGTGAGTGACCTATTGTTTAGTTTATTTCTGAATGTAAAAAAAGTATCATGCTATGTAGCTTTTCTGTTTTGCAGATTGATCAGGGAATACCATATGTACCATCAGGATTTTTCTGTAGTACGTATATCTCACTGCGTGTTGGTGGTTATTATTGCGCACCCTGTATTTTTCATTATTTGTATATGTTATTTTAACAAACAGACCATGTGCATTTTTTTTTTCAATAAGAAAACCAACACAGAGTGTCAGTATAAACATCCAAAGTAATAAACTGCATTCAACTACATTCCCCTTTAAACATATCTCTGAAAGCCGCAGTGTTAAACAGAAATGTTTTTGGAAATGAGTAACATTGTTTAAACACCTCTAGAGGGGAATGTTCCTTTACATGGGCTTTTCCCACAAAAGCAATTTCAGTTTCCTGAAAACCGCTTCGAAGGAGAATGGCTAATTCTGTGTAAGTGGATAAAGTCACTGGTGATCAATAACCAGTTACATCATCTCCGAAGCAAAATAACGGTCACTGAGAAGCATTGTCTATCTGTGACTCAGTCCAGTATTCCAAGCGATGCTTCATATCCTACAGGGCGTTATTCTAAATGCAGGAAAGGTGTTCCAAAGCAGTACCGACAAGGACACAAACAGCAGGATAGTCCAGTCAAAGGATGCCAGAGGTCAAGATTAATGAATTGTAGCCAAAGTCAAGGAATGCCAGAGGTCAGGATAAACGAAATGTAGCCAAAGTCAAGGGATGCCAGAGGTCAGGATAAACGAAATGTAGCCAAAGTCAAGGGATGCCAGAGGTCAGGATAAATGAAATTTAGCCAAAGTCAAAGGATGCCAGAGATCAGGATTAACGAAGTGTAGCCGAAGTCAAGGGATGCCAGAGGTCAGGATAAATTAAGTCAGAAGCTGGGGTCAATATGGAATAAGTTCAAGAGACTAGAACACAGGAACTGAACACACACAACAGGATCAAAGACTTGATAAAGTTCCCAGGGCGAGGCAGTGCTTATATACCCAGCTGATGACTGATTTGTCTGAGGTGAAGCACAGGCAATGACCAAAGAAGAAGTCCAGCCCCCAGTGCTGCAGACATAGCCAGGTAGAACAGGGCTGGGACTACTTCAGAGAATATGAACTGCTGTAGCTGAAAGGCAGATAGCAGGCCCAGGACAGCAATGGACCCAGGTTCAAATCCCCTGTTGGGAACTTCCGGGGTGGCCACACCTGGCCGTCTGTATGGCACGGTGAGAACCGTGATACCCCCAAGCTATGATAAATTCAGCGACTTTGGAATAAACACACCACACCAGAAAAGCTGTGACATTGTATGAGGTCCAGTAGGACTTCCCACCATTCATTTTTCACGAATAGCAAGAAAATTAAATATTTTCACATTTTTATCACGGTGGTTTCCAGGAAGATACCACCATTAAGGAGTAATAGCCTACAGGGGCATACTCACTAGATACAGATTTGGACCTCGATGACTACAAAACGTGTTCAAAGCCACTACCTCAGGAAGACAACAATCCCAGCTCCTAAACACTGCAGGTTCCCTTGTCATCGAAAACCTTGTGGACGGGCAACGCTTATTTGCATTGGCAATCCCCCAGCCAATAATTCAGAAATACCCTACATCTAATTTGGGTGTGATGAACCTCTTCCTGAGCTGAGCTACTGGGACAACCCAGTGAAGCTAAAATCTGCTCAGCAAATAAATTACCTTGGTAAATTTCAAGTACACCCAATTTTCATCTGACTCACCTCAAATTTTAAGTCGTTAGCCAGAAATGTGAAACCCTTTCAGTGCTTATTAGTAAATGTGTTAAAAAAAATTAATAAAATGAAATGTAATATTAAAGACTGTCCTTGTGTTCTTTATTGGCAACGAATTTGTTTCTCAGACTCAGAATAAGTCAAATTTGATTATAAGGCTCATCCCAGCGAGATTTCCTTGGTTATTGGACTGTATGAGTGAGCTATCCCCAACATTTGGTGCAAACCTCTTCTCTCCAGTGCCCTCATGATCACCTTGGATGAGGTCTCCTCCAAGTAGGTTACATATGTTGTTGTCAAAGATTGGTGTTATCTCTAGAAACCTCACCACCAAGACAAGCTATACAAATGTCAAACATATCTCTTCTTCCTGTGCTATAGGAAAGAGAAGAGAGACAACCTCAAAGGCCATTTGTCTCCTCCATAATTCCTGGCCACTATTGGAATGGTCAGGAATCCAAGGTGGCTTTAATATTTTAGGCTGCAATAGCCAAATTAGAAAATAGTCAGTTATACTTTCATTTTGGCTTTTGCTGACTAAATGTTTTTAAGTTCTTGTAAATTCCACACCATTCACATAGTGGATAACCCTGTCTGAAAATGAAAGGGTTACAGTGGATGACGTGCAGGACATTCAGGGATCCTATTTTACCTCTCTGGACATTTTCCAATCTAGACGTGTATAGAACATTAGATATTGGGGGTCATTAGAGGGACAGACACAATTAACCTAATTCTGCATCGCGTAGATCCTGGGAGGGGAAGTCCAGTCACTGAACAGAAAGCAGATTCCCAGGACACAGAATATAGACAAGAAAAAGATATGATAAAAATGTCTAACTCAAAAATTGCAGGATAAATAACTGTGCCACGGGAGAGAGAGAGAAAGAGAGAGAACGGAGGAACTAAAGTAAAAAAGATAAAAAATGTGCAATGTGGATGAAGAGAGATTTAAACTTCCAGGCTCAGAAACCAACTCTCAGGGGATCATTAGCAGGCCAAGCTGTACAGAACAGAAGAAAATTGCTTCAGAGAATAAAGTGTTGCTCAATTGGTGCGAATGCGGACTATAACGCACAGTGTGAAGCAGAGAGTGGGGGTTGAATCCTGTGGCAGGAGGCAAGTCATCTGATCTCCCAGTGCCAGTCTGTGAAATTAGATGGCAAGTCTGACGGGAGGCCAGAGACAGATAACCAAATACTAAGACCAATAATAGTGCTGCAAATACAAGACATGGGCACACAGAAGCCTGTCTTAATGCATTAAGCAATGCTATATTCATGGAAGCTATGGCTTAGATACAGTACATATTCTGCCGAGTAAGAGGCCAAAAGGTTTTGATAAATATCACAGTCTTCAGCCAAATGGCTGTTGAACGTTACCACCATTACACTCTGCCTACGTAAAGGATAGGGGTTACCATCGAGCACTCCAGCTATTCTGGAATTAAATTACCATGTTGTACACTGCGGATGCCTGGTTTTTGCATTAAGGAGGCAATTTTTGGGAAGCAGCATTCCTAAAAACTACCAGCGAGGTCCTTTCAAACACCCATCTGGTTATATGCAACAAAAAAGGTTTCTCTGCCTCTATGCTAATTTTCCAGTTTTTTTCCCGATGGTTTTATCTGAAAATGTTACAAGTAAAAAGAACACGGAGTGACTTCTAAAACAGAACATTCTCAGTATTTCTGAAAAACAGAAATATAAACAGCACCCGTACATAGAATTATTGTTATGTGCTAGATATCCAACCCTTATTTGAAATGTGCCGAATGCTGAATAAGATGCTTGGTGGTGAAAGGGTTAAGCCGCGTACGGTGCTAGGATATATTGGTCTGGAATGTTCTTTGAGGTGCAATATCACGGTGTTAATTTTCTTTGATTTCTATTTTGGAAGCAGTACACAAATTAATTCAAATAAGTATACCGACATGCCAAGGCAAGTGAGCTCACAGAATGCAAAGTAAATGCAAAAGAAGAATCAGTGGGTTACAAAAACAAAAACAGCAACACACGGTATCTTTACAGGTGTATTGATCCATCAAGGCCTACAGGCAACTTGGGGGTCTGATTTGGGAACCCCTGATGAAGCGGACATGCCCTCAACTGTCACTGAACTATTAAACCCCTTCATTGTCAGCCAGGTTAGGTCATTGAAGACCTGTATGAGAAACCGTTTATCCAGAAATAGAAAGACAGGATGATGAGCAAGAAAATAATAAAAACAAAATAAGGTTACATACAACCCAAAACAGAAAATGGAATGTAAACACCCAACGGGATTCTGGAACAAACGTTTTACAAGTTGAGCAATCACAAACAAAACGAGTGGAATTTTTGCTCTGTACTTTTGCACAAATTCTGTTTACTGGTACGGACCAATTAAATTTCTTTTTAAGCCAAACGAAATCGATCCTTCCTGGATTTACCTGTGGAGTCTTCTTGATTTAACTAGACTCCGCCGGAAAATCCTGGATGGATTTGTTTGGGCGCAGATTAAAAGGCATTCCATTTGTTCGTACAGTTGAAAAGAATTTGTGCACATGTCTAGTTTTGTCCAATTAGAACTTTGCTCGAGAATAGCTCATTATAAATAATCCCCATTCACTTTTGTTCACTATTATATATATATATTTTTTTTTTGCACTAATTCAGAAGAAACAAGTGATTTAATATGGAACCTGGTCCAGTTTCCATATTTAATCACTTGTTTCTTCTGAATTAAGTTCACTTTACCCCTGTATGAAAACCATTTACTAACGAGGGTCTGCCTGCGTTGTTAGGACTGCTGGTCATTATCATAGACTCGTTTAATTGCTCTATTTGCCTTGCTCACTCAGGCTGCAGTAACTTCTAAGAGACAAAACGCACTCATCCAGCATTGAAGCGATCAACAGAAGCCGCTATGACAGTTGCGAGCCGCGGGCTCTCCGTCTACCAGGAGCTCATATGGGATCTTCCATCCGATGCCTGCGGTAGCGCGACTTGAAGCCAATGCGCTAGACAGCTGTGCCCACGGGAAACTGACCAGCGAACCAGCGGTTGTCGGATACCGGTTGTTCACCAAAAATCTGTGGCCTATAAATATGGGCATGAGCCCCGTGATACATATATAATTAACCCTAGACACTTTGTCACTAAAGACTACAACTCCAAATAATGTTAGCCATCCATGATCTGGCCAGTCTTGCCTGGGCATCAGCTCTTTGCAAGAACGATCATTTGCCAGTTGTCTTGCAAGTAATAGCTGGTGGGTAGAAAAAATATTACCTCCATTCCTTGAGGGCTGCAGACGTACCAGATTTTCAGACGAATAGTCAGCACAATGCTCAGCCATGCAGACCGTTAATTGCTTGATTACATGTTGTTTATGAGAGGTATTTTAAGACTCTGGCAGAAATCTAGCTTCCAAGAACAAATTTTAACACCCCTGACATCCAGGATATCATCGCTATAGAGGGCCCTGTAATAGTTACTATGGCATGACCTCAGTGAACCCAGCGCAAACTCTGCTTAGCCCATTTGTTTGAACTGCAATTCTCATCATTCACATCCAGCCCATGAATAATTAAATAGAGATGTACACCAGGTGTGCAGCAGTTTGCCAGAGGCCAATAAATGGACCAAAGCCAGCCTACTTTAGTGAATAGCCTTGTATATTTTACATAAAAAAACAGGCAATCTGCTATGTTCCAGCTGCTGTGGACTACAACTCCCAATATACTCAACCAACGGTGAGCTGAATATTTCTTAAAATCCTTTTCAAAAATCTAAATCCAGGGACTCTCCAGTGAGAGTGATCTGCAGCTCCCAATACGCTCAGGTAACAATCTGAATTTCAATTTGTCTCCATAACAACATGCAGGCAACATAATATATAGTGAAACTCAAACCACTGTGAGGGCAGTCTCTTGCAAGATTTAATGCCAACAAAAATGCCAAAACCTGGCTATCCTTCCAACAAACAACAAGCAGACGTCTGGTTACTATTAACCCAAAGACCACATAGACAGACAGACAGACACACACACACACACGTATACAGATACCCACACAGACAGACACACAGGAATACAGATACACACATATATTATATATATATATATACACACAGACGTACACACACAGGGATACATACATACATATATATATATATACTCCCACCTGTTTATCTAGTATTTGCATCCAGGAGACGGCAGTATATAATTGACTGATCACATATCGATTAACCCATTGCTGTCTGAGCAATAATTCCTATTGATTTATTGATTGGGGAAGCATTGGATGCCTAAATCCATTAACCCCTGGCTGGACAAAATCAAAATGACATCTTACAGCCTTCCCAGATGTACCGTTTACATCAACACCACACCCAGGAGGATGGCAACTATTAGGCATCCAGCTGCAGAGGTAACGCCGCAACATCCAGATGTGAACGTGTGTAAGGAAAATACAAACACACACATTAATAATAATAATACAAATAAATAAATAAATTAAAAAAAACCACGTCAACTCAACAGTTCCCAAACATACCACCCCAACTGCAGATACAATGTATATAAAAATACAGAACACAACAGGCGAGCAGTATGAAAAAGGGAATGCGGGAACAGAATGTCAAGGAGATGGGGGAATATACAGCCCCTCTCCTTCTCAGGGTGAGATGGGCGTGGGGGAGGTAGGATTGGGTGAGAGGGGTGGCAGAATATACCTGAAATGCGGAGGAGAGGCCAGATGCATCCCCATGAAGGGTGAGGAGCTTGCTGGAGTGGTAGATGATTTTTCTCTCTCCGCCATTCTGTCTCTGAGATACACAGCTCTGGCCAGGGAAGGGGGGGGGGGGGGGGGGAGAGGAGAGGGGAGGTTGTGTAGGAGGAGGAGATATGGGGGATGCTGACAGGTAGCAGAAAGGAAGGACCAAGTACAGGCAGGTGGGGAGGGAGGATTGGATGGATCATTACAGAGACACACTAATCCTCATCTACATAGTACAAACAGACAGCATCGAGAGCACACACTGGAGAACCTCGCTGTATCAATATACTCAACATTGTCTGAGCAGATACAATATACAATGGATGGAACAAGAACATATTGACATTTTCCATAATGCAATATGCAAGATTTTGACTTTTTTTTTTTTATTTTAAGAGAGAGAGAGAGAGAGAGAGAGAGAGAGAAATGTTAGACAGTTTATCAATTACACAATCGATGAAGGAGTTATCTTACGTACACGCAGGAAAAAGTTCCTGTTGGATGAATGTAAACAGGATCATAAAATACATTTTACAGGAAAAATTACCTTTATAACCAATATATAAAAATGTTCCAAATGGCGGTGAAAGGGTTAAGTCGTAGTTTATTTATTTATTTTTTTTAAACAAAACCAAACAGTTAGTTGCGCACTATCCGAAATCCATATGAACAGTTCAATAACTGAAGGTTCTTAGTATAACTCCAAGGGCCGTAAGCTCACCTGCCAAGTCAAGGCAAAATGTCTTGAGTCTACAGAAACAATTCACCTTGCCGCTTTCAGCTACACAGTAAAATCTCTAATGAGACAGAGAGGGGTATTTTTCTAAACCCCTACACACTTATTAACCCTTAATAGTGTACTCATGGGGTGGGCGGCAGCATTGTTACACGGCTGTGAAATACAAAAGCCCTGCTCTCAAACTCACACTACTCCTGGGCGGCAGCCAGGGCCGGCCTTAGGGGTGTGCGAGCTGTGCAGCCGCACAGGACGCCATGCCAACAAGGGCACCGGTTCTGCAAGGTGCAGAACTTCAAGAGCTGGCAGAGACCGCTGGACCACCAGGTCATCAGTATTCCCCCATCCCTGCCCAAAAGGTATGCAAGAGAGAGGGAAGCAGAAGGGGGGAATCAACATTAATTAATTTAAGAAAACAAAACCTGAAATTGCTCTCCCACCTCCTCATTTAAAGCCTTATGTCACCCCTCCTACCCACAAATCATCACTATCCCACCCTTACTTTGTTACCCACACACACTCCATAACACACACACTACATAATCTACTCACACATAACATCCCCTATACACACACTACATAATCTACTCACACACACCACCCCCTATAAACACACTATGTTCTCTACACACACACACTAGATAACTCACAAACACTACAAAAAGAACATACACACTACGTAACTTACACCCATACACACTACATTCCCTAAACACATACACATTACATCCCCTATACACACACATTACATAACCTACACACACACTACATAACCTACACACTACATCCCCTATACACACACACACACACACTACATCCCTATCCCACACCACACTGTTTTCCCTACACACACTGCATCCCTATTCCACACACAACATTATGGCATGGCAACTTCAGGGAGACAGGACACTCTTGTTAGAAATAAGTTTTTACTCCGAATGCTAGTGTGTTCATTCACATAGGTTTGTTTTTCCCAAATCTATTCACTTGGGAGGAATTCTTCTAGACCCGATATTGTGTGTACCACAATAAGTACAATTTAACTTGATTTCTGAGAGTAATATTTATACAGTATATACATGGATATTAATATGGGTGTATTATTATTATTATTATTGTGTTATTACACCTATAATATTTACAAATGTATTAATATGCGTGGATATGCATGATATGCCCAGAAATCACATTAATACGTAACACCTATGTAATGGAGGCTTAGCACTTTTTACAAGATGGACGAGGGCATGTGACCATGGAGGGGCGCTGTGAATATTTTTCGCACAGGGCGCCTAAAGTCGGGCCGGGTGGCAGCACTGACTCTAGTACACATCAGCCCCACTACATACAATAAAAAAACATCATCCAGAAACCCTATGGACATTTAAAGAACTGGAGGTTTTTAGTGTCACTCCAATGGCCATTCTAGTGTAAGCTCACCTGCCACATCAAGGTGAAACCCCAAATCCCGATTGTGACAAAACCCACTTCGCCACTGGGTTTTGGAGAAGACTACTTGCTAGCCTTTTACCTTTTGCCTATGGCCCCTGGGATGTATTACCTTTAAAATGTACTATTTGTGCCTATTGGGACTTGGCACATTCGAACATTTGACGGAGGGTCCATCACACCGATGTACATTTAAATACCTGGAGGTTAGTGTGCAAGTAACCTTTCAGAAAGGACGATGGTTTGATCTGAGGTCTGAGAACAGGTGTGTGAGGGCACTTCCACTTACCAGTCAAATGAGCTAAAATAAGTAAGGAGGAAACTTCTCTCTTAATAATAAAAATGCTGATTTCATCAGTAAAACAAGATGAAGTGATTTATGGATGTGAAGTGGTCCTTTAACTCATTCTGTCAGGAATATTCGACAACCGAATCGTTGAGAATTTTAAAGGGCCGCTAAAGTAATCTAGGCCACTTCATCTCAATGAAGTGACCCGCATGCAGTGGTCCTTTCATTTTAAACCTTCAACGGCAAAACATACCTCTAGTGGTTGTTACAATGACCGCCACTGGGTGCTTTCGCAGCCCTAAAGGAGTAAAACCCTCACAGGACGCAGAAGCCCCTGTAGGAAAGCACTCATGCAAGCATTGCTCCTCTATGAGAAACATTGGGATTGGACCACGCCACGCCGGAAGGAAGACGGTGGATATATATATACAAATTGAATAAAAGAAATAGAAAGATAGCCGACATGGTATGTTTGTCTTCTTTTCTAGGAGCTCAGTATTCTTGCCGTGTCCGTAAATAACGAAGCAACAATATTCGCAGTAATGTGTCTTTAAATTACCATAGATATGTTTAGTCTGCGTAAATAAAACACACACATTGTTCTTGGTGTAAATTACATTTCAGTTGCATGAATTGTTATTAGTAAGTCACCTTACTCAGGGGGACAAATCAGTCTAAGAAAACCAAGTGGAAGGATGAAGGGGGTAAGATCCCCCTCCCTCCACTCATGAGATTTTAATAGCCTTGTTTAAAAACAGACAAGAAAGACAGAATATGGTTGTTTATGTTTATCTTCTCCACATGACTTTTTAAAGAATTACATTTCAACAAGAAGATTCAAAAATAAAAATGTAAAATATTGCAGTGAAATTGTTAATATTCAGGAATCCTGTGCATACATTTTAATGGGTACGGCCCTGGAACAAGGCTAATCAGAGAACATAATTGAGATACATAGAGAATCATACAAGGACGGATAAAAGGTAACAAGTTAATAAATCATACACAATTATATCTACCCATAACCTCCATCCTGCTAGTGAATAAATTACACAGCTCTGCTGCAAAGGGTAAAACAGAACCGGATATGAAGGCTGCGAGTCTGGTAACGCAAATCATTAGCATCAATTTCTGAAGCTTAACAGACTTCTCATTTTTCTTTCCCTGATAAAATAGCGCTGTCAAAAATTATTCGCCAATGAGGTAAATTTGAAAATAACTTGGATCCATTCAGTTTAATTGTTTTTTCATCTACAGAAATCACAGAGGTGGTTTTACAACCAAATGCAATATAGTTTAGCCACAGCAAGCATTTTTATAGCGCAGCGTTAGGGTCTGTTTAGAATGGCGAGCATTGTTACAGCGCAGCGTTAGGGTCTGTTTAGAATGGCGAGCATTGTTACAGCGCAGCGTTAGGGTCTGTTTAGAATGGCGAGCATTGTTCCAGCGCAGCGTTAGGGTCTGTTTAGAATGGCGAGCATTTTTACAGCGCAGCGTTAGAGTCTGTTTAGAATGGCGCGCATTGTTACAGCGCAGCGTTAGGGTCTGTTTAGAATGGCGAGCATTGTTACAGCGCAGCGTTAGAGTCTGTTTAGAATGGTGCGCATTGTTACAGCGCAGCGTTAGGGTCTGTTTAGAATGGCGAGCATTGTTACAGAGCAGCGTTAGGGTCTATTTAGAATGGCGAGCATTGTTACAGCGCAGCGTTAGGGTCTGTTTAGAATGGCGAGCATTGTTACAGCGCAGCGTTAGGGTCTGTTTAGAATGGCGTGCATTGTTACAGCGCAGCGTTAGGGTCTGCTCAGAATGGCGAGCATTGTTACAGCGCAGCGTTAGGGTCTGTTTAGAATGGCGAGCATTGTTACAGCGCAGCGTTAGGGTCTGTTTAGAATGGCGAGCATTGTTACAGCGCAGCGTTAGGGTCTGTTTAGAATGGCGAGCATTGTTACAGCGCAGCGTTAGGGTCTGTTTAGAATGGCGAGCATTGTTACAGCGCAGCGTTAGTGTCTGCTTAGAATGGCGAGCATTGTTACAGCGCAGCGTTAGGGTCTGTTTAGAATGGCGTGCATTGTTACAGCACAGCGTTAGGGTCTGTTTAGAATGGCGAGCATTGTTACAGCGCAGTTAGAGTCTGCTCAGAATGGCGAGCATTGTTACAGCGCAGCGTTAGGGTCTGTTTAGAATGGCGTGCATTGTTACAGCGCAGCGTTAGGGTCTGTTTAGAATGGCGAGCATTGTTCCAGCGCAGCGTTAGGGTCTGTTTAGAATGGCGAGCATTGTTACAGCGCAGCGTTAGAGTCTGTTTAGAATGGCGAGCATTGTTACAGCGCAGCGTTAGGGTCTGTTTAGAATGGCGAGCATTGTTACAGCGCAGCGTTAGTGTCTGTTTAGAATGGCGAGCATTGTTACAGCGCAGCGTTAGGGTCTGTTTAGAATGGCGAGCATTGTTACAGCGCAGCGTTAGTGTCTGTTTAGAATGGCGAGCATTGTTACAGCATAGCGTTAGGGTCTGTTTAGAATGGCAGCATTGTTACAGCGCAGCGTTAGGGTCTGTTTAGAATGGCGAGCATTGTTACAGCGCAGCGTTAGGGTCTGTTTAGAATGGCGAGCATTGTTACAGCGCAGCGTTAGTGTCTGTTTAGAATGGCGAGCATTGTTACAGCATAGCGTTAGGGTCTGTTTAGAATGGCAGCATTGTTACAGCGCAGCGTTAGGGTCTGTTTAGAATGGCGAGCATTGTTACAGCGCAGCGTTAGGGTCTGTTTAGAATGGCGAGCATTGTTACAGCGCAGCGTTAGGGTCTGTTTAGAATGGCGAGCATTGTTACAGCGCAGCGTTAGGGTCTGTTTAGAATGGCGAGCATTGTTACAGCGCAGCGTTAGGGTCTGTTTAGAATGGCGAGCATTGTTACAGCATAGCGTTAGGGTCTGTTTAGAATGGCAGCATTGTTACAGCGCAGCGTTAGGGTCTGTTTAGAATGGCGAGCATTGTTACAGCGCAGCGTTAGGGTCTGTTTAGAATGGCGTGCATTGTTTCAGCGCAGCGTTAGGGTCTGCTCAGAATGGCGAGCATTGTTACAGCGCAGCATTAGGGTCTGTTTAGAATGGCGAGCATTGTTACAGCGCAGCGTTAGGGTCCGTTTAGAATGGCGAGCATGGTTACAGCGCAGCGTTAGGGTCTGTTTAGAATGGCGAGCATTGTTACAGCGCAGCGTTAGGGTCTGTTTAGAATGGCGAGCATTGTTACAGCGCAGCGTTAGTGTCTGCTTAGAATGGCGAGCATTGTTACAGCGCAGCGTTAGGGTCGGTTTAGAATGGCGTGCATTGTTACAGCGCAGCGTTAGGGTCTGTTTAGAATGGCGAGCATTGTTACAGCGCAGTTAGAGTCTGCTCAGAATGGCGAGCATTGTTACAGCGCAGCGTTAGGGTCTGTTTAGAATGGCGTGCATTGTTACAGCGCAGCGTTAGGGTCTGTTTAGAATGGCAGCAGTGTTAGAGCGCAGCGTTAGGGTCTGCTCAGAATGGCGAGCATTGTTACAGCGCAGCGTTAGGGTCCGTTTAGAATGGCGAGCATTGTTACAGCGCAGCGTTAGGGTCCGTTTAGAATGGCGAGCATTGTTACAGCGCAGCGTTAGGGTCTGTTTAGAGTGGCGAGCATTGTTACAGCGCAGCGTTAGTGTCTGCTTAGAATGGCGAGGATTGTTACAGCGCAGCGTTAGGGTCTGTTTAGAATGGCGAGCATTGTTACAGCGCAGCGTTAGGGTCTGTTTAGAATGGCGAGCATTGTTACAGCGCAGCGTTAGTGTCTGCTTAGAATGGTGAGCATTGTTACAGCGCAGCGTTAGGGTCTGTTTAGAATGGCGTGCATTGTTACAGCGCAGCGTTAGGGTCTGTTTAGAATGGCGAGCATTGTTACAGCGCAGCGTTAGTGTCTGTTTAGAATGGCGAGCATTGTTACAGCGCAGCGTTAGGGTCTGTTTAGAATGGCGAGCATTGTTACAGCGCAGCGTTAGTGTCTGCTTAGAATGGCGAGCATTGTTACAGCGCAGCGTTAGGGTCTGTTTAGAATGGCGAGCATTGTTACAGCGCAGCGTTAGGGTCTGTTTAGAATGGCGAGCATTGTTACAGCGCAGCGTTAGGGTCTGTTTAGAATGGCGAGCATTGTTACAGCGCAGCGTTAGGGTCCGTTTAGAATGGCGAGCATTGTTACAGCGCAGCGTTAGGGTCTGTTTAGAATGGCGTGCATTGTTACAGCGCAGTGTACCTCAAAGTCGCGGTAATGACATTCTAACTCCAGAGGACAAACCCCAACTAACTTAACATGTTTATATAGACTAATTACAGCTCACAGCGACTTTCGTACCTTCTATCTAATGGATGCCGGAATTAGGGAGTACCTGGACATTATTCACATCTATTTGCTAAAGAAAAAGATTCAATTTTGGCTGATTTCATTTGGCTAAACTGTATTGCATTTGGTTGTAAAACCACCTCTGTGATTCACTGTAGATTTCTCTAGATGAAAAGACAATTAAACTGAATGGATCCAAGTTATCTTCAAATTTACCTCATTGGCGAATGTGAACATGTAACAAGTATCTTTAAAGGGTTAAAGGGGTGATTTGGGTGTTTTTTTTAGAGTTTTAAATCCAATTTTCTATCTGTATTAGGGGGATTTGAGAACCTTAAAGGGAACCTATAGTTCAGAAAATATTAGTGATTTCAGTAATATAGGTTCATGTCTGTCCATCCACCCCCCCCCCCTCTCTTAACAAAATTAAGTTAACTAATGATTACTCACCTCGTTTCCTGCACTGTGCCTCATCTGCCACAGCCTCCAGCTACATCCAATGTAACCGCCCACGATCTCCTCCAATCCACTATTTCTTATAGAGATGGAGCGGATTGTAACTCAGCACGCGTAGCCAAATACCACGCTCCTCCAATCAAATGCTGATATCAGCCGCATCTGATTCTTAGACTGAGTGTTACTCTGTTCTGGGGGAGAAAGTGCCTATAGTGGTTTTAGGAATAGAACCATTGAAGTGGATTTAAGCCTGCAATGTAAACATTGTAAGCTCATTGAGCAGGGCTCTCCACCTCTCTGTTCCTATACGTCCAGTTGTCTGGTTACAATTACATGTCTGTTAGTCCACCCATTGTACAGCGCTACGGAATCTCATGGCGCTATATAAATAATAAAATAATATTAATAATTGTGGTCTCTATAAAACTGCAGTGTTACATTGCAAGGTTAAAATGACAGGATCCCTGCATTGAGGTGAAGTGGTCTGAGTGACCATAATGTCCCTTTAACTAAAGCTATTCAGTGGCAATTCTGCGGTTTGTAAATATCCTAATCACCCACGTCATATAGAAATCTGACTGACTTGAACAGGTAGCCAAGCTGCAGGTAAATGGAGGTGCTATTATAAAAATTATATTGTGTAAAGGTTAAGAACAGCAGAATTATTTTGTGAATGGATCTGTTATGTACTCTTTAACAACATTAATCAATAGCAAAACACTAGAACACAATATATTCTACTCACAATTTTCATGGCGACATTTTAAATAGCTGTGTGTAGGTATGTAATGTTCCATATCTGCAAGTTATAATACAGGGGAATTAAAATAAATATACAAAAAAACAAAACAGGCCTAAAGGACAACAGGATCAGTCACAGATTGGCCTGTGTGATGGGAGTCGATGACGGGACAGAGAGCTGACACTCATTTGAGTCTGAAATTAAACTATCTTGAGGGCAAGCTATGAGATTGTAGATAACAATTCAGCATTTATATCCGATCAATTTTTCATCTAGTAATACGTTTTGGATGTGATGGCATCACAAAAAGGTTAATTTAGTTTAATTTAGAGATTGAGATACAATTATTTAAGGTAAATTACATCTGTTTGAAAGTGAAACCAGTTTTTTTTCATGCAGGCTCTGTCAATCATAGCCAGGGGAGGTGTGGCTAGGGCTGCATAAACAGAAACAAAGTGATTTAACTCCTAAATGACAGAGAATTGAGCAGTGAAATTGCAGGGGAATGATCTATACACTAAAACTGCTTTATTTAGCTAAAGTCATTTAGGTGACTATAGTGTTCCTTTAACTAAAGTGAGAATTACAAGTGAATTTTAAATTTAAGGGAAAAGAGCCGAATTGGAAAGATTCTCTAAGTCAGCAATCCTTCCAGTTTGGCTGTTTTGAGCTAAAATTTGAAAATCACTGGGAATTCACACTTTAGTGGTTAACCTTCTGTGTTGGAATTTCTGTGAAAACAAATCCTGTGAAATTCCAAACAGTTAAAACATATAAGACAATGTAGGGACTACTTTGGCTTATGCATATTTTCCTAAGCTTCATAAAAAGGCAGAGCTACTGCTGTCACTAGTGAGGGGATCCTTCAATGACATCAGTGTTGTACAGCACTGCCCTTGGTTCCTGACAGATACAGCTTCAGCAGTTGAAGAGGATCTGAGGGAAGAAGACTGCGTCGGCCGCGAGGCACAGATCCAGGCGAGTAAAACTCAGCTTTTCCTGCACTCTGCGGCCATCGCACTTGCAAGAGGCAAACTCACCATTGGGGGTCTTTGCAAAATATGCAGAGACCCAGAAGGTGCCAAAGCCACTTTCACTTTAGAGGTCAACAATGGGGACCTATTAATTTCTATATAATTAACTATGATTGCATTATACACAACAGATCCAAATTTGCAAATACATTTTGCAACTTAGTGTCAGGCACAAGCAAAAAAACCAACATATTTTGACTTACAACAGTCATTACCAGATATGTGAGAAAGGTATACTGACACCTAGTGATAGTGCTGAGCATTGCAGCCAATCATCCCAATATTCTGTTCAGTAAATTGCCAACAATGAGATGGTTAGATTAACCCAAACACAATGGATCCATCTCGAAAAGATGTGACCTGCCTGTTTGACCTTTTTTATAATGCAATGGTGACAGGTGTATCATTAACCTGTTTGGTAACAAATCCACACTGACATGCATGGAGGTTTCTTTAAACATGTTCAAATTGGTGCTTGCAAAACATGAACTTGGGCAGGTATTTGTTCTGCATCTATTTGGGGTAATGTTTACCTGTTAGAAAAGGGTTTTCGGTGGTTTAAAAAAAATCCTTTTGGGTGTCCGACACTTTCGACATGTTCATAAGTCTTCTTCGAAAGACTATAATTATATGTAAAAGTTTAGTGCCATTTGTCATTGAATGTACCCCCCTTCTTTATGGTAGATGTGACCCAAAAATAATAAACTGGTGAAAACACACAAACACTTGTACACCAGAACAAGCAACACAAAAAATATCCATAATACATTATACTCACTTGACAGTGCTGGAGTACCATGTGAAAAGATCAGCCAAAAACTACACACTTTTTTTTTTTTTTAAATTGTGTTTCGCTACATTAGTTACAACTCTATGATCATTGGGGAAAACACCTAATCAGGGTCAGAACCGGCTTCGTCGAGTAGCGCCTTACCTCTGTTAACTAAACATCCTCAATTTTATGTTCTGCTTAAATAAGATACACTATTAGCTGTTGGTAAAAAAAAAAATAATCAGTAATGAAGTATATACCAGTCATTACTCCGAAAATTTTACAGATATCACAAAAAAGCTATTCATTACTAGAAATACAAATTACTACACCCCCCCTCTTCTTTCTTTGTAGTTGGGAACTTGCGGTTTTTCGCTCCTTACCCGGGGAAGAGCTGCTAGGACTTATCGAAGAACCTAATCGGGATACTATGGCATACAGGGTTCAGATTTACATGTTATCTGATGACAGTATAGATTGATACGATATTTGTCCAGTTGATAGTCTTACATAGAAAAGATACAATTTATCCAGGAGCTTTTACAATAAAAAGAAGAGAATGCCTTATAGTTACACAATAAAATTCTAATTTCTAAAAATGAGGAAATTCTTAAAATGCAAATGTGTGTACTCAGGCAGACAAAGTTATACTCAGTATAAAATCACAGCATTATGTTTCATAGCAGCAAATAGTCCAAGTATAAATATATAAGTCCCAAATTGGATGAATAATATATACCAGTCTTTTAGAGTGTGTATCATAAACCACCTTTGATCTGCTGGATGAAATAGCAAGATCAACTGGGGTATTTATGAATTTATATACTTTCAATACAAGAAAGATCGAGTGCAAAAGTAGAAAATTAGTGATAATTCAAAAAAAAAAAAATAGATCCAAAATGTCAGTAAATAAACCAAAACATAAAAATGGAAATGGAAATAAAATAAGGGCTAATTAGTATTGCTGACTAACAGCCAAAATGCTTAGTCTCTCACCGAAAAAAATCTGGGCTGACAGCCTGAAAGTGATAATTGTGGCTGTAGCAATCAAAGATAAAAAATATATTGTGTTAAAGTCGTGACAGGATCCGTGTATAATCCGTGTAATGCCAATAAAAGATAAAAACTTGTAGGTGAAAAATAGAGTGTTATTTTATTTAATTAAAAAAGGTAAATCATCTAAATATAGGTGAATAAAATATTATAGAACTGCTCCAAAAAAGAAGAAAGCAAAATTGGCTAAATAACCTGACTGATGATACTGGATGGCTGTGGATGATATTCGTCTTCTACCAAGTGGGTGTTGCAGCAACCGGTGAGGACGGCGTCCGCAGTCTTGGTTAGTCCACCTCCGACCTCACATCGATAGGTGAGCCATCTCGGTGATGTTAGGCAGAAACAGTAGATAGCCAACAGATGCTTTCTCCAAACAGGCCTTAGTTCTCAAACCTTTCCAATGTGGATTGTAGCCTTACGCGTTTCAAAGGGTATTGCCCAATTTCATCAGAGGCATATCAGTACCTTGCTTAATACCAGTATATATATCTACAAACCTACAAGTCAGTAATTGGCAATTTGCAAATCAGACATTTCAATCAAATGCGGAAAAAAACATACATAGATGAAATAAAGAAATAGCAATTTGCAAATAAGACATTTCAATCAAATGCGGAAAAAAACATACATAGATGAAATAAAGAAATAAAGAAATTTAAATTTAGATATAACAAAATAAAATAAAAATAAAAAGTATTAGGCATAAATAAATAAGAATAGAAATCAAAAATTCATGATCAGCTTATAATAAGCCATAAACAGTGCAGGGATGCGATATATGTCATTTTATCACTAAGTGTAAATCACATATAAATATAATAGTGCAATGTAACACATCCCTGTGGCTCAGGAGAATAACATCAAAAGGACCTAGATGGAAACTTAATACTTATCTTCACTTCTTCTCTAATTAAACAGAATGAAAATAACATTCATATTATAATAATAATAATTAAGCATACCTTTTGGGGAACATCAAACTTAATAAATGGAATATAACATACATATTATGATAATATTAATTTAGACAGACCATATTAAAAAGACCATATTAGAAAGACCATATTAGAAAGACCATATTAGAAAGACCATATTACAAAGACCATATTAAAAGGACAAATATCGGGAGAAAATTGGCTGGTTAAGAAATACACACACTTAGGAGGTGCTGATTAGAGCTATTAAACTCATTAGACTGAGACCATCACATTAGCAACAATGTAATAACTGAATGACCAACCGGCACCCTTAACTTAAAGAATATACTCGGCACATATAAGGTCATTCAAAATAAAAATAGAAATAAGAATAAGAATAAAAATAAATAAAAATAAATATAGAGATAGAAATAGAAAAATAAGATGAAATAGAATAGATAATAGACACTTAATGGATTATTATGGGACACTCTCCATGGGAAGAGAGCCATACATGCTAAAGGGAGAATAAAGTGTTATCAAAACCCTCTAAAATTGGAACATATCTACCAAGACTAGAGTTAGAGCTAAAAACAGGATATATTAAAATAGCAAATATACCAAAAAAAAAAAAAAAAAAAAGTTTTTAAAATTTTTTATACATTTTTTTATAAAAAAGCATTAAGCTCGAAGTCAATATTAAGACCGTTGGGTACTAGGGAGTTCAGAGTAAAGATCCATTTAGCTTCTTTTTGGTCTAAACTTTTTTCCAGATCACCTCCCCTCCAATTGGTCTCTACCTTCTCGATAGCCATAAAACTTAAACCTGCTGGATTTCCACCATGAGCTTCTTTGAAGTGTCTGGATAGATTATGTGTGAATAAACCTTTTTTCACATTCCGGATATGTTCTGAAATTCGTGTTTTAAGTTTCCTTTTTGTCCTCCCGACATATTGCTTAAGACATGGACATGTAATTAGATAAATTACTCCAGTGGTGTCACAATCCATGTTTGACATCACTTTAAAATCCTTTCCATCAATTGCTGAAGTGAAAGTCGTTCTCATTTTCTCTTGTTGGGGGTTGGGGTGTTGTTGGGGTGATAGTCTTACATAACTGCTGATACTATATCTGATTATACATTCCGTATGAATGCTTCTCCTTGTTGCTCATGATGTGAGACATTAAGATGCATGTTCTTATTGCTACTTGTATTTAGAACGATTGTCAAATAGAAAATACAAAGTATTAAAGTTTAAAAAGACAAACAAACCCTCGAAATAAAAACAGAGAGAGTACAAGTTCTTCGAAACCTCCATTAAATCATTACAGGTATTATAAAAGCAACATATTCACCAAGAATAAAGACAACGAGACTCCAAAGGCTGCAATCAGGTATTTATAATACATTTATAGTACAAACAGTGCAGTTATTTACATTTATTGTTATGTAGGATTTACAAAGTTCCAGGTATACACGTTGTTCTTTCTTGCTATAAACATGCAATAGGCAATCCTACAGCAAGGGATTAGTGACCTTTAAAATATTACTGTAAAATGTTCTACCTGATTGTTATGGGTAAGGCTATATATTATGCAGCCAATGCCTCAAATAACATTCATTTTAACAGGCTAATAATTGTAAGAGACACGGAAGAAAAATGAACCCATATTTAAACTTGAGCTATTCATTTGCAAGCAAGTCTGCTACCACTGAATTCGATAAACAGTGAATTCTGGAGAATTTGAAATATTGAACTGCAAGTTTTAAGCAAAAATAACTAAAATATCAAAAATTGGGAGAATTGTTTAAACACTGCTGTTTTGACCCAAGTCCTTCAACTCTGTTTTTTTTTTTTTGCAAATCTGATTTTCTTCAACTCTGTTTTTAACCCCTTAAGGACACATGACACTTGTGACATGTCATGATTCCCTTTTATTTCAGAAGTTTGGTCCTTAAGGGGTTGAATAACTAAAATTCACATTTTAATGAACATTAATATGGCTTACCAATAGGCAAAAGTCCTAAAAAAAACAGGAAGGCTGTTAATTTTTTTATTTTTTATTTTTTTAAATCATAAACTCTAATGGCCCCATGTAGAGTGAGCATTTCTTCCTCTCTAAACACGAATGGTTGAAATACGGTTTAAATGAATGTCCAGCTCACGAGCAGATACTTTTAACTGACAAAAAACAAACAAAAAAAACCTGTGACAAAACAACAAAACAACAATTTGATTCATACCGCAGCTATTTGGTTATTTCCCCTATGTTTCCATCTGGTTACTGGCCCCAAACACCATAGCCACTACAGCCCTCTCCGTATAAGTATAGTAGTTAAATAGTTTGACAACTTACCTGGTGTTTGCCGAGTGCCGTCACCTATTCTTATGCAGCTGGAAGCGTTCTGCATTGAGCTAGCCCAGCGATGCAGGAGCTTCCAAGTCCACAGGTGGCAACCGGCACCCTATAGACCCCGGGAAAGTGGTCGAGCCATTTGCAAACTGTTTGGCCGTTAACCTGTGAGGCTGTAAGGGTACAGCAGGCTGTAGTGGTGTATATGTCACTGCTTTTAATATAAAATGTTCTCTTTAATTTTGACATTAAAGGAACACTCCACTCCAAATAAATAAATAATTCTTAGATGCATACATGTTTTCATTGGAGTACATTTATTTAAGCATTTTTTCCATTGGTGGGTGGTATATATAAAGACAGCCTTTGCAAGCCTTCACCCTTTTCCCCCAGCACAGACGTTCAGTCTGCACTAGGGAATACCGCCATCAAAGGTTTCTCATTGAGAAGCATCTGTGCCTGAGCCGTGAGAGCTCGTGTTAACTTTGTAATGCTTCTCAGCCAGCTGTAATATGGCTCACTGAGTGGATCTAATGGAAGCTGAAGCAAACCTTGTTTCTAACCCCTACTTTCTATTGAAAATCGGCACTTTTATAAACGGTCACAAATATGACAGACTCCAGAAACAAAGTACTTTAGGTGTTTGGAGTGTTCCTATAAATGTACGATCCATTACGGTCTGTGTAGTCACTTATCTGGTCACTGCAGTGGTAGGTTAAGTCTCTCAAAATATTGAAATAGTTCAAAATGTATCCCTCTCCCCTCAATTAAGTTAAATAGATATGGAATAAAAACATTTCTAAAATGGCTCGGACATCCTTCAGTATGAGGAATGCTACCATAGCTACTTTATTCCTCTCCCTTGCAAAGTGTTTGGAACCAAATTACTGAAACGCCAGAAATGACAGGATCTGAACGGAAATTGATAGTTCGTCAGTGGTTGTATTTGAAGCTCAAATAAGGGAAATTCAAGATTGAAAATGGGTTACAGGATTGTGATGCACTGCTTAAATGGCCTTCACAATTAAAGCTGCAATAAAGATTTGAGGTTTATCATTCGGACTGTATCTCATCTAAAGTGCTATGTTTTATAAAAAGAGAAATACTCAGACCTCAGTGCATCCTGCTCTCAAGGTTAATGGTTAGCTCATTTAAGGGGGTACCGCAGGCTGGCTGATGCCTACCTTCAAGAGGTTGGCTTTATTTGGTTTGAATAGCTGAGAGGGGCAGTAAATTAAACAACCCACCTTCTATTGTATACAGGTCTGCTGTGCTCAAAGGGTACAAGACGGGAGAGGGAGACATTTCTAGGGCTTATGGCACTGGCTGCAATAGAACCTGCAATGCACGCTGTACTACATATACCTAGTTTAGCCAGTCAATGTATATTTACCGCATGGTGTATTTTAACCCTACACAGTCAAAAATGCTAATATGTAGCTAGCATTTTGGGATTCTACATTTTCAAAAATTCAAGCAGATTCCTGACACCAGGAGCAAGCTATTTTAACTGAACATTACCCAGTACAATTATGTACCCCATGGACTGTATGCCATAAAACTAAAAATGCATGGAGTGTGCCTTTAAGTTCTATGTTCGGAACTGGAGAGACATTTTTTTTTTAATAATGTCCCAACCGCCTCTTGTTTACAATATAGTGCCACAAAATCAATCACTCCTTCCTATAAAAAAAAAAAAGAAAAAAAAAAAGTGCAGTTTTTCTTGGTGGTGGGAGGGAGGGGGCTCGCTCTATAACTAAAAACAGTGCACACTTGGTAATTACATAGAGAAATTTTAAATTATAAAAATAATAATTCCTTTTTACATATTTAGTAAACAATAGGCTAAAGTAGCCTGGATGTTATTTGTAGATCTTCACCCAATTCCGGCTTGCCCCCAGTAATCTCATTATTAGGATATACGTCAGATGCCACTGAAGCCGTCTTTTGCTGCGCACGGCGCAGTCCACGTAAATTCTTTAAACTTCTGTGAGATACTGTGTACTGCATCTGTCAGTAAAGAAAAAAAAAAGAAGAAGATATACAAGGTGCACAACACAAGAAAACAAAACAGCAGCTCTGTCACCAAAAATAAACCTTATCTCCTTCTACATAGCCCCGTGTCTGAATTTCTACTTTTTTATTGAGCACTGTAAGAGATATATCTAAAGATATCTATATATCAGGGACTAAGTTTCATTATGTATAGCAAGCAAGATGACAATTCGACAATAGGCAGAGCTTAAAGCAAGGTTCTGTTTCAGTTAAATTCACACGCAATCATTCAGTACAATCAATCAAACAGAAGGGCAGACAGCAAACATCATGGACAGAGGAGAAGAAAATGGCTGCACTACTGCACGCAGATACGGAGATCAGGCAAAGGGGAAAAAAACTGAATAAATAAAAATAAAGGCAAGTGGTGAAGGGAGGGACTATAATCATCAAGATACAGGGGGCATAAGGATAGAAAAGTACATCCAACAAAAACAAAACACACACACACACACACGACAGCTTTATGGCATAATGACAATTCAACTGTCCCACCCCTCTCCCAAGTTGTATTTTATTAATAAAGTTATTGCGAAGGCAAATATGGAATTATGTTATCTTATGGTCTTTCTTCCTGGGAGCTCAAAAAAAATTGTTCCTGTAGATGCCCAACTATAACTTTAAAATGAATACACTGTATTATTAAAAAATAAAAATACTAGATAAAATGAGATATTTGGTAAATAAATTATACTAAAAGCAAAAACGTGCCAGCCCAGCGTTAACACAATACACACAAACACTGGAAAACGGAAAACACGGAAAAAAAAAACAGCGTGGTTCTGAAGATCCCTTCCAAGAGAGCAATGCTGCCACCAGCTGGCAAGAATGTGCAAAAGCAATGTTGCTATTTAGACTAACAGAGTGAATCAAACAGATGATTGGATGTAGGTTAGCTAGGGGTAAGAAAAAAACAATATCAATCAATATTTATTTTTGTTGGCAAAATGTGAAATGTGAATTTTCGGTATCCACAGTGGGCAATTGGGGATGTCATTTTGCTCACTGAAAGGTAAAACCCCTGCCCATTCCTACACATATATCATGAACCCCATTGAACAGCGCTATGGAATCTGATGGCGCTATATAAATAATAAAATAATAATAATAGATCTAATAAAAGCAGACAGTAAAATTAATCTGGAGACAGTTTCTCAGACACGTATTCTATTACTTCTTAAAGGGACATTCCAGGTTGAATTTACCACCCAGTTTATATAAATACAAATAAATAAATAATAATAATAATAAAAAAAAAAAAATTTTGTTTGTGAGGGCATAAATAAAATAGTGGCGTTTTGCAGATTTGCCAACTTTCTGAAGTGTCCCTCTAAAGAAAAAAAAAAAAAAAAAGTATTCTTCTAATCAGTATTGCTCCTGTTAACACTGCAGTGATTTTTTTTTTAGAAGTCGCTGTGATGTAGCAGAGGAAGACTTTCTCTATTATTCTGCTCCTGACCTGAGGGGAATTGGAAGACTCCGAATAATCACTCAGAATTCGTAAGCGCTTCTCTCACAGACTGCAGCTCACTCTGTACTCTACGTTTCTTACTCGGTTCCTCCTCTAATTCTTCGCATTTCCTTTTGGGGGAGTCAGGCGTACACAGAGGGAGTTTAGGGGCTGTGGTTAGGAGAGAAATAAGGGAGGATCAGGAAGACTTACAACAGGATTAAAAAGTTTGGGAAAAAGATTTGAACTCTAAAAGATGTCTTATGCCAGGGTTATCAACAAAACCGAGAATTGAGAAATTAGCTTAGATTAACGGCGATAGGACACAGTAATCTATTACGTAACTTTCTCCTTATGCACTCATTTATATATGAGGAAAAAAAAATGCTTGAAATATTATGGTCTATAAAAAGGAATACGTAAAAAAAAAAAAAAAAAAAAAAAAAAAAAGTACATTATATAACATAAGAATTGGATATTTTTGGATATTGAAGCTTCTCCAGCATTCTAAGGTAGATAAAGTAAGTACCATTAAATTGGGTGATAGTAACAACCCCTGGGTGTTGGGCTAAGGTAACATCCCCAGGACGTACTTGAAAACCAGAGTAATCTGAATGTACCTTTCCTGGTTAAATACTTTGTTATTATTAATTATTATTATTTAGACATACAGCCAGCAAAATATGAATTTAAAAAAACAAACAACAAAAAAAAAGTTACAACATCGGACAGTAGAGGGCAGTATAACCTAACCAGCAGCTGATTAACAGCTAGAAGAGGGTCCCAAGAATTCATGAGCTAGCCAGGTGCAAAAAAGCAAAAAGGTCAGGCAGTGGTTATGGTGCTGTATAAGCCACATGAACCATGTGCACAGCAGGGATGATCTAGTCTCACTACGCAGCGAAAGAAAGACATAATAAATGGTTATTTGGATGTGGTGATCAGGGGTTTATTTATTAAACAGTGAATGTGGCCAATGTATGCATCCTGCGTTTCACCATTTAAATATAGTGTTCGAGTATTATGTCTATAAAAATAGGAGAAATAATAACAGTGAGCCATTTAGATCACTTTATTGAACGACGACCCCATCCTGTTAATCTGGTGCTGTCTGCCATGTGTGAACGGTCACAAACTGAGATATTGACACCTTTTCTTTGCACGTATAAAATCCAGGTATACAAAAACAAGTTCACCAGCACAAATCGAATAAAAGGCAAAAAAATGCGACAACGCACCATTGCTACACACCAGATCTACGTGTCTCCCCATCCATTATAAGAAAGCACCGATTACATGAGATGCTTTGCCAATTGGTCCAAGTATCTATTTGTATAAAACCCATTTAGCCATCTTTTGCCCACCATACAGGAACAAATACAATATATAACAATAGGAATCATGCTTATTGTTCAAGATTAAAACATTATTACACATAACCCCATTCCTTTTTAATGCCTGTATTAAAAACTAACTAATTCCACCGCCACCAAAGGAACGGAAGCCGAGACGGATTATTTTCAATACTGCAGATCTCAAGAGGGCTGAATAATTTATTTGTTTTTTTGGATAGAGAAGTTCAACCTCAAACCTGCAGTTAGTTCACGGAAGTACTAAGCAGGGATTATATTATTATTATTATATTATTTATATAGCGCCAACAAATTCCGTAGCACTGTACAATGGGTAAATATAAACAGAGAGGGAAGATTATGTTTACTAATTAACAAAACACTATTATTAGAAGACTGGTCTATGTGGCATTTGTAAAACGCCAGCAGACTTGCACCCTGCCCTGTTCTACCTGGGATGACATGACAATCGATGCATTAAGCAGGCTGATAGTTAGTGACTGCACAATGAAAAAGTGCAGTGAAGTTTTTGTTAGTAGGAATGATGAATGCAAACTCCCCCCCCAACAAAAAAACAGACAGCACGTCAGATTTGGTGCACACTGTTCCACTGATTATGCAAGTGACCCTGGATCTGCACTGTAGAGAACATACAGTCTAGCGCACCTAGTATATATAGCAATTATGCTGTCAAGAGTATTTGGATGTATCCCTTGGTTCTATGTCAAACCATCTGGGAGTGGTTTGCCAACAAATAGGGTTCCCTCTAGTACCCTCAAAGCAAACCCATTGGACACATTGATAATGCAGAAGGTACACTCTTGCAATGTCAGTTTAGTCCAACAAGGAAGGTGGCAACTAGCTGAATAGGATGGCGGGGGCTTAGCCATGTACTATCAGCTTATTACTGCTGTGTAAAATCGGACAGTGAGGACATACTGTGTTGTTGAGTTCATGCTTTCCAACAGGAAAGCTTTGGATTGCCTGAGATTGTCAATCTTCATGGTTTCAGCCATGAAGGAGGGATGGATGAGCAGGGATTGGCGCTATGAGGGAGAGAAGGAATGGTAGGTTTTCTGTAAGACTGAGTCCATGCAACAAATCTAACCTGGATCTGAAACATTCTTGTGGCTGGAGGCATCCTCTGGAATGGGGTTGCTAATATCCTCGGTACATGATGGGACAGAAGCCAGGATACCTAGGTAAGGACAAAAAGGAGAAGAACAAAGAGTGGACCCATTACAGTACCTCTGTAGCGAATGATAAAAAGAGGAAAGAAACAGGAGGAGAAAAACTGAGCAAGTGAGAGCAGCACAATTCTCAAACATGCCATAATAGTTTTTAATAATAGGAGTGATCTTTGGTTAAAGATTTAGTTTACAGTTCATTTAAAACACATGGATCACAGTGAAAAATATAAATATTTGGAGTACTCATGAAGGAATGCGCATTTACTGACTAAGCAACTAAGCATGATTTAACTATACGCACATTTTATGAAGACATAAACCCACTGCCAAGCAATACATTTTGCATTTTGGGCTAAGGACCCCACCAAAACACAGAGCACTACTTTTTTTTTGTTTTTTTATAATGAATTATACAAAATTGTGCATTGTACAAACCTAATAGACAATATCATATAAATAGCAATGATTGTAAACTGAAAAGCTGGTTATTATCATTCATATGAGGGAGGGAGTGGACAATAGGACAGGACAAGGAACTTAGAAAAATGGACTATAGACAGATATAGATATACTCTGTATCTGCCTGTCCTCTACTAGTATTGCAAGCAGCTTGGCTTTTGACTTTAATGATAAAAGTGCCAATTACGCAAGGAAAGCGGCAGGTTTATAAACTAGATTTAGAATGGGATACTGAAGTGGAAGTTCTTGGAGTGTGGACTGGTTCTTTAAAGTTCCAAAAAGCTGCAAAACTTTTTTTTGCAAAATATATGGCACGTTATTGAGCCCCAAATACTAGAAGAAGAATTTCAGCTGTGTATGTGCCCAGAGTATCCCCTTTAAATGGACAATTTTAATCACCAAAAATAACTCCATCAACAGTAACCTTGATGCTGTAAATAGTGCAGTTTGTGAGAAATGGCACGGTTGACATTTTTCAGTTTCCGTGTCGATCAGTGGCTTGCAGGCAGGCAGCCAGCCATTATGGACTCCAGACAAAAAAAAAATCAATTTGACATCTGGAGTCAGCAGGCAAGGTATGCGGATACCACACACTAGGTGTATCCATATCTGACGGAGAAGAATTAATTGGCAGATTACTGCAACTGACGCACATGAGTCGTATGCATTCAGTGTTTGTAGTAATAACAAATTATTTGTGGGGGGAAAAAAAACAGCCCAGTAATCGAATATAAAAAAAACTAACATATTTAACTACAATACTTTATTTTATTTTTTTTAATTACAGTTTTCCTTTAATATTACTAAGAAAGTGATAGTGGATACAATAAAAGCTAGAAACAACAGAGGAGAGATGAGCGTTGCAGATACTCAATACTCACAGAGGCCTCTGTAGCGGGACAGTTGCTGATATGTCTGTTTCATACGTTCAATGTTCAACCTACTAGCTTCTGCATGGTTTACAATAGGTTTGGGGTAGTCGACACCCACAATGCACTTGGCTTCTTTCTGCACAGATTCTGGAGCATTCCACGGCTCGTATATGTAGCGAGATGGGAAATTCTTTAAGACGGGAAGGTACCTCCTATGGATTAAAAATTTTTTTTCATGTAAATAAAAATGCAACATATTCTGAGCCCAGTTAAGTCAATTAGAAACTTTTCGTGATGATCCGATTTCCTTTCGATAACAGCCGTAGCCTGTAATAGTAATCAGTTTTCAATTAGACCCTTTACAGGCAAAAGGATAGGGCAGATCTCATGGCAGCGGCTACAGAGAGCATTGCAGAGGACTATTCATAGAATCATAATAATAAATGTGGAAAAGTTCATCACTATCAATGTTTCGCAGCTCTAAGAAACTCTAAGCCGTGTTGAACTATTCAAGTAAAGTTTGTGAGACGGGGTCTTGTGACACGGCCAACAAGCTTCAAATTTAAGGTTTATCAACAGAAAAAAAAGAAAAATGTACTAGAAAGAAACATAATAATAATAATAATAATAATAACTGCAAAAAATGATAAATGAATGCTTAGTACGCAGCGAGTAAAGAAAGCCCCGTACCTGATGTAGTCTCCACTGGGATCTGTCCGCTTCCCAAACCCCACGGGGCAGTAACAATGGAAGAACTGCTGAAAGAAGGCGCTACACGAGAGCCACATCCAGCTGCCAGCATTGACACTGAAATCAGCATCCAGGAGGAGCTCATCAAACACCTGGAAGAACAAGAACCCGGGGCTCAGGTTGGTGATGGGAATCAGAAAACAAATATGGAAAAATCTTAATACGAATGAGTAATGAGGTATTTCCTTTGTGCTACCCTCTAAATCTGCCCTCCATCCATCCATCCATCCATGTTACTATTGGATGTTGCTAGCCACCTGGTGTCACCATGGAAACCAACCCAAATTATTAGGCAATAATAATGGCTACGCATATACACATAAGGATAGCTTAAGGTGTCACACTCAGGTTTGCTATTTATGTTCTGCTGCTGCATCCATATTTGGTCTCCTTATATGTACAATGGATTTTGTCTCACCTTCACTCCACATTCCCAGCTGTTCCACAGATCTCCTCGGGTCAAGAAGCAAGCTACGGCGTGCCTAGCCAAGTGGTGGATCCAGCCTTCCTTCCTCAGCTGCGTCATGATGGCATCAATCCAGGGAAACCCCGTTTTTCCTTCGGCCCATTTGGCAAGGGCCTGTGGGTTCCGGTCCCAGGGGATCTGCACACAAATTGGATTGCCTTCCATCTGGTCAAATTTGGGGTTGTTGGTGGCAGCCGTGTAAAAGAATTCTCTCCAAAGGAGCTGACCATACAGAGACAGTGGTGGAGGACTGTTTTTCTTGACCTGTTAAGACACATGTTTTAGAGGAAACAACTGACACTAGTGGGAAAAAACACTATCAACTACAGAGTGGAAGCTCATGTATTCAGTGTCAAATTAAATTACCAGGCAAACTCACATATCACAGAGCCCTAAATCAGCTCTGGATTTTCAGGTGTACTTTCAATAGGCTGCACTCAACCGCACTTCTGGCAGTTCTCCTGATTTATATCTCCAATGCAGTGCTCCATTATCGTTTACGTGTATATTAAAAGGGACACTTTGAACCCTTAAATCACTTTAGCTGCTGAAATGCTTTGTGTGTGAAGAGTGTCTCTTTTTTCATTTTACAAAAAGTGCAGGTTTCAATAGAAATGAACCATTTTATAAATTAAGCTTGTTTACACCCCCTGGGTTTTCTACATTTCTACATTTATTTTTGCAGACTTCACATGACATAGCATATACATTTAGTTTAAATTAAACCACATATCACTGTTCTCTGAAAAGTAGAGACAGGAGAGAGCAGGAGAACTTATCTACATAAAATTGTCCTTCTATCAGTCAAAGTGCTATTACCCAATAAATGCTTCTATCTCACTATTACCAACGACACATTTACTGCCTTGGGAGCGGTTATAGCTGGAGAGGTTCCTTTTAAAAATAGGAAATAAGAAAAAGGAAAATTCTGGGTAGTGACAGCTGCCCTTTGAGGGGTTCTGTAAAATGTGACTGGCTGTTACTTCAATCTTTACTTTCTTATTTTTTTTTTAATTTTTTTTTTTTAACGCCACCATCTTTATAAAACCGCTATGATATCAGTTAGACTGCAAGTTCATGCGTTTCAAGCGCTCCACTTTATCTCATTCAGTGTTTTAGTGTGACACAGTGTAAAGAGCACACAAACGTAACAGCTTTAGCTTTTTTAAATATTCTTTTGTTTATTCATTGATTTTAATTCAGTAATAAGCCGCAAAGATGTATTTTTCTTAATTTGTTCCCACCACTATTCCATGTAATTTAACTTACTTTCTGATACAGCTCCCTCAGCCGGTAGTAAAAGAGTCTGCAGGACAGGCATCCGAAGCGCAGGTAAGGACTCAGACCGGTAGGACTTGCCAACAGGGAGTTTGCGTTCATTCGTGGCTTCTCATAGTTTGCCACCCAAGCCTGGTGTGAGAGGAAACAAACGAGCATGTTTGGACACCGCCATCTTACTTTAAACATTTAATGCAACAGCATTAGATTTGCAAATATATCTTTGATGAATAGAGGGATGGGTGCCAATCTGAATATTGTTTCCTCAGGCACAGGTTACACTGCAGATCCTTAAAATTGTGCATTTGAGTCATTAAGGGTCACCGGTCAAAATAAGTTGCTGAGAATTCCAATTATACTTAATCCAGGATTCCCACAATGCCAGGATGCGGGTGACAGGAGATAGAATGAAATGTGAAGCCCAACCTTCCAGCATTTTACAAGTTAAATTTCAGGCTCTTACCTTCCGCTCCAGGTGCCTATCTAGACGTGCCAGAGCCTCCGTTTCCCCTCCAGGCCACACAGCGAGCCCCTGATTGTCATACTGGAACCCTGACACAACAAACATACACTACGTGTTAACACTGAAGGTCTACGCAGGATTAATAAACATAGGGCACGAGAAGTATGAAATTCATTACAATGGGTCTTCTGAGAGACAACTGGTCAACCATAGAAACAGAGAATGTGCTGGCAGAAGAACCATTCGGCCCATCTAGACTGCCCAATTTTCTAAATACTTTCATTAGTCCCTGGCCTTATCTTATAGTTAGGATAGCCTTATGCCTATCCCACGCATGCTTAAACTCCCTCACTGGTTAACCTCTACCACTTCAGCTGGAAGGCTATTCCATGCATCCACTACCCTCTCAGTAAAGTAATACTTCCTGATATTATTTTTAAACCTTTGTCCCTCTAATTTAAGACTATGTCCTCTTGTTGTGGTAGTTTTTCTTCTTTTAAATATAGTCTCCTCCTTTACTGTGTTGATTCCCTTTATGTATTTAAATGTTTCTATCATATCCCCCCTGTCTCGTCTTTGGATAACGCACACCAGACAATCGACAAAATTACAGACGTGCTTTCAGAAACATGTTGTAAACATTAACCAATAACTATTTTAACCTCTTAATATCCAACGAGTCAATGCGGTCACAAAAAAAGGCTCCTATTTTGAAATAGAATGACCAACTCAATTAATAACTAAAGAGCTGTATAGAGGGAGCAGAATGGTGGCATTGGTCCTTAATACCCAGGCTGTGTAGCATTTGGCTCCATATGGGTCTCATGGATATGCAATCTCCTGCACCACCCCATCTAAGGGGATATTTTTCTGTACAGACCAAGTCACCCAATTTCCTGCAGGCACAATGCCCCTTAAGATATTTGGTTGTACAGACTGAGTAATCTAATATTGTCCAGTCACCATACCCTCTTAGATTCCCTGAACAAGTCGGATAAACCTGCTGTTTCTAATCACCTGCTCTGCAGTTCACGGAACAAAGAAACACAAATAAATTGGTTGACTAAAACAAGTCCTTTCTCCACATTATCTCACCTAGTTCCTCCAAAGATGGCACCCCGTACGTTGCATCGTGATTGCGATGGATTTCTGCCTTGCACGTTTCCATTTGCTGTGGTGTGACACTTGGGCATGGCCTGCGTGGCAGGTCCATGCGGCTGATGATGGCCTGAAACCTTTTGTAGGTAAGCGGAGGGCTGTGACCATTAAGCTCTATAATCCTGGATTTGAAAATAAATAAATATATATTAAAAAAAAGTCTAGGTGCATCTCCTACTTTTTTGAGTGGTGGACTAAAAAGTATATGGCTATTTTTAGGAGACTGAATCATCACTTTTCACTCATGACATTGCTAATCCCCCCCGACCCCCACCAAGCTTCACAGACACAGCCAAGACTCGAACTCTGCCGTTAGTATAACTAAATAAACCTCACTATTTGAAGCACTATATTTGTCCTTCACCAGTTTGGATCTTGGGGTGACAAACCCTACTTTTGCCTCTGTGAATAAAATTATATTTGCTTTTTGGGGTTTCTAGAATGGGGAGGGGATAGGGGGGACTTTAAAGGTGGCCAACAGACAAACAAAAATGAGCCGCTTTTAAAACAGGATCACTAAATTAATCACACGAGTTATTTAAATTTTCTCAGCACGCTTTTTAAAAATGAATCCATATGGAGATTCTTGGTGAGGATGGCAATGTGATAAACAATACCCTTGATTAATTAATTAATACAGCAGACATACTATTTAGCCTGGTACAGGAAAACCTTACAATTCCCAGCTTCTTGCTTCCTCCTTTGTTAACAATGGTATTAATTTGTCCCTGTGTTGGTGGCAACTGACTTCCAGATTCTGCAAGATCTGTTAATTTGCACCTGTGGTTAGGGACATTCTCGAGGCAAAGTATTTGTTCTGTGTGTTGCTGTGTCTCATTCGACCCCCACCCTAATATGTGCCTCATTAAAATGCATCCAGTCTGGAAGGGGGCATGGAGTAAATTGTTTATTTTTTATTATGTTTAAAGACACGTGTTTGCTACAGATCTAGTCAGCACAACACAAGGACGGATTTATTTGCAGTATAAAATTAGACTATGTCATGTTACTCATTATAGATGCCCGTTAATCCACTTTAAAAGTGCAGAGAAAGAAAGATTTCAAATGACAGAAAGGTAACTCTAGGGCAAACTGTCTTCTAGATACATCTAACTGCATAGTAAGCCTGTTTGTTTGGTTTTCACCTCATGAGAATAGATGGGGGAATTAAAAAAATTTTTAGGACAAAATATTTGATCTGAAAAAGTTGCTGAGTCGAACGCTCCCAGTCACAGGACTCCACATCTGCTTAGGCCAATACGTCCTTTATAGCCCAACAGCACAGAGGGGATGGGTTAATGGCGGCTCTCATTTAGCATTAAAAACAGTTCAACACTAAACAGAGGGACAGCGCCAGGGGACTCCAGACACTATAACTAATTCACGGAGATGATGCAGTTACAGTGTCTATATTGTCTCTTTAAGTATAAAATGTGCTGTTTGCTTCTGCAATCTGCATTGTTTCTTGAGGTTTGTGTTCCAACACCAGAAACAGCTCAACACATCAATGATAACATTTGAATATTTTCTCACCTGTCCAAATCATACAAGGTGTGTGAATTCTCCACAATTACTTCCACGCCAGCTTCCTTGGCCAATTTCATGATGGCGGCATCTCTCTCCTTTCCAAAAGGTTCGGAGTCATATTCAAAGGTAAGACGTGTCACGCCCCACTCCTGGAAAAATGAAAAAGAGAAGATTAAAATCCAGGGAGGTAATAAAAATACATGCAATTGGCTAATGTGACCGTTCCAAGATCTATGTGAGAAACTGCAATTTTGAAAGACTGATCATTAACCCACTGGTTTCCCCATTGCAGAGTCTGACTCCGTTAACCCCTTAAGGACACATGACGTGTGTGACACGTCATGATTCCCTTTTATTCCGGAAGTTTGGTCCTTAAGGGGTTAAACTGAGACTACATATACTCAATGGACAGAATTAGGTACAAGTGCTTGTTAATAAAAGTTGCCGATGAATCTTCTGATATCAACCCTATAAAAACCACGTAGGCATGATCAGGAGGTTTACATGCTGAACAAACATTTGAATGGAGAAGATGCATAAATTAATCTAACCACGGTGAGATGGTTTGTGTGGCTCAGAAACTGCCTTCCATCAAGTATTTATATCTACAGGTATTTCCAGTTTACAGAGAAGACACAGGTCTAAAAATGGCCAGACATCTTCAAATCATTAATATTCTCACCACAACAGTGGTGTGCAGACAGACAACTCAAAACACACAATATATTAAAAACCTGGAGCAGAAGGAGACCTACCTGCTACCACACCAGTCCAAAAAAGCAGGACAATGAAGCTACGGTGGGAACATTGTCACCAAAATAGCATTAGAGCAGATTGGAAAAATGTTCCTTAGTTGGCCAAAAGTATATTTCCAATGAGACATAGTAAATGATAGATTTAGAATATGGCATATACCCATATAAATTCAAGGATACATAAATGCTTTATATCCACAGTACAGACCGGTGTTCATGGGGTTATACACCTGTGTTTGATTTGCTCCTTAACCAATACAGTAAACAAACATTGTTACCAGTTATTGGCATTCCATTACAGCCACATTCTGCCAACTTGAGAATGAATACTTCTAGGAGGAACGTCGGTCGTTAAACAATTTGTGTATCAGTTCCAACTGCAGGACAATGACTACACTGTATCTGCTCTAACATCCGACATAGCTTCCACATCTGAACTGGATACCTTGTGATCACATGGAACCACATGTTCACAGCACGTATTTGTCAAAATAAATAAAAGGTTGTAGTAAATCTCTATGGAAGGCTTCATCCCTTACTGTACGTGCATCAACCTGGTACTAAATATGTGTACTTATTAACAGAGATAGATCGATAGATATCTCACAGATAGTTTGCATGCTAAGCAATCTAGATACCAAAATAAGGCTATGAAGATGCCCATAGATAATACATTGGACTTATATGACTCACTGCTTAGGTACTTGATGATTAATTATTAATTGAATCCCTAAATTATAAAGAAGAAACCTCAAGGTAAAGAAATCGGGTGTCCAGGGTGAATATTTTTTCCCCCCCTCTTCATCTTAGCGCCCACGCACAGTGAAATGACAAGGGAGCAAGGGTAGCTTCTTCGTTCGTTCTTTATATAGTGGCTTGGAAATTTCAGGTTGCCATAGCAACACAAAAATAGGACCTGGTGCCAAAAATAGCTCAATCCTGGTCAACTAACACAGCAGAGGAATTAATCTCCGGTAGGTGCAGCGTTTTACGCACATACTGACTCCAGACACCATGACCACTTCAAACCACTTAAGTGGTCGTGGTGCTTGGGAGCAACTCTTTAAGGTGTGAGAGAGAAAGAAGATGTTCAACTGTATTGTGTTTCCAATTAAAACTTGACAAATCCTAATTTTTGGCCCCAAGTACCATATTCCACAGACATTTATCAAGCCATGCTTTACACATATACATAAATCCACCTCAAAGTATCTAAAACGTAACAGCAGCATTAACTCACTGCTGGCTTTCTTTTAACGCTCAGCACAATAAGCTTAGTACGTTACTTAGTGCTGCCTATAGGTACATGGCCTAGTTATCGGTGTGATGTGAGAACGGTTCTAATCTCCAGCGTCACATGTGATCAGGTCACCCTCACAAACAAGGAGATAAGACGATTCCCTGGGGAAGTCGTGTGGAAGATGTAAACACAGTACAAAGCCTGGTCCGATTTCAGGTAGCAGCTTGCTCAGTGATTACCCTGGCTCGTGATACGAAAACAGTCACGTTTCTCTCTCACACACACACACACACACACACACACAGCCACAATGAGGGAGCGACGACCTCTAATCACACATGACAAAGAGGACAGGACAATAAGATGTAGAGAAGGAAGGGACTGACGATCTATTGGAACACTTTGTATACATTTACACACGATTTTAACTAATTCACAACAAAGCGGAAGATACCATTCAGCTAATACTCATTCAATTTATTTTTACAAGTGGCGGTTTTTCCTTTTCGGAAACCTTGACACCTTTAATGTGAGAGAATGATGGAGAGTAATGACGATAAAGCAAGGGTAAATTTGGGCTGCAAAGTGGGGAAAAAAAATCAAAAAAAAAAAATCGATCTGTTGGATTCCATTCAGATTTCTCCTTATTTAGCACTTTGCCCCAGAATAATACGTCTATTTGCCTTGATAAATCTCAAGACTCTGAAAAAGGAACAGACAAATATATACAAAATACATTTCCCAGAATTCCACTCTTCAATAAAACCATATTATCGCCTCCGTGTCAATTAGGAGGGTGATTTCCCCCCCCCCCTCCCCCAGAGCTGCATGGGTCTACTTGCAGCTGGCCTTGCCCCCCACTCAGCCTCCTTTGCGGAGATCATCAAATTTGATGATCTAAGCCATTCCAATGCTTTTCCATAGAAAAGCATTGGGAGGCTGTTGCGCATGCGTGGAAAAACACCACTCTGCACCAATCAGCATCTCCTCATGTAGATGCATTGCGATCTCCATGCAAAGTGTGCACGCTGAACATCAGTGCTGCACATTGTGCAGCACTGACCCAGGAAGCATCTCTAGTGGTCGTCTGAGTGACAGCCACTAGAGGTGTTCCTAGGCAGCAATGTAAACACTGCTACATTTAAAAGCCTGCAGGGACAGGCAGACACCAGAACAACTACATTAAGCTGTAGTTATTCTGGTAACTACATGTCCCTTTAAATCACTTGTTTCTGCCTATGCAGCCACACCTCCGCTGCCTGTGACTGACACCGCCAGCATGGGAAAAAAAAAATTGTTTCATTTTCAATCAGATGTTAACTTACTTTACAAGTTTTTATCTCCTCCTCTGTAAACTGAACTTTAATCCTTCTATTTTTAGTGAAGTTATGTACCCCCAAATATAAAAAAATAAATACAGTTCCTATAAATACTGCCTGCAAGTTTATTTCCTGCTAATTCCACAGTCACAAGGCCTAGGCCCTTAATAATGAGATACAGCAAGGCAAGCCTATTAGTGTCCTCAGAGATAGAAACATCTTAGAAGAAAAGTCTCCAGTCCACAGGCAAGATTTTATCTCAGCCCTTAAATAATTTTATTGCCAGCGCTTTTGAACGAAAGAAGACAAGACATCTCCGAAGATGAAGAATTCTCACCACGCGTTGGCGGTTTCTATATTTACCTTCGAGTTATATTGGTTAGAATAAGCACAGCAGGAACCGGCTAATGTGCTCCCTACAGACTGAAGCGCACTAAAAATATTTCACGAGGATAAGAGAATGGGGAGGGTGGACAGAAGCCTTCATATTCATTAAAACAGTCAAGGAATATGTATTTTCATTTTTTAGCAAATAAAAAGGAAGCAAATATAAGGTCTTACTTCCATTATTTTTAGGCAAAAAAAAAAAAAAATAACACATAGAGGATTTCACTATCCAGAATGTAAAAAAAAATGTGATTTTCTTTTTGTTATTTTAAAACTGAAGAATGGATCGCCAAGATTATGCCATGTATTTAAAATCTGGACACCTTAAAATACATTAAAAAAAACAACAACAACTTAAAGGGTTAACCCAAGCACCAGGACCACTTCAAAACACTGAAGTCCAAGATTAACCCTTTGTTGGCAGAGGTGTAACTCCGGTGCAAAACAGCTTGTCTTATTACTGGGGAATGTCGCTAGGGTACTACATTACAGCGGATTGTAGTGGGTATGACGATCGGAGTAGCACTTTAAGAACCAATTTGCTAGCCATCTCGATTGCAGAGCAGAACACTGATGCAATCATAGACAGTTTACCATACTTCAGCATTGGACATAACAGAGTTTTAAGACCGATATTTGTTTTGGTAAATCTCAAAAAATAAGAAAACAAAAATTCAAAATCCTACCCCATTACAGACTTCACTGTCAAATGTCACCGTTTGGGGCGTCTACATCCAATTTAACCCCTGAAACAGGAGCCAGTTTTGTTAATGTTCCATGGTCGATTCATGTGCTGCAGGCAGTAAATCTAACAATTGAAGATGACAAACAAATGAGACCGCACTGATAGTCAACGCATTTCTCCTCTGTGGCATATAAATGCTATAACCTGCCTGGCATCACTTTTCATGTGTTGCTGAAGAGACGACATAGGTCACAGAACATGAATGATCAGCCAACTCTTCTTTTTTTTTTATGTTATGTGGTTGCAAGAGAGATGCTGGAAGTGTACTGTAAATTATATTTAACTCCGGAACTGCATATGTCAATAGGTGGAGCAAGGATCCACATTGCATTACATACCTGCTTTAGGATTCCTTACGGTGTAATCAAAGCACAACCACCAGCCAGTATCTGAATGTCAGGCCACCATATGGAAAGTTACACAGCACGGCTTGATCCAATTACACACTCACCTTAAAGAGCCGCGGGAAAACATCAGCAGGTTGTCCTCTTACTACGAAAAGCCGGGAGTTCAGTTTCCTTAAGCTGGTGTCCAGATCTTCCAGTGACTGCAAGAGGAACCTGCACAAGAAAGATACATGGTTAAATTAAGGTTGGCTGTGACCCATCAAAACACAAACGGCAATTATTGTAACCACCTATATCACACATACACAACACGCACACATTTAATACATACTCTATTATTGCGAATCTATTCAAAAATAAAAGTAACCAGTTTGGAAAAATATTCCAATTCAGCTGTAGTCACAGATCGGCCGTTTCAGCCTGAATTTTGCAATTCAGTTTTCATTTCATCATTTACTATTTAGTGAATAAATCCATAAAATGTTATAGTGAGTGAATAGTGGGATAAAGTTAGGTCAAAATAGCAACCTTTGAAAACCTTTCAACTCGGTTATTAAAATGTTTAGCATTGCATGTCGATCTCCACGGTTTCATAATAAAAATAAAATTAAGTGGTTTAATAATTTCTGTAATATGTATTAAACCCTGGGTTACAGGTTCTAGGCTGGGAAGAGTTTTACATGATTAACCGTTTATTTTGTGGGTATAAATAAAGCTGCCATCAGAAGATTATAAATACAAAGAGTATTATTTATACATAGAGTATTCTTAAAGGAACACTTGCGTTAAGGAATGCAAACCAATTAAATCAATGCCTACCTATGGGTGGCTTTTTTGTCACGCGATAAGAGTTCTACTCGCGGTCTGTGCTAAAGAAATCTGCAATGTTTAACATTACTGGGTTAAAAGTAAAGGGCCACGTAACCAAAGATCACTCCACTGAGACAAAGTGGCCCTTTAAAGATACACTATAGTCACTAAAACCACTAGCACTTAATGTAGTGGCTCTGGTGTCTACAGCATGTCCCTAAAGGCTCAGCAATGTAAACATTGCCTTTACAGAGAAAAGGCAGTGTTTACATTTCTGCCTAGTAACACCTCTAGTGGCAGTCACTCAGACAGCCACTAAAGGAACTTGTTGGGTTGGGTCTGGCAATCTTTGCAGGACATACGTTTAGTGTGTCCACGCATTGTACGGAGACGCTGAACGCTCCCCATAGAGATGCACTAATTCAATGCACATTTAGAAGGAGATGCTGATTGATGCAGTGTAGCGTTTTGCAATGGGCCGGCAAAAGAGCTGGGCCGGCAGCGACAAGACCAGCATGGCGATGGAAAGAAAGGGAAATTAAATACTTTTTAACTCCATTCTGAGGGGGGGGGGGGGGGGGGGGGCTACCTTAATTATTCCCTCACTACGGTATTAGGAAAACAGGTTTGTTTTACTAACATTACAGCGTTCCTTTAAGTACATTTACATAGACTGAGCAATATTGTTGAATTTGTTTGATTTCAATGACTTTTTTAATGAATTGGACTGGTTTAAAAATGTCAATGTGATATTAGAACACTCACTGACCGCTGAATTGGTAGCAAAGTGTACCGTTTCACTCAGGACACATTAGAAAAGCAAAAGCTGGGAAAACATTCAGAGTGAGGTTTTACTACACGGCAGAGGAAAATATTTCTCATCCATTTTTTCCTGCTGCCTTTCACAACAGAATTCACAATGTGGATGAAAAGGGCCCTTTAAAAAGTGTGCCACAGGAAACAGCCCATATGCGGAATGTTAAGTTTTCAGAATAGTTTTAACCCTTTCTGTACTAGGGTGGGGATCACAACAATGAAAACTAAACAGCCTAAGTGCACACATGACACATCCTGAATAATATAACTAAAGCCTGCTTAGAATCATTTATATCTTATAAGAAAAAAAAAAATAAATTTAAAATTGTGAATCGGCTGCAGGAGCCTCCTGTGTGTTATCCGCCCCTACTTAACGCCAGATGCGATTAAGGTGTTGGTCCATTCCACTGTCCTTTATCGCCTTGACTACTGCAATCCGCTTCTCAGTGGTTTTACGTGTTCCCAAATTGCGCCGTTACAGTCCATAATGAATGCGGAAGCGAGGCTCATCTTCCTGTCCGCCCGCACCTCCCATGCCTCACCCTACTGTCTGTCCCTACATTGGCTTCCTATAAAATATATGGCTCAATTGAAAATTCTGGTTCTTGCTTTCAAATCTCTACATAATGCTGCTCCCACCTATCCATCTTCCCTTATACACAAGTATGTCCCGTCTAGGCCCTTACGATCTGCTGAAGACTTCTATCTTCTGTCCGTACTCCCACCTCTGATGCTCTCGAGGGCTGCACCGTTCCTGTGGAACTCGCTTCCCTCCTCCGTTAGATGCTCATCCAGTCTCCACTCCTTCAAAAAATCGTTAAAAACCCACTTCTTCATAAAAGCGTATCAATTAAACTGTTAATAACTCCCAACTGATTCCTCTTCTGCAACTGTCACTAGTCTAATACTATCCTTACCTTTTGTGTCATTTTACCTCACTCCCTCTAGCATGTAAGCTCATTGAGCAGGGCCCTCTACCCCTCTGTTCCTGTGTGTCCAACTTGTCTGTTTGTCCACCCATTGTAAAGTGCTGCGGAATTTGATGGCGCTATATAAATACCATAATAATAATAATAATAATAATAATTCATAGAGCAGGAGATAAGAACCTCTAAAAGTAAACACACTGTGCTGATTGAAAATGAAATATTCCCTCCCCCCCTGTATAAACATTAAACAAGAGTGGTTTAACTCCTAAGTGGCAGAGAATTGAGAACTGAGACTGCAGCAGCATGATCTATACACTGCTTCATTAAGCTAAAGTTGTTTTAGTGACTATAGTGTCCCTTTAAGATGCAATGCATGTCCAAGATATGTCATAGTAGATCTGGTAACCTGTAGACTTGATGAGGCAGTGGGAAGTTAAGAGTTAACAATCTTCAACTTTTTCACATCTCAAGATAAATTAGAGAATACTCGGAGAAGCTGGGCCACTGCATTGTTACAATATTTCAATTAGTATTGAGTTGCTACAAACTATATCTATCAAAGTCCGCTGGTTTCTAGAGACAAGGCTGCATGATGTTGGAGCTTATTACATAAAGCAATGGATTCCAAGTGTGGACGATTTAAAATAAAATAATAGGGAGTGCCCAACAGCAACAGGAGCCAACAACTCCGATTGGGCCCACCCACAAAAAGTAATTTCGGGTTTATGCAGCTTACATAAGTTAGAACTGGCTACGATGCAGCAAACAACGTGCACGTTCACACGTGTCTTTGCATTTGACACTGAAATCTTTGTGTACTGAGAGCTGCAGACACGGGACACAGGATTAAAGCACAAAGTATGGAGCATTATCACCAAGAAATTAATCAGCGGGTGTTTGTGATAAGAACAGAAACAAAATGTTCAGCCTGGGCCCTTCCAACGTTTCCATTAATTACTTGGCCCGTAAAGAACTATGGGACTTGTAGTCTGATAATTCATATTTCTACAATAACATCCACACATCTAGAAACTCAGTCACTGGGTCTCAGTTTGCAGTAATTTCTTTATTAAAAGGAATGTTCTAAAGAATGTAACCAGTAAAGTGTTTGTGCTGCCTAGAGTCCTCTTGGTATCATTGTATAAAGGTTTGATGCAAAAAATAAAAAGAGAGGGTTTTTCCAGAGCGGAAACACCTCCCATGTGTTGATTGCATCGATAATGTGGAATTAACTCTTATGTAATATCAACGTCAATTTTATCCAACCTGGACTTCATAGATTGGCTGAGATTACTTCCTGCGGGTTAGAACAGCAAGCTTAGTGAACCAACATCGTCCAGGTTGGACAATATGGGCTACAGCTACAAAATAGCATTTCTTGATCAGTTGAAAAGTGACATATCTGCTTTAAAAAGGTCCCTCCAAGCATCGTAACCACGTCAGCGTGCAGAAAACGTGGCCAGAAGTACCCTATCCACTACAGCGTGCAGAAAACGTGGCCAGAAGTACCCTATCCACTACAGCGTGCAGAAAACGTGGCCAGAAGTACCCTATCCACTACAGCGTGCAGAAAACGTGGCCAGAAGTACCCTATCCACTACAGCGTGCAGAGAACGTGGCCAGAAGTACCCTATCCACTACAGCGTGCAGAAAACGTGGCCAGAAGTACCCTATCCACTACAGCGTGCAGAGAACGTGGCCAGAAGTGCCCTATCCACTACAGCGTGCAGAAAGCGTGGCCAGAAGTACCCTATCCACTACAGCGTGCAGAAAGCGTGGCCAGAAGTACCCTATCCACTACAGCATGCAGAGAACGTGGCCAGAAGTACCCTATCCACTACAGCGTGCAGAAAACGTGGCCAGAAGTGCCCTATCCACTACAGCGTGCAGAAAGCGTGGCCAGAAGTACCCTATCCACTACAGCGTGCAGAAAATGTGGCCAGAAGTACCCTATCCACTACAGCGTGCAGAAAACGTGGCCAGAAGTGCCCTATCCACTACAGCGTGCAGAAAACGTGGCCAGAAGTACCCTATCCACTACAACATGCAGAAAACGTGGCCAGAAGTACCCTATCCACTACAGCGTGCAGAGAACGTGGCCAGAAGTACCCTATCCACTACAGCGTGCAGAAAACGTGGCCAGAAGTACCCTATCCACTACAGCGTGCATAAAACGTGGCCAGAAGTACCCTATCCACTACAGCGTGCATAAAACGTGGCCAGAAGTGCCCTATCCACTACAGCGTGCAGAAAGCGTGGCCAGAAGTACCCTATCTACTACAGCGTGCAGAAAATGTGGCCAGAAGTACCCTATCCACTACAGCGTGCAGAAAACGTGGCCAGAAGTACCCTATCCACTACAGCGTGCAGAAAATGTGGCCAGAAGTACCCTATCCACTACAGCGTGCAGAAAACGTGGCCAGAAGTGCCCTATCCACTACAGCGTGCAGAAAACGTGGCCAGAAGTACCCTATCCACTACAGCATGCAGAAAACGTGGCCAGAAGTACCCTATCCACTACAGCGTGCAGAAAACGTGGCCAGAAGTACCCTATCCACTACAGCGTGCATAAAACGTGGCCAGAAGTACCCTATCCACTACAGCGTGCATAAAACGTGGCCAGAAGTGCCCTATCCACTACAGCGTGCATAAAACGTGGCCAGAAGTACCCTATCCACTACAGCGTGCAGAGAACGTGGCCAGAAGTACCCTATCCCCTATAGCGTGCAGAGAACGTGGCCAGAAGTACCCTATCCACTACAGCGTGCATAAAACGTGGCCAGAAGTACCCTATCCACTACAGCGTGCATAAAACGTGGCCAGAAGTGCCCTATCCACTACAGCGTGCATAAAACGTGGCCAGAAGTACCCTATCCACTACAGCGTGCAGAGAACGTGGCCAGAAGTACCCTATCAACTATAGCGTGCAGAGAACGTGGCCAGAAGTACCCTATCCACTACAGCGTGCAGAAAGCGTGGCCAGAAGTGCCCTATCCACTACAGCGTGCAGAAAGCGTGGCCAGAAGTACCCTATCCACTACAGCGTGCAGAAAACGTGGCCAGAAGTACCCTATCCACTACAGAGTGCAGAAAGCGTGGCCAGAAGTACCCTATCCACTACAGCGTGCAGAAAACGTGGCCAGAAGTACCCTATCCACTACAGCGTGCAGAAAACGTGGCCAGAAGTGCCCTATCCACTACAGCGTGCAGAGAACGTGGCCAGAAGTACCCTATCCACTACAGCGTGCAGAAAACGTGGCCAGAAGTGCCCTATCCACTACAGCGTGCATAAAACGTGGCCAGAAGTGCCCTATCCACTACAGCGTGCAGAAAGCGTGGCCAGAAGTACCCTATCCACTACAGCGTGCAGAAAACGTGGCCAGAAGTGCCCTATCCACTACAGCGTGCAGAAAGCGTGGCCAGAAGTACCCTATCCACTACAGCGTGCAGAAAACATGGCCAGAAGTGCCCTATCCACTACAGCGTGCAGAAAACGTGGCCAGAAGTGCCCTATCCACTACAGCGTGCAGAAAGCGTGGCCAGAAGTACCCTATCCACTACAGCGTGCAGAGAACGTGGCCAGAAGTGCCCTATCCACTACAGCGTGCAGAAAACGTGGCCAGAAGTGCCCTATCCACTACAGCGTGCAGAGAACGTGGCCAGAAGTGCCCTATCCACTACAGCGTGCAGAGAACGTGGCCAGAAGTGCCCTATACTCACACACCCCCATTCATTATAAGCAGTCAATTGGCTTAAAAACATACTCCTCCAGGAGAGCTGGAAATGGACACTTCTATGATCTCAGCAAGCATGCCCACCTCAAATAAAAGCAAGTAGCTTGGCATACAGTCAGCGGCCACTAAATGAGGTGCACAGCATTCAGTATCAATAGGGGCTGGACTGCAGCACATCTACCACTGACTCACAGTTTACTTTACAATTGACCAATGCTGAAACGTACATAAAACTAGCAGCAACAGAACAAAATGGGAGTCTATCACGTAACAAGACGCCATTTAACCCCTTAAGGACACATGACATGTCATGATTCCCTTTTATTCCAGATGATTGGTCCTTAAGGGGTTAAGGACCAAACTTCTGGAATAAAAGGGAATCATGACATGTCACACGTCATGTGTCCTTAAGGGGTTAAATGCTTCTACGCTCTTAACAGCTCCTCCATAAAACTTCCCAAACAGGACCCAGAGAAGGGAGTGTCGATACGGAGAACCTAAAGCCTTGGCAAGGGAGGCAGACACGTCTAGAATTTACTAAACAAAAATAAGTCTGAGGCTAATACTGCTTATGTAAGGTGAGTTCTGTGCAAGAAGACGCTACACTCCTAGAAATCAAAGATACAACAATTTGCAATATGGTCTGCAATACATTAAACACTGTAACAGTCACTGCAGAGATCGGGGTACGATTTCATTTAACTACAATAAAAAAAAAATTACAATTTTTTTTTTAATACTTTAACATTTTTTATTTACTTCGCATGCCATAAATTTTGTTTTATTTGATTGTATTCATAAAATCTGACAGAGCAGTGTTTTTAAAGTATAAAACAAGCCAAAATTAGTATAACCAACTTGTTTTTGAGCAACATAAAATTAACAATTCTCTTACTAATTCTCATTTTAGAAAATGTATGAACTCATAATGTTAAACGACTGCGTGGACAAAATTCTGACAACCAAATACAAAATTAAAAAACAAAAAAATAAACCCCATTAATTAACAGAGCTACTATCTATCTATGAATATATACATGCTATCGACCTCCCAGGCAAACTCTCAATGTGTGTAAGCACAGGACATAGGCTAACTGTAGCAGCCAGCCAGATGAAGAAGAGATAGAGGCTTTATATCATATTACAAAACAATCTCTTCACTTCTGCCACTGTATTACATATATGCACAAATTTGAAAACAGGATTTTTTGGCCTGTTTTGTTTTTTATGATCCCCACAGACACAAGGTATTTAGCAGAAAGGCTTGCAATCAAGGGAGGTATCGGCAGCCTGACTGTACCGATAGCTGCCAAATATTGGCATACACAAGGCTCAAATTTCTGATCCATCACTGTATGCTATAGAGGACCAACTCATGCATTCATTCAAAGACATTCATTATTCTCTGCAGTGATGGTAAACCATGGAAAATACAATCTAGAGACAGCTAGACACTCGGGTATCCAGAGAATACCCCCAGCATATCATGAATACCCCCCAGCATATCATCGTTAACCATTTGTTTACTGTCTCCCTTGCACGTCACACAGACAGTAGTATGTATATGTCACATGCTTTTGACAGATACATGAAGAGGGATGCTTAAATTGATAATTTCAGCGTGGTTTAATATAAAAGAACATAGGATATATGCTATATTAGAGACCAACCAATAGCTCATTTCAAAGAACACCCAAGCACCATAACCACCACATGGTGTAGTAGTTATGGTGCCAGGATAACCCCCCTTTCTCCCCCCCCCCCCCCCCACCTCCACACAATGTAAGTAATCAAAACCCTTTTTAAAACTGTTACTAATATTGGAGGGGTGCCATGGCACAATAACCACTACAGTAAACTGTAGTTAAAATGTAGATAAATCCTGAAACAGAACTACCGTATGTTGTCAATTTTTTTCCTTACTCACCTGATATGGCCTATCTAAATCTTACTATACAACACATATGCCTCTCCGTTGACTTGCCCTTCTAACCCTGCTACTTTGATTACTATATACCCTTCCATCACCTGGCAAATATGCAATTTTTATTTCATGATACCTATGTGCCCCTTTCTCACGCACATATGAAGACTATATAGCCCTCCCTTATCTGGTACAATTGCCCTTATCTCCACCGACCTGGCTCAACTGCTCCAGCTAACAGGTCTATGTCACCTGTTTACCTCCTGACCTGGCACAGTTACTCTATGATTCTCCCCCCCTTACCTGGCACAGTTACTCTCTGACCCCCCCTCACCTGGCACAGTTACTCTCTGACCCCCCCTCACCTGGCACAGTTACTCTCTGACCCCCCCTCACCTGGCACAGTTACTCTCTGACCCCCCCCCTTACCTGGCACAGTTACTCTCTGACCCCCCCCCCTCCCATGGCACAGTTACTCTCTGACCCCCCCCCCCTCCCATGGCACAGTAACTCTCTGACCCCCCTTCACCTGGCACAGTCACTCTCTGCCCCCCCCCCCACCCCTCTACTGGCACGGTTAATTTCTGACCCCCCCTCACCTGGCACAGTTACTCATTGACCCTCTCCCCCTCACCTGGCACAGTTACTCTCTGGACCCCCCCCACCTGGCACAGTTACTCTCTGACCCCCTCACCTGGCACAGTTACTCTCTGACCCCCCCCCCCCTAACCTGGCACAGTTACTCTCTGACCCCCCTCACCTGGCAGTTACTCTCTGCCCCCCCCCTCTCACCTGGCACAGTTACTCTCTGCCCCCCCCTCTCACCTGGCACAGTTACTCTCTGACCCCCCACCCCTCACCTGGCACAGTTACTCTCTGACCCCCCACCCCTCACCTGGCACAGTTACTCTCTGACCCCCCCTCACCTGGCACAGTTACTCAGTGACCCCCCCTCACCTGGCACAGTTACTCTCTGACCCCCCCCCCCCTCACCTGGCACAGTTACTCTCTGACCCCCCCTCACCTGGCAAAGTTACTCTCTGACCCCCCCCCCCTCACCTGGCAAAGTTACTCTCTGACCCCCCCCCTCACCTGGCACAGTTACTCTCTGACCCCCCCTCACCTGGCACAGTTACTCTCTGACCCCCCCTCACCTGGCACAGTTACTCTCTGACCCCCCCCCCTCACCTGGCACAGTTACTCTCTGACCCCCCCCCCCTCACCTGGCACAGTTACTCTCTGACCCCCCCCCTCACCTGGCACAGTTACTCTCTGACACCCCCCCCCCCTCACCTGGCACAGTTACTCAGTGACCCCCCCTCACCTGGCACAGTTACTCTCTGACCCCCCCCCTCACCTGGCACAGTTACTCTCTGACCCCCCCCCCTCACCTGGCACAGTTACTCTCTGACCCCCCCCTCACCTAGCACAGTTACTCTCTGACCCCCCCCTCACCTGGCACAGTTACTCTCTGACCCCCCCCTCACCTGGCACAGTTACTCAGTGACCCCCCCCCTCACCTGGCACAGTTACTCTCTGACCCCCCCTCACCTGGCACAGTTACTCAGTGACCCCCCCACCCCACCCTCACCTGGCACAGTTACTCTCTGACCCCCCCTCACCTGGCACAGTTACTCAGTGACCCCCCCCACCCCACCCTCACCTGGCACAGTTACTCTCTGACCCCCCCTCACCTGGCACAGTTACTCAGTGACCCCCCCCACCCCACCCTCACCTGGCACAGTTACTCTCTGACCCCCCCTCACCTGGCACAGTTACTCACTAACTCCCCCCCCCCCCCCTCCCTACCTGGCACAGTTACCCTATGACCCCCCTCCCTCCCTCTCTCACCTCCAGCGGTTGACCCCCCCGGAGGAGGAGGCTGCGAACCAGGGGTCCAGGATGTAGACACACCGCACGGAGCGCGCCCCCCGCAGGGCAGCCTGCAGAGCCGGGTTATCGTGCAGCCGCAGCCCCTTACGGAACCAGAGAACCGAGTGGACCGAACCTTCCATCCCGGGGGGAGCGGGCAGACCCAGGCTGGGGGTCTGTACTGGCTGGCAGTGGGAGGAGGGCAGTGCTGGGTATCCTGGCTGGCAGTGCTGGGTATCCGGGCTGGCAGTGCTGGGAGTGGGAGGATATCCCTGTGCAGGCAGCGCTCACACTCCGGATTCTTCCTGTCCTGCAGCTGACACACGAGACCGAGCCTTCTCCAGCTCCGCCCACCGATAATACTGCTCTCTGACTGGCTGCAGATTCAGACAGGGGGCGGGGCTTCCAGAGCTCACATGCTGTCCATGTGTAGGGAGACATCCAACGTCATGACAGCAGCAGCCCTGTGTTATATATGTGTATAGCATGGGGTGTAATAATATCCAGCCCTGTGTTATATGTGTGTGTATAGCATGGGGTGTAATAATATCCAGCCCTGTGTTATATGTGTGTATAGCATGGGGTGTAATAATATCCAGCCCTGTGTTATATGTGTGTATAGCATGGGGTGTAATAATATCCAGCCCTGTGTTATATGTGTGTATAGCATGGGGTGTAATAATATCCAGACATGTGTTATATGTGTGTATAGCATGGAGTGTAATAATATCCAGCCCTGTGTTATATATATATGCGTATAGCATGGGGTGTAATAATATCCAGCCCTGTGTTATATATATATATATGTGTATAGCATGGGGTGTAATAATATCCAGCCCTGTGTTATATATATATATGTGTATAGCATGGGGTGTAATAATATCCAGCCATGTGTTATATGTGTGTATAGCATGGGGTGTAATAATATCCAGCCCTGTGTTATATATATATATGTGTGTATAGCATGGGGTGTAATAATATCCAGCCCTGTGTTATATATATATGTGTATAGCATGGGGTGTAATAATATCCAGCCCTGTGTTATATATATATGTGTATAGCATGGGGTGTAATAATATCCAGCCATGTGTTATATATGTGTATAGCATGGGGTGTAATAATATCCAGCCATGTGTTATATGTGTGTGTATAGCATGGGGTGTAATAATATCCAGCCCTGTGTTATATATGTGTATAGCATGGGGTGTAATAATATCCAGCCATGTGTTATATGTGTGTGTATAGCATGGGGTGTAATAATATCCAGCCCTGTGTTATATATGTGTATAGCATGGGGTGTAATAATATCCAGCCCTGTGTCATATGTGTGTATAGCATGGGGTGTAATAATATCCAGCCCTGTGTTATATGTGTGTATAGCATGGGGTGTAATAATATCCAGCCCTGTGTCATATGTGTGTATAGCATGGGGTGTAATAATATCCAGCCCTGTGTTATATATGTGTATAGCATGGGGTGTAATAATATCCAGCCCTGTGTTATATGTGTGTATGGCATGGGGTGTAATAATATCCAGCCATGTGTTATATGTGTGTATAGCATGGGGTGTAATAATATCCAGCCATGTGTTATATGTGTGTATAGCATGGGGTGTAATAATATCCAGCCCTGTGTTATATGTGTGTATAGCATGGGGTGTAATAATATCCAGCCCTGTGTTATATATGTGTATAGCATGGGGTGTAATAATATCCAGCCCTGTGTTATATATGTGTATAGCATGGGGTGTAATAATATCCAGCCCTGTGTTATATATGTGTATAGCATGGGGTGTAATAATATCCAGCCCTGTGTTATATATATTGTGATCCTTGTCTGTAGATAGCACGGTCCTCTAGGGCAAAAACATGCACAGTCCTTTGATTTTATTTAATCCAGGCAACTTTATTGTAAATCCACACAGGAGACAGCAGTAAATGAAAATATAAATCCCTTTAAACAAAAACCTAGCTCGTCTGAGCACTAACTAATATCAGGTTCCCTATCTATCAGGGGTTAAACTATAACAAAACAATATTGGTTTCACCAACCTAGTGTCTTTGTCTGCTCTCAGCACTCCTAGTGCTCCAAGCCAGCATTGACTGCTTCCTTCCGCACTCCTAGTGCTCCAAGCCAGCACTCCCAGTGCCTCAAGCCAGCACTCCTAGTGCTCCAAGCCAGCACTCCCAGTGCCTGGTCTCCTTGATTCTCTTACTGGAGAGAACACCCTCTCTCCTACCTGCTTCCTGAGAGGAAGACAGCAATCCCCCTGTACCTGCCTAGCAGGGAGTGGTTTATTCCCACTGCTGCAGCCGATTACCTGCAGCTGGGCAGTGTGTTGGAGACAGTCCAAAAACCCTGGCCTGGATCTATGTCTCCCATGAAAACCACTAAACTGTGGAGTGGAGCATTGGCCCTCCCTTCTCTCCAAATACTCCACCCCAGGGGCCCATAACTAAACAACGCTTTGTGTTGTACAAAACACAAACTACATATACTCCCCCTGGGGTTAAATGGCTTCTCTGCCTTCACTTTATCACAATATGTATAGCATGGGGTGTAATAATATCCAGCCCTGTGTTATATATGTATGTATAGCATGGGGTGTAATAATATCCAGCCCTGTGTTATATGTGTGTATAGCATGGGGTGTAATAATATCCAGCCCTGTGTTATATGTGTGTATAGCATGGGGTGTAATAATATCCAGCCCTGTGTTATATATGTGTATAGCATGGGGTGTAATAATATCCAGCCCTGTGTTATATATGTGTATAGCATGGGGTGTAATAATATCCAGCCCTGTGTTATATATATGTGTATAGCATGGGGTGTAATAATATCCAGCCCTGTGTTATATATATGTGTATAGCATGGGGTGTAATAATATCCAGCCCTGTGTTATATATGTGTATAGCATGGGGTGTAATAATATCCAGCCCTGTGTTATATATATATGTGTATAGCATGGGGTGTAATAATATCCAGCCCTGTGTTATATATATGTGTATAGCATGGGGTGTAATAATATCCATCCCTGTGTTATATATATATGTGTATAGCATGGGGTGTAATAATATCCAGCCATGTGTTATATATGTGTATAGCATGGGGTGTAATAATATCCAGCCCTGTGTTATATATGTGTATAGCATGGGGTGTAATAATATCCAGCCCTGTGTTATATATATGTGTATAGCATGGGGTGTAATAATATCCAGCCCTGTGTTATATATATGTGTATAGCATGGGGTGTAATAATATCCAGCCCTGTGTTATATATGTGTATAGCATGGGGTGTAATAATATCCAGCCCTGTGTTATATATGTGTATAGCATGGGGTGTAATAATATCCAGCCCTGTGTTATATATGTGTATAGCATGGGGTGTAATAATATCCAGCCCTGTGTTATATATATATGTGTGTATAGCATGGGGTGTAATAATATCCAGCCCTGTGTTATATGTGTGTATAGCATGGGGTGTAATAATATCCAGCCCTGTGTTATATATGTGTATAGCATGGGGTGTAACAATTGGTAAAAGCATTCTCTGCTAGAGGATACGAGACGGATGTGGTAACGGAATGCAGAGATAGGGCGAAACTACTCTCTAGGAATACCCTCTTGCAGAAAAGAACTAGGGTTGCCAATAAATGTATTCCATGTGTGATGACATACTCGACTCATTTTGGCAAGGTGAAACATATCATTAATAAGCATTGGAAGATTTTGCAATCTGATCCTAAACTTCTCCCTGTTTTAATGAGAGACCTTTGTTTTCATTTAAGCGGCACAAGAGCCTAAGGGACCATTTGATGAAGAACGTTAATCTACAAGGGAAGATGGATACAGCTGACACCTGGCTCTCTGCGATACCCGGTATGTACCGCTGTGGACACTGTATTAACTGCAATGGGGTGATTACGGGAGACCATTTTTCACATCCAAGGATGGGTAGGAGATACCCGATTCGGGAATTCTGTAATTGCCAGTCACAATTTGTGGTATATATGCTCAAGTGCCCGTGTGGATTGGCATATGTGGGTGAAACCACGCGCACGTTCACCACAAGCATTAGGGAACATAAGAGTGGAATACGGACGAATAAGATGCAATATCCGGTGGCCAGACACTTTGCTGAGAAAGGGCATACAGTTTCTCAACTGCGGTATATGATTTTGGAGGTAATTAAGCCCAGTACAGGAGGTATTTCGCAAGTGGTCAGGCTTAAACAACGAGAGGTATATTGGATTTACGAGCTGCAGACCTTATATCCTAAGGGTCTGAATGAGGATAAGGATCTATCCCCATTTCTATAATCTTGATGAGGTTTTTCTCTGCCTGTGTTTTGTCTGTATCTTTATATTTTGATTTTAATTTTTTATAGATTGATACTGCAGTCACCAGTTGGACCATGCTGTTTGTGATATTAGAGTATCGAAGAACACTTAATCAATTGGAATGCATCATCGTATACGTCGGATGTTCTTGAGCTATGATTATGATGATTCATCATATATATATACAATTTTGTATTTAATGATTATGTATGTATTGATCATTATTTAGGATCAGGTGTGTACTTATATGGATAATATGGAATAATGATACCCACGACTATGAGAGCTTTTTTGCCATGACTAGTGTTTTTCTGTGGGGTAGGTGTTATCTACCCATGTGAATCCTATGTGGTTGACATGGGCATATATGATGTACAGATTGATGAAGTTGATGCAACAATGATTATCTTACTGTAGTATAGATTGATAAAGGATTCTCTAATGATGGTCACCATACTCATAGAATTATATATTTATGATGTAATTTCTGAATATGTGGTTATATCTTCAAATTGATGATGAATAGCCTCTTCGATATGTGGTTCAAATTGGATTGTATTGCTTTATATACAATATGGAAGATTTTTTCATCCCTATATGACTGTGTAAATGATTATAGTAATATATTCAATGGATAATAATTGTATTGTTATTACAATTGCATGGGGATCTGCTAAGTATTATTATTGCCTATCTGGCATCTGCAGTGATCTAATTATCACACATTGGGTGTTTGTGGAATTCTAAATTAAAAAGACTTTTTTTGCACATCACTTTCTGGTGTTTTTTCTTTTGTGTTTTGTCTTATAAGACAGGTGGGAGTTATTTTTAGTATAGGCTCACATATCTTCTTTTATTTATAAGGTGGATTTTAGATTATTTATATATATTTTTTTCTCTTTTACTAATCTCCTCTCTTTTTGTGTATGTGTATATGCAATATATGGTTTAAGTAGTGGTATGTGGAGTACAGATATGTATGGAGTATGAGTAATGTGGATTATTTACATTTATTGCTTCAATCTGCATGTTAGTTGTCGTCCACGAGAGTGGGCGGTCCTCTAGAGTGATGAGGTATTGCAGTTTGTTGGCTTGGTATTGCGCATGCGCAAATAGGATGTTACTTTGCGCATGCACGGCAGTTTGCCGTTATGCGCGTGCGCGAACGGGAGGTTACTGCACGCATGCGCAGTGCTCATTAAAGGGCGCATGTGCAGATTAGCACATGCGCGAACGGGAGGTTACTGCACGCATGCGCAGTGCTCATTAAAGGGCGCGTGCGCAGATTATCGTTGCGCGTGGTGGCAACTATGATGACTGTCGAGTATATACAAGTGTGGGCGGTCCTGTAGAGTGATGAGGTACTGCAGCTCGTTTGCTTAGTATTGCGCATGCGCAAATAGGAAGTTACTATGCGCATGCGCGGCAGTTTGCCGTTATGCACACGCGCGGACGGGAGGTTACTGCATGCATGCGCAGTGCTCATTAACCCCTTAAGGACACATGACGTGTGTGACATGTCATAATTCCCTTTTATTCCAGAAGTTTGGTCCTTAAGGGGTTAAAGGGCGCATGCGCAGATTATCGTCGCGTGTGGCGGCAATTAGGATCACTGTGGAGTATATCCACTTTTTGCCAACAAACAAGATGGCGGTTTTGGTCGCTTGATAAAGTGTGAGTACACTTATTGCCTTTAGAGGTGGGTTATTTGAATATTGACACCTGCTATTACTGTTTAGGTCCCATGTCTCTCTTTACTCCTTACATGTTTCCAGTACATTTAAATAGTTTTATTTGATATTGCTATGCTATTACCAGGATATTGTGCCAGCACTTGAGGTGGTGATGTCACTTCCTGTGCTGGTAACAATCTTATGCTGATGGCCATCAGCTGTAAGAGGGCTTTATAAGCAGACACATTTGAACATGGATACAGGTACCCTTGATAAAGGCAGCCAGTTGGTGGCCTAGTATTTACAATTCCCAAGACCTCCACCAGCAGAGCAATGGGTGATCCATCTTACCCAACCTAACTGTTAAACACTGGGTAATGACTAGATCACGGCATGTCGGTGGACTACATTCCCCATAATACTAGTGTGGTGGAATCTCGGTAAAAATAAATTTAGTAGGCCGAGATTACCACGTGGCATGTGTACGTGCATATGCTGACGTATCGATCAGTTGGTTGCACGAGGCAAGATACGATCAGTAGTGTACGGAGCATGTGCAAGAATACAGGATATAGTATTCCCCTCCTCCATTGTGCTGGACAAGCCATGCGGTCAAACAGGAAGTTAATTCTTATTTGTGTTGATTGGTTAAGAGAATGTGCGGGTGGAGCTTAATATGGGAGGAGTTATATGCCTATATAAGGAGCCTGCACTATTGTCCGGGGCTCAGAACTTGTGGTATTTTGGAGACGCTAGTCCCTCTGAGTCCCGATCGGTGATCCAATAAAGAATCTCTTCCTTCCTGAAGAAACCTGTGTCCATCTCTCTGTGCTTGGCTTCCGTCAGTTTCTCCGGTATCATTTGGTGCATTGGCCGGGAAGCTCATCGTTCAACGGTAGCTGAGAGGCAGAGGCGTGAGACGGTCTATCTTTGCCCACGTTCTCTACGGCTGCACCCCTGAACTTCTGCGTGGACCTCCCTTCGTCTCGGCGCCACTGGTCTGTTGTCCAGGAGATCATCGGCCTCTACGTGAGAAGTGCTGGGGTGTCCCCGTCGATGAGTGTGAACTCAGGTTCAGGAACGAGGAGGTAAGACAACTGCTGTTTTAGACGGCAGGACCCACTAGGGGTATACCGATTGTGCGGTAGGCCCAAAGGGGTTTTGAATCTGTGTATCTGCCCCCTCTGTCGGAGGGAAGGAGCGAAGGAGCACCGCTCGATCGAACGCTCTTTAGTCAGACCGTTTGATTTGGTTAGTCAGGCGGGGTCCTGGTGTAAATAGCCCTAGCCGGACACCGGTGTCTTGTCTAGACTAGCGTTCTAGGGTGTATATTACGTTCGCTAGGTCGGAGGGACCGGGAGACTAAGCGGCGCCTGTGTAAATTCGGTTCGCTAGTTCTCATCCTATCTGGGCTAAGTGGGAAGGCGTGTAAATTTGGAACCCACTAGACTTTTGATAGTGCGACTAAGAGGCGCCTGTGTAAATTCGGTTCTCTAGCTCGCTATATATGTGGTGATTGGGCAGTGTGGCTAACCAAAACGGGTGTATATAGTTTTAGGTAGTCCATTCAAGGTACTGGCCAATAGTTTAGTTGGGAATTGTAAATGTGTTAACGATTGTTTTAGTAAAGTGTATATCTTGTTAGATAGCGCGAGCTCAGCCGTCTAGCGAGAGTGTTAATAGTGTGTTGCTGTATTATAGTGCACGGTACCATAACCCTGTATATTTACTGACATTGTATATAAGTACTAATCATTGTCGTCAATTGCATGTTTTAACACCATAACCACTAATAATTGTATTGTGACCTTAACCTGTGCTTTGACCTATGCTAACCGTACTGTAACCGCTATTTGTAAAAGACGATGTTACTGGGGTGTGTTATAGACGGGTAATTCGTATATAGAGAATTATAGCGTGGGTGACTGTATAGTTACGCCAAAGGGCATAATATTGATTATATAGTGACTGGTGTAACAGCTGTGTGTGTACGGGAATTCCCTGAGTGTTTATTGTTATTGTGTACGTTTCACTTGGTAACCGTACCACGTGGTGCTGTTGCCAGAGGAAACGGGTGTGACTGTTGAATAGTACGCGTGTATAGTATTCGTTGTCGACGACGTTCCATTGTTAAGTATGGGTGCGTCGCAGTCAACGATTCCGGATCCCTTAGGTTGTATGGTGAAGAATTTTAAAAAGGGATTCAAAACTTGTGATTTTGGGGTTAAAATGTCTCCTGTACGTTTGGTTACTTTGTGCACTAGGGAGTGGCCTACTTTGGTTGCGGCATGGCCGCCACGTGGCAGTTTGGATCTAACTCTGGTACAGCGCTTACACGTGGCTGTATCAGGTAGGCCTGAACTTTACGGCCAGTTTCCTTATATTGACTGTTGGAGACAGGCCGTAAATGACTCGCCAAAATGGCTCCAGACATGCCACGAGGAGCAGTGTCGCCTCATGGTAGCTAGGACTTGTTCGTCCACTAGGACTGGTGTTAGGCCCATTTTGGACACGCCCCCTGAGTCCGAGATCCCTTTGCCGCCCCCTTACTTTCCGTTAAGAAGAAGTGACGCAAACGCAGGAAGTCCTGCAGCCCTCCCCTCATTACCCCCATCCACTTCCGCTTCCTCCTCCAGTACAGGATCCACCCCCCCTCGTACTAAATCTCCCCTTCCGGAACCAGAACCCACCCCCATTAGAAACGAATATCCTGATTTGGCGCCACTTCAGACTTCCGGTCAAGCTTCATCTAGCTCGACCCGAAGTGTTTTATTTACGACCTTTTCCCAAAACCAACCTCCCACATCCCCATACCCTATCTCTCCCCGACCGGAACCCATGACTGACGCCTCTCTACGTAGCCCCATCCAAACCCGACAGTTGACTGGTGCCCAACAATTAAAGCACTATCAGATGCCTCTTCGTCTGAATCCCGGGTCAGCTTATATCGATGCCGCAGGTCAAATGGCACACGCTGACCCAGTCTTCGTATATGTCCCATTTACCACAACCGATCTTTTAAACTGGAAGACCCATAATTCCTCGTATACTGAGAAACCACAAGCTATGACTGATCTGTTCACCTCAATAGTACAGACGCATAATCCGACATGGGCTGATTGCCAGCAGTTACTAATTACTTTATTTAACAATGAGGAAAGGACAAGAATAAATCAAGCAGCCATAAAAGCACTAGAGGATAGAGCCCGTGTTTTGAACCAAGCTAATCCAGCAGCATGGGCCGCAACACATTATCCCAACACTGATCCCGATTGGAACGTAAATGGTGCTGATATGGTTCAACTCAGAGCCTATAGAGACGCTATAATTGCTGGCATGAAAGCAGGAGGAAAGAAAGCCATTAACATGTCGAAGACAGTTGAGGTGATCCAGAAAAGCGATGAAGCGCCCAGTGTCTTTTATGACCGATTATTGGAGGCATACCGCTTGTATACCCCCTTTAATCCGGAAGACGCAGACAATTCCCGAATGGTTAACTCCGCCTTTGTCAGCCAAGCATACGGAGATATTAAGCGCAAGCTACAAAAGTTAGAAGGGTTTGCAGGTATGTCAATCACCCAACTAATGGAGGTAGCAAATAAGGTCTATATGAACAGGGATACAGAAAGTAAGAAAGAGGAAGAGCGGAAGATGCGTAAAAAGGCTGATATGCTAGCGGTAGCGATCGCAGGCGTAGATAAACGGGGCCCAGATAGAGGCAATAATAGATGGAATAGGGAGCCTTTGAGTAGGGATCAGTGCGCGTATTGCAAGGAAGAAGGGCATTGGAGGAACGAATGTCCGCAAAGAGAGCAGTACGAGAGAGACCAACCCAGGGCAGGCTACGGAAACTTTAGAGGCAGAGCGAGAGGTAGAGGAGGCCCCGGAGGGAGTAATGGTTATAGAGGGAGTAATGGGAACAGAGGAAGTGTTAGGGAAGACAGGTATATTCCAGCAGCGCAAAGGTCCCGCGATAGAGAAGGTAGGGACTTTGTAGGATTGGCTGACACGGTCATGGAGGACTATTGATACCGACCGGGCTCCATCCCCCTTGGTCGAGCGGAGCCTATGGTCGATGTATCAATAGGGGGAAAAAGGAGTGCGTTCATGATCGACACTGGTGCTGAACATTCAGTGGTGACTAATCTAGTTGCTCCTCCATCTGGAAGGACTATTACTGTGATAGGAGCAACTGGAAGAAGTGCTGAAAAACCGGTTCTTAAAAGTCGACTCTGTACATTGGGAGGCCACGTAGTAAAACACCAATTCCTTTATATGCCTGAATGTCCAGTCCAATTGCTGGGACGTGATATGCTATCAAAATTACAAGCGCAGATTACGTTCCTACCAAATGGAACAACATCCTTAAAGTTTAATGGACCTTCAGGTATTATGACTTTATCCGTACCAAAGGAAGAAGAGTGGCGACTTTATACAGTGTTGACTAGCCAAAACCCTAGGAGTGATGAGACATTGTTTAACATACCAGGAGTTTGGGCAGAGAACAACCCACCAGGACTGGCCCGCAATATTCCACCTATAAAAATTGAACTGAAACTTGGGGTTTATCCAGTGAGCCTAAGACAATACCACATCCCACAGAAGGCTAAGAAGAACATCCAATCCTATCTGGATAAGTTCATACGGTATGGTATCCTAAAATTCTGTACTTCCCCCTGGAACACCCCATTGCTGCCTGTTCAAAAGCCCGGTACAGATGAGTATCGACCTGTGCAGGACTTGAGAGCAGTCAATGATGCGGTTGTTAGTATACATCCAGTTGTACCCAATCCATATAACCTGCTTGCTTTAATTCCGGGCGGGGCTACTTACTTCACAGTCTTAGATCTCAAAGATGCCTTCTTTTGCCTCCGAATTGCCACAGAAAGTCAATGTATTTTCGCTTTCCAATGGGAGAACGCTGTAACGGGCTCAAAACGCCAAATGACTTGGACAAGACTGCCCCAAGGGTTTAAAAATTCACCTACCCTATTTGGTTCAGCCCTAAGTCAAGATCTACTGGATTTCGAGTCCATCCCAGGAGAGTGTGTCTTGTTACAATATGTAGATGACTTGTTGATAGCAGCAGTTACAAAAGAAATCTGTCAGCAAGCAACGCACGATCTACTACACATTCTCTGGAAGGCAGGATACAAGGTGTCTAGAAAGAAGGCTCAGTTGTGTTTGCCAACTGTCAAGTATCTGGGATTCCATATCTCTGAAGGTCAAAGAATTATGGGGCCAGAGAGAAAAGAAGCTGTCTGCCAAATACCAATACCCAAGAATAGAAGACAAGTGCGAGAATTCTTGGGGGCAGCAGGCTTCTGTAGGATATGGATTCCCGGCTATGCGATACTGGCAAAACCTCTGTACGCAGCCATCAAAGGTACAGAGCACGACCCCTTCTTATGGACCCAAGAACAGCAAACGGCATTTGAAGATGTGAAGAAGGCTTTGATGAGTGCCCCAGCATTAGGTCTACCTGATCACACACGACCATTCTACTTATATGTACACGAGCAAAGAAGAATGGCTGTGGGAGTATTGACACAGTACTTGGGATCATGGCAAAGACCCGTTGCCTACATGTCTAAGCAACTGGATGCAGTGGCCAGCGGACTTCCACCTTGTCTAAGAGCCGTAGCTGCAGCCGCCCTGCTAGTAGCTGAAGCCGATAAACTCACTCTGGGTCAAGAACTTTATGTACGAGTCCCACATGCAGTACAGACGTTGTTGGATTACAAAGGAAATCATTGGTTTAGTAACAGCCGTATGACCAAGTATCAAGCAATGTTGTGTGAAAACCCAAGAGTGCATTTAGAGACTGTAAACACCTTAAATCCAGCTACCCTTTTGCCGCAACCTACTGAAAGTCAACATGATTGTTTGGAAGTAATGGATGAAGTATTCTCAAGTAGACCAGATCTTCGTGATTTTCCCATCCAGAACCCCGATGTTCAATATTATACCGACGGCAGTAGTTATGTGAAAGAAGGGATCCGCTATGCAGGATATGCAGTAACAACAATAGACAAGGTGATAGAAGCTCGGCCACTGGCGAAAGGAACATCAGCACAAAAGGCAGAATTAATAGCACTAACACGAGCGTTACAATTGGCTGAAGGTTTAAGAGTGAATATCTATACGGACTCTAAGTATGCGTTCTTAACCACTCATGCCCACGGAGCTTTGTATAAAGAAAGAGGACTACTGAATTCAGAAGGCAAAGAAATCAAATACGCAGCTGAAATCCTACAACTATTGGAAGCAGTGTGGGAGCCGAAAGAAGTCGGTATCATACATTGTCGAGCGCATCTGAGAGGAGATGGTGATGTAACCAAGGGAAATCGGATGGCAGATAGTGCAGCTAAGCGTGCTGCTGAATCAGGAAGACAGGAGTATGTGGGGCATATAGCTGCTCTTATACCAACTCCACTGTCCCAATGGACTCCAGTTTATACAGCTCAAGAAGAGGAGTGGTTAAAGACTGAACCGGGAAAGTATTTGGAGAACAAGTGGTATCAGCTAGAAGATGGAAGAATAGTCATACCAGCATCACTAGCGGTAGAAATTGTCCAAAATTATCACAACGGGACACATTCTGGGAGAGACAGTACTGAAGAATCTCTCAGGAAACATTTCTACATACCAAGATTGTCCAACTTGACTCAGGCCATTGTACGCAGATGTGTAACGTGTGCTAAGAATAATGCAAGACAAGGACCAGTAAAGCCACCAGGAGTCCAGTTTATGGGGGGACTCCCCATGTCCGATCTACAAATAGACTTTACAGTAATGCCTAAATCGGGTGGACATCGTTACCTGCTGGTAATTGTGTGCACCTATTCAGGCTGGGTAGAAGCATGTCCTACTCGTACAGAGAAAGCAGGAGAAGTTGTAAGATTCCTGCTACGAGAAATAATACCCCGATATGGACTACCCTGTTCTATAGGATCGGACAATGGTCCAGCTTTTGTTCACCAGTGCCTACAACAACTGACTCATATGCTTGGTATAAAGTGGAGGCTTCATACTGCATATAGACCCCAGAGTTCTGGTAAGGTAGAGAGAATGAATAGAACTATAAAGAACCAGTTGGCTAAAATGTGTCAGGAAACCCAACTTAAGTGGAACGTTCTCTTACCCATAGCTCTATTGCGAATCCGCAGTACCCCTACCAGAAGGATGGGCCTCTCTCCTTTTGAAATTATGTATGGGCGACCACCTCCCGTACTTGGTAACTTAAGGGGGGATTTGAGTCAGTTGGGAGAAGGAATTACCCGGCAGCAGGTTGTAGAGTTGGGTAAGACTATGGAGGAGGTACAGAAATGGGTACAAGATAGATTACCTGTGAATATTTATCCCCCTGTTCATAGTTATCATCCAGGAGACCAAGTGTGGATTAAAGAGTGGAATAATGTACCGTTAGGGCCCAAGTGGAGAGGTCCTTATGTTGTTCTTTTGTCTACCCCTACAGCGATAAAAGTAGCCGAAGTAACTCCGTGGATACATCACTCCAGGGTTAAGCCAGCAGCAGTCGATTCCTGGCAAGTTACAGCAGATCCAGAGAATCCCTGCAAGATCCGGTTGAAACGCACTACTCAGTCGGAGTAACGAGGAATTATTGTGGATTACAAATTTTATTGTTACAGGTGTGAGTGAGAAGGCCATAATAAAGCCTGTCCGCTTACCAACACATAGTGTATAAGCCAGGAAAGTCTCGAAGGGACACCTGTGAAGACGAGCAGAACTCCATTCCCTGCAGCCCTCACATCCTGGAAGCTGAGGTTCCATCGCACGGACGAAGACTGAGGATGACGGCGAAAGATGTGCTTTTGATTGTGTTTATTTACATGTGTTTTTATATTCAGGAAGGTAGAGGTACCGACACTCCTAGCTGTGAGGTATGCATTAAGACTACGAGAACAGGTAACCATATTTCCCAAACCCTAATTTGGCATTCACAATACGAATGTAAAGGAGAGGTATCAAGATGTAGATACCTAAATATAGACTATAGTGTGTGCCATTTAGGAGTAGGAGAACCTAAGTGCTTCAGTCCAGAGTATCAACCTCGTACAATTTGGTTGACTCTCAGGAATGGAGATCCTCAGGGGACCCTAATTAATAAGACGGTGTTAGAATCCGTATATTCTTCGGGTGTTCTGCTATTTGATGCATGTAAGGCGATATCAAGTGGTAGAAAACCGTGGAATGTATGTGGGGATCTTAGATGGGAGAGGACGTATGGGTCTAATGATAAATATATTTGTCCCAGTAGTAAAAATAAATATGTAAGTCCTAGATGCCCAAATAAAGACTATAACTTTTGCCCATATTGGTCTTGTGTGGGGTGGGCGACTTGGGGACAGACAGTAGATAAAGACATGATAGTGACTAAGTTGCCGACTAGCCCTTATTGTAAGTCTATGGAATGCAACCCAGTCCATATACTTATTAATAACCCCGACAAGTTCCTAGATAAGTATGGAAATTTATTTGGGTTTCATATATACGGGACGGGTTTAGATCCTGGGACATTATTGTTTATAGGAATAGAGACTGATACGGTATCCTCCCAGACTCATCAAGTATACCATTCCTTTTATGAAGAGATGAGTATAGATAATAAGATCCCCCATAACGCTAAAAACCTGTTCATTGACCTAGCTGAAAGTATTGCCGGTAGTCTTAATGTTACCAACTGCTATGTGTGTGGAGGTACTAACATGGGAGACCAATGGCCTTGGGAAGCAAAGGAGGTAATGTCCGGTTCTGAGGCAGTTGACCAACTAATATCTACACAAGCCGATTATCATATGAGTGTTAGAGGTAAATCTGAGTGGAGATTAAAGACCTCCATCATAGGTTATGTTTGCATAGCAAGGAAAGGAATAATGTATAACACTTCTGTAGGAGAATTAACTTGTCTAGGGCAAAAAGCTTATGATGATGATACAAAGAATACAACTTGGTGGTCGGCTTCAAATGTCTCAGAACCATCTAACCCGTTTGCTAGATATGCCAGTTTAAAGGATGTGTGGTTTGATTTATCCATCACATCTACCTGGAGAGCCCCAGCAAATTTGTACTGGATCTGTGGTAAGAAAGCCTATTCGGAGTTGCCACAGGACTGGGAAGGGGCATGTGTGTTGGGTATGCTCAAACCATCCTTCTTCTTGTTACCGATTGAAACAGGTGAGACTTTAGGTGTTAAAGTGTATGATGTGAATCATAGGAAGAAAAGGGGACCCTTAGAGATAGGCACCTGGGAAGATAATGAATGGCCTCCCCAGCGTATCATAGATTATTATGGGCCAGCCACGTGGGCTGAGGATGGTACCTTTGGTTATAGAACCCCTATTTATATGCTCAACCGCATTATAAGATTACAGGCGGTGGTTGAGATTATCACTAATGAAACATCACAAGCGCTCAATCTCCTAGTGAAACATAATACCAGGATGAGGACAGCAGTATACCAGAATAGATTAGCCTTGGATTACCTTTTGGCAGTAGAGGGAGGTGTATGTGGGAAGTTTAACCTAAGCAATTGCTGTCTTCAAATAGATGACGAAGGGCAAGCAATAGCTGAGCTTACTAGCCATATGGTTAAACTAGCGCATGTGCCTACTCAGGTATGGAAAGGGTACAATCCAAGTAGTTGGTTTGGTAGCTGGTATGAGTGGTTTGGAGGGCTTAAGGCAGTGGTAGGTGGAGTCCTACTGATTTTACTGTTGTGTCTACTCCTACCGTGTCTTATACCCTTAGTAGTTAGGTCTGTGCAAAGCCTGATAGGAAGTATAGCAGAGAGGAAGGCTGCTGCACAGATAATGGCGATATATAAGTATAAGGCTCTAGATCAAGGAGAACCAATGCAGGAAGATGAGTGTTAAAAGATTCACATCATAAGATAAGTCTGGTCTGGTTCAAGGTAACTTGCGGTGTAAGCAAAACTAAGGTTATGTGATGCCTCAAGTAATTGTAAAATATCAAGAGTGGCATGTGTACGTGCATATGCTGATGTATCGATCAGTTGGTTGCACGAGGCAAGATACGATCAGTAGTGTACGGAGCATGTGCAAGAATACAGGATATAGTATTCCCCTCCTCCATTGTGCTGGACAAGCCATGCGGTCAAACAGAAAGTTAATTCTTATTTGTGTTGATTGGTTAAGAGAATGTGCGGGTGGAGCTTAATATGGGAGGAGTTATATGCCTATATAAGGAGCCTGCACTATTGTCCGGGGCTCAGAACTTGTGGTATTTTGGAGACGCTAGTCCCTCTGAGTCCCGATCGGTGATCCAATAAAGAATCTCTTCCTTCCTGAAGAAACCTGTGTCCATCTCTCTGTGCTTGGCTTCCGTCAGTTTCTCCGGTATCACTAGCCATGTCTGAGAATTATGGGAAATGCAGTGTAGTAGCTGGGGGGGTCAATCTCCGGGAGTGACCACCAGGGCTGGTTTTACCTCCCGAGCAAATGTAAACACTGAATTCTCAATCTACCTCCCTCTCTCTTCCAAACAAAGAAAAAAAAAACCTGACAAAAAGCACTTGATTGCTTAAATATGATTAAAATGTTCTATGCACACAGCTGTAGAGTGTGCGAGTATGAGAATGTGTCAGAGTGTAAGTAGTGGTGTAGGAGGCAGTATGTATCATAGTGTTTGTGTGCAGAATGGGTTACTATAGTATATACTATGGGTCCTCTTCCCTATTCTCGAGATCATGGTGTTCTTTCTGAGGGGGCCATACAACTCCGCTCAGCTCAGGGGAGCTTTTAGCAGGAAGAGTAGGCACCTGTCACACTCAATCAGGCATTGGCATACTCTGCATAGTGGGAAATCGGGCCCCGGTGGGCACAGCAACATCTTCACTATTTTCTTTAAAGGCACAATTTACCCCTGCAGCTCATTGTAGTTTTAATGCTGCTATAAGTTAAATGGAGCGGTTCCTTCAGATTTCTGTCAAACAACCTTAAAAGAAGAGATAAAAAAAAACAGCCCAAAAACACAAGGCCATGTGTGGATGGATTTGCAATTGATAATGTTAGTGTAATTTCCACATTATCAGTGCGGTCACAGTTCTCCCCGTGCCATCCAGACAGTGCCGCCTCACAGGTGCCAAACAGAGGATTTAAACCTGGATCCTTCTGCATCCTAAGCCTGCATTCCTGCCTCTGAGCCACTTTGGAGCTTATAGATCTAGTCTTGTTTATCTGACATTGTCTGCAGCACTAGGGGGCTGGACTTTACCAGTGGCTCCTACCTGTCAATCTAAGTCCACATGAGGCAGATGGATCATTATCCCAGGTATATAATACTGCCTCTACCTGAAGGCAGGGTAATTTCGTGTCCTGTTGCCTAAGACTGACTTGGCTTGTGAAATCATTATTGCCCGTTTGCCGCCTGACCTTTTTGATACCGTACCCGACTACTCTTCTGGATTTGCCCTTGTCGATTTCCTCCTACCCAGTTATTGTTCCTGTCTAAGCCCCCGTGCACAGATTCACAGTCCAGGTGGCTTCTTACCTGGTTACCGTGGGCTGTGTTTATCTTCAAGGGTGAGCATACATCTCTGCACTGCGGACTCCAACCAAGGCAAGCCGTGACAAGTGCGGATGCAGTACCAGGCCATGGGTGCTAGGAAGAGCCCTATTTTTTTACTTTTTTTTTGGGGGGGGGGGGGGGGAAGCTGCTCCAAAATGGCTTTACAGAACAAGGGAACGGCAACAAAAAACTCATAGCACCATATCGACTACAATAAGTTGTATTTAGAATGCCTCTTTACCACCCGTAGCTAGCTTGTATACCAAAACTAACAGAGCATGTTCTCATAGAAAGGAAATAAGTATCATATACAAACAGAACTGAGAAAAATAAAACAGGGAGAAACTGTCCGTCTCCATAAAAGTGATTCTATAACTGCATAACTCTAGGCCCACTTGGCCTGCGGTCCCTCCACCAAACTTGATCTGCAACCCTGTATGTACGTATGTACACTTGCTTTGTGTAGATAATTGTGTTAAATTGTCATGACCATTGTGCACTAACTTTTTTTTTTTTCTTTAAAAATTTGTCGTTGACTGAAAAATAAATAAATCTCTTTAATAACCCCTTAAGGACCATGTGTCCTTAAAGGACCACTCTAGTGCCAGGAAAGCATACTCGTTTTCCTGGCACTAGAGTGCCCTGAGGGTGCCCCCACCCTCAGGGACCCCCTCCCGCCCGGCTCTGGAAAGGGGTTAAATCTTACCTTTTTCCAGCGCTGGGCGGAGAGATCTCCTCCTGCTCTCCTCCTCCGATCCTCCCCGTCGGCTGAATGCGCACGCGCGGCAAGAGCTGCGCACGCATTCAGCCGGTCACATAGGAAAGCATTCATAATGCTTTCCTATGGACGCTTGCGTGCTCTCACTGTGATTTTCACAGTGAGAATCACGCAAGCGCCTCTAGCGGCTGTCAGTGAGACAGCCACTAGAGGACATAGGGGGAAGGCTTAACCCATTCATAAACATAGCAGTTTCTCTGAAACTGCTATGTTTATGAAAAAATGGGTTAACCCTAGAAGGACCTGGCACCCAGACCACCTCATTAAGCTGAAGTGGTCTGGGTGCCTAGAGTGGTCCTTTAAGGGGCTGAAGGAACACTTCAAGCACTGAAACAACTGCATTGTGCTGTAGTGATTATGGAGCCAGGAGTGCCCTGGTGTCCCACTCCCCCATACTGGATGTAGTCACCTCAGGTAAGTAATCAAACCGTTCTTAAAAGGTATGACTATTTACAAGGGCAGGGTGCCTCAATCAAAGGTTTGCAATAGCAGGCTCCATCCAAGAGTCGCCCACGCACATATTATATAGGTCTACTTATATCAGGCAGCTTTCCTTTGCTATGTTAGCATTAGTATGCAAACACGTCTCTCCTTTATCATGGTACATATATATCACAAGTGTATCAAATGGAAGTACTGTTGGGAGTGCCGAATAGAATAAATTCTCTCACCAGATTCTACCGTGACCTCCAACATCCAGTAAGTGAAAACAAAAGCTACATGGCTCTGCTACAAACGTTCTCACCTATGTTAGCACTTTGGAAAATACACATAATACTTGTGACCTGTGTCCACGTATGATGTAAGATAACTGCATTTAAAGAGACACTGTAGGGTGCACTCAACACTTTGTTTTTTAATGCGCTGAGGAGAAAAAAGTAAATAATATGCCATCTTCAATTTCCTGTTTTTGCTGCAAATCCACACCCAGAAATACGCCCTGTACTCAAACTCCCAATCTTCTTGGACAGCAGAATAGCTACATATGGCTATAGCAGGGATAGTTAACCTAGTACCTACCGCCCGGTTTGGGATTTCAGGTGTGCGGTGTTGGGTTCCGCAAGAAAACGCCCGGTGGGTCTCGATGGCTGTAGGGGAGATCCTTTCATCACCCCTGCCGGCCCATGCAGAGCCAGCCTTGCTGTAAGCCCTCTCAGGCTCCCTCCCCGGCCTGCTGGCACTTAGTTCCAGCAGAGGGAGGGAAGAGCCTGGGAGGCTCTGTGTTCCTCCCGCGAGCAGGCTGGCTTTGTGTACTTGTATTTTGGTTTTTTTTTCTTCTTTCAAGATTGACAGAAACCTGGAGGAACTGCTCCATTTAAGTCATAGCAGCATTACACCTACAATGAGCTGTAGTGGGTAATTGTGCAGACGTTGCCAGCCCAGCTTTACTGCCCCTGTGATGTATTTCAGTGTGAGGGTAGCCTTATTGTTGTAGCAATTTGAGGAACTGAATGTGGCTATAAGTAACTAAAGACCAATGCATTAAATAAAATCCAGCATAACTACCCTAAACTGAATTCAGCAGTTAGGTTTTCAATAATAATGCAGTGCTTGTTTGAGAAGACGAAGGGAAGTATTGAGCGAATTCCACATCTAAATACCCTTCTATCCTACCATAAAGATACATGTAATCATTAATCACTATAGCTTGGTGTTGGGGCTCCCTCTACTGGCCAGTGTAAAGATTGCTTTCCTTCTGCAAAAGATTTTATTTTTTGATTGCAGGCGTTCCATTAAGTTTTTATTCATAAAACAGCTATGTAACATCAAGTATATTTTTTATCACATCATTCTTTGGAATAATCTATTGCTCTTTTGATCTTAATCCAGGATGTAGATTGTCCATTGTCCTTGTGAGTTTGGCTTACACTGGCACATAACTTTTAAGGCGTGACTTGCAGTGTTAAACTTAAATTTTTAACTCTGATTAAAATTAGCTACAGAATTTAGAGAATAAACCCGTTTGTCTCGGATCAGATTCACTGTTAAGGTGCAATTGAAACTTCCGTGCTCATCTCTCCAAAAGTATTTACATAATGTCACCACCTCTACTTACCGTTTTACACAACCTTTACTTTCGAAGATGATCCTCTGCCTTTGATGTATCCTTCTTGAGCACAAGAGAACCCTCTAAATGGTTGATCTTTGAATGTTCTTATGTAAGGAAATAAGATTTTGAATAACAGGCACCTTAGTGGTTGGTTGATATAACCAACTTACCCCAACACATTATTTAGGCTAATAAAAACCTCATCGTTGAGTCCGGTGACTGTTCATAGTTTTATACTTTGTTATAGCTTAATTATGTCAGTTAAAGGGAGGCTCCAGGATGAAAGAGATTCCATTCTATTATATAAAATTAAATAAAATACTTACAGACAAAAAGCAGGATCAAGGTCTGCCTTGACCATGAATAGCCTACATCAATCAGGGTCTGCTCTTATTCCATAAATTCCTGGGCAGCAGATACAGAGGTACCTCATGATAAATGGCTGAGTAAGCTTAGGTATTATCATAAGCAATCATCCTGAACATCCCCCCAGGAACAAAGTACAACATTATGACAGTACACCACAAGAGTGAGGTGGAATTATTGGAAACATGGGGGAGGGATAGTAGAGGACAGGTGTAAAATTATGGACCCTTCTGACATGCTTGGAGCTCATATTGGTTTATTTATAACAGTATACAAAGTTATTTTCTGTCCTTCACGTCTTCAGATTGTCCTAAACTAGGCATGACAACTTTCCCTTACTTACACATTAATAAGGATATCATTGAATGCTATCAAGTCTCTTTTTTGTGGCCTCTGTAAGCCAATGAACCAGTATCAGTTTTCTAGACCACAACAGTTCAGAGTCAAAAGGTAGAAGACACAAATGGTACTACTGGGTGTACATACATCACAGTATGTATATGGTAGACATGATTGCTTTTCGGTTTTTCTTCCTTAAATACAATTAGTCCAGCCTGTCAAGGTTTATATAAATTACGGGAATGGTTGTGAAGTTGTAGAGGCACTCAAACAGCAAAGTGTCCATACGCAATGGCTGCTTGGCTGATATACCGAAAAAAAAAATTCTGAAACTTCAATGCCACCTGGAGTTCAATTTAATTTGGAGCACATCATACGAGGCCGTTTCATTCTAACGTAAAGATTTTCTGAGGTCTAGTTGTGGTGTGTTAGTTTCCTCATAATAGTTACTAGTGGGATTTAAAGTGCTGTCACACTTTTAAAACATTTTTCTCCTCTTCATTTGTGGTAATTGCCGGTTGTTCCTGTGTTTTCTTCATCTCTAAACCCTTTACCCAAGTGTAACAGAAAGAACCGCTTAATACCATGATATTGCTGGTCCACCACAAGAAACTCTTACTCTGTTCGGAGAAAAACACAGCCAGTACTGTTTGGGCGCAGGCCTTGGCTGTCCCAGAAATATTGTGTGTCAAAGGACTGGTGAATTTAATTTGAAGGCCAGTGACATAGCCTATAGCAAAGCCAAAGAGCCCTCCTAGAGTCATCATAGACCAAAAATACAAATCCGTTAGCTTGTCGAAGGTTATCAATTTACCAATGTCTCCAAATATAACCAGTAGGGGAAGAAACAAAAAGCAGGCATTTACATTATTGTAAAACGTCAGACGCCAGATGCTGCCATCGACCGCTGGAAGGACCTTTTTGGTATAAATAGCATTAAGAGAAACACATGCGCTGGCCAGTACCCCAAAGAATATTCCAACCCAGGACAGTTTACCTCCTTGTCCTTCCTGGTCAATACCCAGGCAAAAACCACCTGAAAAAAAACAAATATATTGAGTGAGATCAATGCTTTTCATTAAATTCACTTAAAACATCTAAACACTGCAGCAAACCATTGTTTTTGTTTCTAGTTTAGTAGGGTGGTCGCAGTGCCATATCACTGCAAATTTAAAGGGACAGTATACTGCCCAAATGAAAATAAACTTAAAAAAAAATCACTTCTCAGTAGATATGCCCCCTTGGAGAACATACATGCATTTTTTTAATTGGGGGGGGGGGGGGAGATAAAAACAGCTTGCAAAACCTGCAGATCTCCTATCTGAAGCCTTTGCTAACTCCACCCAGACTTTCTGTATCTATCCAATCACAGACTTATCAAAGCAGCTCACTGAGAAGTGTTTGCAAGGCAGGTGGCATAGGCAACCTTTGGCACTCCAGATGTTTTGGACTACACCTCCCATGATTAAGAGCATTATGGGGGATGTAGTCCACAACATCTGGAGTGCCGAAGGTTGCCTATCCAATTGCTGCCTCTTGAGTTTAGCTCACTAACCTCCCAATGCTTTCCTATGTTAAAGCATTGGATTGGCTGAGATAATCAAGATTGATGATCTCATCCAAGGAGGCGGAGCTGGCCTCAGAGAGGGAAGCGTGGTATGGGAAAAGTGATAAATGAACTCACCTTTCTACTTTGGGGTTAGCAGATCACTATAACATTAGGAATACATGTTTGTATTGCTATCGTTATAGTATTCCTTTAAGGACAAATTGAAGACTTTAGTTCTGGTCCCTAAATTTATTGCAGAATAAACTTTAGGCTTAGAGTAGACATTAGGGGATAATGATCTGGGTTCTATATACCTGAACTTGAGCTACAAGATCATGTTAAATACTCTTACTCAGTAACCGCAAACAACACCACCCATTATGGCCAGCCAGCTGCAGACACCAATTTTCTTTTAGAATGTATTACAGCTAAGCATAATGGGCAATTCATAACTATATTATGAAAGGCAAAAACACAACAATTTAGTTTAACCAACATTATGTAGACTTAGGGAAGTAACTGAATACCAAACTTACCTAGGATGACTCCACAGGACAGCAGTGCATACAACGATGTAGTTTGCTTAAGCAGCAAGTAGGACAGCAGCACATTGAAGACTGTACTTAGGCATCTGCCCACTGTGTAAAAGGCTACTCCAAGGTACATGAGGCACAGGTTGTTAAAGGTGATCATACCAATAAAAACCAAGGAGAGTGGCAAGATGCTCCTTAAAACCTTGAGATCAAAACGCACAGAAGGAAATTCCACGACATTTGATGGTATGACATGGGAGAAGAGGCTCAGCCCCTTGCACAGGGCCACTGTGACCAGGCACTGGTAGAAGGTGACAAACAGGGGAGCCTTGAGATTCAGGGAAGGGCTGTCCAGCAGATACTTGTTAAGAAACACCATGGTGATTGAGATGAACCAGTAAAGGGCCACCACCATTGCAATCTTCAATGCTTTCACCAGGAAGGGCTCCCGTCCTGCCTTGTCCGGGTCCCCATCTCCAACCCCTCCCAGAGCCATTCTGAGGATACTGGAGCGTTTCAGGGTCCTGTTCATGGTGACCAAGGGAGACAAAACCAAGGTCAGGACAACACAGCATTGACAGAGAGAGAAAGGATTACAGGAAACTTCACAGCTAGTGATGCAGAGCTCTCAGCTCTCAGCCCAGGAGAAATCTCAGCTCTCAGCCCAGGAGAAATCTCAGCTCTCAGCCCAGGAGAAATCTCAGCTCTCAGCCCAGGAGAAATCTCAGCTCTCAGCCCAGGAGAAATCTCAGCTCTCAGCCCAGGAGAAATCTCAGCTCTCAGCCCAGGAGAAATCTCAGCTCTCAGCCCAGGAGAAATCTCAGCTCTCAGCCCAGGAGAAATCTCAGCTCTCAGCCCAGGAGAAATCTCAGCTCTCAGCCCAGGAGAAATCTCAGCTCTCAGCCCAGGAGAAATCTCAGCTCTCAGCCCAGGAGAAATCTCAGCCCAGGAGAAACCTCAGCTCTCAGCCCAGAGGAAGCCTCAGCTCTCAGCCCAGAGGAAGCCTCAGCTCTCAGCCCAGAGGAAGCCTCAGCTCTCAGCCCAGAGGAAGCCTCAGCTCTCAGCCAGGAAGATGGACACCAAATCCTCCCTTACCCCTTTAACAGGCAGTCCCAGGCTATGGGACTATGAGAGTATTAACTCAGACAGTATAAACGATCTGACTGTGCTGGCAGCAGGGAGAATGCCTCCTCTCTGCTCATGGAGATTAGAAGAACCTTGGTAGCACAATCCCTGAACAATGTGGAATTAAGCTCACTCTCTGTGCTTCCTACTTCCGGGTATGTCGCTTGCTGATGACGTCACTGCACAGAGCACTGCAGAGTGCATTATGCTGTGCGTGTCTGTGTGTGTCTCTGTCTGTCTGTGTGTGTGTCTGTCATTCTGAGCTTTATTGCAAACTTGGAGTACAAAAGGGCTCATCTGTTTGCTGCACAATAGTTTTGTATTAATCCACATATTTAATCACATTGTTTCCAAGTACTCTGATCTGTACATTGTGACTGTTTCTAATATCTGTTTTCAAATATGATACAATTCATTTCTTACACCAAACATAGAAACAAAAACCTTAGAGGTTTATTCACTTATTTGTAGTGAAACTGAAATGTAAACAACAATATCTAGGCTAATTAGAGATCAAATTAAATTGCCATTTCAATAATGATGGCTAACAGCGACTATGTTGTAAGAATGGTAAGGTAGTAGTTGGCAAGCAGGGAACTTTTATGCTTTGTTGAGTGGCAGCCAAAATGGATGTGACCTTCGTTTAATTTGGGCTATTTCACCTAGCTCAGGTAACGCCTACATACGGATGTGTCAATTAAAATGATTTACTTGGCACATAAATATAGTAGTAATGAGTGACCTCTGGCACTCTGCATTTTTCTCGGTGATGAACCTGCGTGTGCGTGCATTACACAAGAGGTGTGCCAAAACATGATTGTTTCTTTGTGAAACCAGTGTCTACACAATGTCACGCCCAACAACTGAATAAAAAATGCAGCTCAACCTGCTTAATTAAACCCCTTAAGGACACATGATGTGTGACATGTCATGATTCCCTTTTATTCCAGAAGTTTGGTCCTTAAGGGGTTAAGGAACACTCCATTGTAATATAAATATTACAAACATATAACATTTTAGATCTATTCAACAGTGTTTCATATCATACAAATTAATGATTTCTAGAGAGATTCCATTATACATTTTATTTTCCATACAAATTAATGATTTCTAGAGAGATTCTATTATAAATTTTATTTTCCTTGGAACAGTGCCTGTGTAAAATCTTAAGAATTCAAATTACATCTGAATTCAAATTAGAGGCGCATCTGCAATTCTGGATGCAAAAATTACATTCAGCGTGCAGAACGTCCATAGGGAGCCGACGTCGGCGTGCGAGGGGTTTACCAGCGCTGAGGGAGCCCGGCACTGGATTAAAGTAAGTAAAAACCCCATTCAGCTCCAAGGGAGGGGGGGGCTTAAGGGTTATATAGTGTCAGGAAAATGAGTTTGTTTTCCTGACACTATAGTGATCCTTTAAGGACCAGTAGGTCAGAAAAGCGTAAGGTCTTTTGCTTATTAAGGTGTAGGGAAAACACCTATGTTCACCCCAAGTGCAATTACATAGAAAGAAATATTTTGAAGCACCATACATCTGCTATTTGTATCATAAGGCTATCCTAGCTATAAGATAAGGGCAGGGACTAATGAAAGTATTTAGAAAATTGGGCAGACTACATGGGCCGATTGGTTCTTATCTGCCGTCACATTCTATGTTTCTAATGGCAATCAACTCATAAACCTTACTAAGCAATCTGGGAGACCCTAAACAGAATCCATGCCAAGAAAGACACAAGGAGACCATATTTTACAGAATTGACCTCTTAAGGAGACTTTTGTAAATACCCTTTGTCCCGAACATGTCAATTTAATGCATTAAAGCAGAGTCGAAAGTTCTTCCCTATTTGTAAAGTAGACATTTCCTTCATTAGGTCCCTTAATTAAAGGACCACTATAGTGCCAGGAAAACATACTCGTTTTCCTGGCACTATAGTGCCCTGAGGGTGCCCCCACCCTCAGGGACCCCCTCCCGCCGGGCTCTGGGGAGAGGAAAGGGGTTAAAACTTACCTTTATTCCAGCGCCGGGCGGGGAGCTCTCATCCTCCTCTCCGCCTCCGATCCTCCCTCAGTGAGACAGCCACTAGAGGATTTAGAGGCTGGCTTAACCCTTATATAAACATAGCAGTTTCTCTGAAACTGCTATGTTTATATAAAAAAGGGTTAAACTTAGCTGGACCTGGCACCCAGACCACTTCATTAAGCTGAAGTGGTCTGGGTGCCTAGAGTGGTCCTTTAATTTCAAGATTTTCGTAATTATTACACATTGATCTTACCTCCCAGCCGTCATCTGAGCCTCTTAGCTGATCTCCTTATATTGTAATCTTTCCCTTTTCGAAGTCACTGTGTTTTTGTCGGTTAAGAGTCACAGACTGTCAGATAATAGTCTAATTAAACTGGCAATACACTCTTTGTAAGTTCAAGAACCTATTCAAGGAGGAGTCACTGTAACACCGTTGATGTAGTACAGGTAACTTACTAGTGTTGTTCAATGGTACAAACCTGCCATTGATGTCAGCTTTCACATAGTTGCCGCATGACTCATGTTAATGTGTACAATTACACAGGTTTGACCTGATTTTATATGGGACAGTTCTCATTACTAAACGCATTCCTAGAGTATGTAACTTTTGTTCCCTGTCCTGAAAGTCTCAATGTAGTTGTCGAACTTCCAAACTAACTAGTCAATAATTATTTGCTTAAGAATTGTGTACGCTGTTGCCCACTGATCACCATAAGGGGCTGATTAACGTGCCACAAAAATCTTTACTTGATTTGCGCAGGGTTATTCAGTATAGCATGTGAGCTCATGGAGTGGGACCCTCAACTCCTCTGTTCCTGTGCGTCCATTTGTCTGGTTATAATTACGTGTCTGTTAGATCACCCATTGTACAGCGCTACGGAATTTGCTGGCGCTATATAAATAATAAAATAATAATAAATAATAAACATTAAAACGTAGCAAATTAAAAATCTGAATGGCAAAATAAAGTGTAAATAGCTCATCGTTGACTATAGCTGGGTTGATGACTTAGTTGTGCCTTCATTCTGCTATTCAGATTCATATTTGCTACAATTTGTACGTCAGTAAATTGCCCTGATGGATATAAGCTCCTCTGCGTATCACAATCAGTTTGCTTTATCTAAACAGGGCTGGACTGCAGTTCCAACAATGCACAAGTAGCTAAAGCCCTTACAATCAGGAAGCAGACTTATTCACAATATAAAAGCATTTACAGCATAGGAGACCAAGACGTTCACTGTTACACAATTACAACTCTCATAATGCTGATCCAGCCCCTTCACCGGTCACACATCCTTACTTCTAAATCCGTACCTGTGATATATGACTGTTGGGATCAGTTACTTTGTCACTGTTGAAGTAGCGGAAGCAAAACTGCTCTTAACTTACTTCCCCGTCATCAACAGAGACAGGTGGCAGAGGTGGAGTCAGTAACCCTGCTTTTTTTAATCCAATGTCTTTTGTTTCTAGTTTCACGGGAGCAGTGCTTGATAAACTAGTCGGTCTGGTGGCACGTTATGGATGGCTACACCCAGAGCTTTAATATTTAACAGAACTGTGAGCTATTAAAAGGTGATATTTTTGCATAAATCTAAACCCTGTAACTGTATAAAATCTCGTGTTCTTGTTTTCCTTCCTGTAATTAAAGATAGTAATGCAGGTTTTATCATGTGGAGCATTTGTAACTCCTTGAAAAAAGGGGTTATTTAGATATAAAAGTAAGAAGAAGGATTTGAGTCCAACATAAGGACTGTCCTTAAAAGAAGGTTACTTAATCATTTTAACAAGTAAAATACACAAAAGGTATCTTCATTTCACATGCTACCTTCTAAACTACCACTGCCATGATGCTCATCCAGACTTAACATCATCTAAACCAGGGCTGTCCAACTCCCATGATTCCCTGGCTATCTTTTAATTGAAAGAATCATGGGAGTTGTAGTTCAGCAACATCTGGGGGGCCGCAGGTTGGACAGCCCTGATCTAAACCGCACCAGGGCCCACAAGCTGAGGGGACACCACACACTTGGGGTCACCCAATGGGCATCTCTGATCAGCATACCAGTTGCGCTGTTCGGCTGTGGTGCTGGATGAAGTGTGTACAAGTCACTTCTCAACTTGCCAGAGAGACGTTTGGGGAGGGAATGAAGGAGGTAGCAGGAGTAGGGGAAAAAGGCTGGATGAGCTGCAAACTCCCATCAGCCTCAGCCAATACCTGCTGCAGTCAGATCCTACTGGACCTCAGGAAAGCCACCCTCAAATGCCAACTTTATATACATACGTACCGCAGCATTCACACCTGAAATTAAACACAACACTGCATTTGAATGCAGTAGTGTGTATGTGCGTTAGTAGACACATATACACCACTGCAATTAATTGGCAGCAGTACATACATAGAACTGCATTCAAAGGCCAACACTTCACATATATATCCCTACATTCACACACATATACCATACAAAAACATGCTTACATTCAAACGCACAAACTCAACCCTGCCCGTATAGGCAAATGGTCGATCACCAGCTGGCAAAGCATTGTGGGATTTGGCAGTTAAGGATATACCTTTTGAGCACCCTTGCGCTAGAGGAGGGCCCCCAAAAATGATTCTCTTCATTAGTTTATTTATTTATTACTGGTATTTATAAAGCGCCAACAGATTCCGCAGCGCTGTACAATTAGTGGAGAACGTACAATATACACAGACAAATACAAGAGGTAGAGAGAGCCCTGCCCGTAAGCTGATTACTAGCCATTGAAGCACTTTTATACAAAGTGCTTAGCTCGATGGCCCGTGAGCTTACAATCTAAAGAATACAATGGAGATTGGAGACAAGAGGTAGCAGGAGAAGTTTGGAGGAGATGGCTAAAAGAGTTAACAGAGAAAAGCAGCTATTGGTAAAATACAAATGGAATGAAGAGGTAATTAAGCGAGAATCTCAAACAACTGGTGGAACATGCTCTATATTTAGTTCTGCCACTGAACTGAACCACATGGGAGCTGTAGGGCATATAGCTGCCAAATTCCTATTCCTGCACCTACGTATATTTTAATTACCTTATCTGTAAGAGGAAGTGGATGTTTAAAGCCACACCATTCCTTGCCCACACCCACCTGTTAACCTTTGGCACAGTCTAACAATATGTGTAAAGCAGCCTAAAAAACATGAATGGGTATTCTAGGATTTTATACCTTACAGCAACTTATATTGCTTGCCAGACTTGGAGAATTTTTCCAATTCGGCTATTTTGGCCTTAAAATTAACCTGACTTTGAATTAATTTAGAATTTTTGACAATTTACTAAATAGCCATGTCAGGCCAAAAAACTAAAAACATAAGACCACATTTAAAGTGGTCAGTGTCTTGAAGAAGATGGAGTTAGCTGTCAGAATGGTGTGGTATACATTGTTTTGTTTAATAAAGCACTATCATTTTAATTGTATTTAAGTGTTTTATATGTTGAAGGATTTGTTAAATGTTTTGTTTGTGCTGGGGCTGATGTGTGCTATGGTCGTTGCGGCTGCCCAGGAGTAGTGGGAGTTTGAGTGCAGGACTTAATTTTGTGTATTTGTATTCACTTTGCATCACACAGTCATGTTACAATGCTGCCGCCCATCCTTTCTGTTCCTTATTAAGGGTTAATAAATATGTAGGGTTTAGAAAAATACCCATCTCTGTCTCATTCGAGATTTCTTTGCCTAAAGATCAAGGAAGCAAGGTGAATTGTTAGCGTAGGACCCACCTAAAAGGTTTGCCCTGACGTGGCAGGTGGGATTACATCTAATGGCCATTGGATTTACTAAAAAACCTCCATTTATTTAAATATGCATAGGGATTTAGGCTAGTGTGCAGGTAACTCTTTTTTCCCCTTTGCTTGTTTTGTGTATTGAAGCTATTGTGAGCTATGGCCATTGCTGCTGCCCCGGAGTAGTGGGAGTTTGAGCGCAGGACTTATTTTTGTGTATTTGAGTTAAATGGGGTACAGCCTGTTTGGTACAGTTCCTGGCTGTTTGGAGGTGAAGGATTAACCTTGGCTTGATGTGTGGCACCCTTATGTGCTTGACACAGAGCCTGACCGCTGCTCTTTAAAACGTGAGTGGTTCTGAGCCTTATTTACCATTTCTATTTTCTAGGTGGTCTATACTATGTATGTTTTTTTTTTTATGGTTTGCGTTGGTCATTTTCTATTAAAATTCAGGAATCCCCATATCACCTGTAAGTTTAATTGTTTATGACTTGGTGCTGGGCTATGGATTGGCATTGGACCTAACAGAAAATATTCTCCCAGCCTGCATCTCTTTCAACCATTATGTATCTGTAACAACATGAAGACAATTTAATAGCACTTATACAGTAATGCTAATCATACTGTATTCTTATATTAACATGATGACCAGAGGTGTTGTACCTAGTATATATGGCAACCAGGGTAGAATTGTCTGTTTTTCTCCCCCATGGTTTAAATTTATTTTATGTCTCTCCAGCCCCCTTCGCCTACCCATGTGCTTCTCTCCTATCACCATGCCCATGGTGCATCTCTCCATTCCTCCTGGGACTCACCAGCCCTCTCCCTACTCCTTTTTCCTCCATCCAGTGCCCCTACCCATGGTGCACCTCCAACTACCCTTCATGCCCCTAATGTGTCCCTCCGACCCACCCCCCACCCCTGGTCCATTTGTCTTTCTCTCCAACCTCCCTCTTTACTCTGTGTACATCTCTATAAATCCTCCCTACCTGACTGGGTACATCTCAAGATAACCCTCCCCAAGCAATCTCTTCAGCCTCCTCTCTAAACTCCAGCACCATTCCATAACCAATCACCCAATATTTTAGCGCAGACAAGATGGGAACGGGACAGAGGCTCTGCGTGCTCATCTCCCGGTTTTGTCAAAGTGGAATACGGTGTGAGCTGCTAGACAGGCAGAAAATGGCTTCAGTCATATCCCTGCCCTCCACTCCCTCTGCAGGACACTGGAGCCTCTAATCACAGTCACCCAATGAGTGCCCATATTTGTGATAATTTCTCCCAGGAGAACCTTGTTCCTGGGCTGTCACTGCCTCTGATAGCTGATGTAGCTTATTATAAGACTTGGTGGCTTCCTTTCCATTCCTTTTGGTCAAGCATGGATGGGATTTAAAGCTTTTCACTCGTATATCCTGTTTCCTGCTTTGATTCCGGCTCTCGTACTTGTTTTTCCATCAGTTCAAGGTGTCCTTATCCCAGGCCCTGGCACACTCTGCTCAATTATTGTCAGTAATCTGGCCTGGCAAACAGAGGTGCGGCATCACAGCTAATGCCGGTGTCGGGTTTTGTGCATTTTTAGAGAAGCTGAAAAGGTTCGATTCATTTTTGTTTTTTAGATTTATTTTTCTATATTTTTTTTCTTGCATTATTTTTAATATATTAAAAGAAATAAGGGAAATTTCTACGTTTTCTTTTACTGATTTAGAGCTATTTATAGTTTCTGTGTCATCGGAAATCATCTATGCACCATCATATATGCTTGTTCCTTGTGATGATAATTATAAAATATTTTGAGCAATTTTTCCTTATATTTATAGACATGAAATAAGAATTTACAGCTAGTTTTTAGCATGCTGAGCACCAAGCATCATGTTAGAGTTCAAAGAACTATGTCTTGTTTGCCAGTGGTGTATTTTGGTTTTGTGCTACCCTAGGCATGACAAAACTCAGGCACATCATCTCACCCCCACACCCCCTCAATCTAAAAATTCTCTTTCTGGTTAAAATCCACACACTCTCTGACTGGCAGACACACACCCTCACTGATGCATACACAGACACACACACACACACTGACAGAAATTCATGCACACTCACTCAGTGCCACACACACAGTAAGATACACACACACACTGAGTGACACACATACACACTCACTGACAGTCACTCATACATATTGACAGACACACATTCACTGACACACATACACACTCACTGTCAGACACACACAAACTGACAGAAACACATACACAATCACTGACAGATGCACACTCACTCAGTGTCAATCACACTCCCAATCAGAGTCAGACACACACACACACTGAGAAAAGCACATAGACTCACGAACAGACACACATACACACTCTTTGACAGACACATATACACTCGCACTAACAGACACACAAACTGATACACTCACATTTTTATTGTAAATTTCAATTCACCCAGCCTCCCTCTATTTCCCTGGGGTCCAGTGGGGATCCTTTCACTGCCGGGCAGGCGGGCGGTCAAAACATGCTGCAAGGGAGCTCTGATCTCCCTGCTCTGATCCCTCGCGGGCCGCTTAGTGATGTTGGGGCCGGAGTGTCATCATATTCTGGCTACAGTATCATTGTGGAACGCGCAATGCCCGCTCCGTCATCACTAATGCCATCCCACAAAATGAGCAGATGCCAGCCCTGGGGGGGTGGGGTTGAGCATAAGATGCTGACAAGGTATCTGCCTGGGAATTTGGGGGCAACCCCCCCTGAAATTGCCGCCCAAGGCAAGCGCCTTGTCCACCTTGTGCTAAATACAGCACAGTTGTTTGCTGCAGGTGGAATGCTGGAAGCTACTCCGCAAATCACTTTCATTCCAAACTGAAGAGGGACAATGTAGGTATTTGGAAGGCCAGGAGTAGCGAGTTGCAGTAGTGAAGGCAGGAAATGAGGAGTCCATGAACAAATACCTTAGTTGTATCTTGAGTTAGAATAGGGCGGACGCGTCAATGTTTTTAAGGTGGAAGTTATAGCATTTGGGGACCGACAAGATGTGAGTTAAAAAAGGTATGACCTGAGTCAAGTTAACTCCAAAGCAGTGAGCTTGAGGAGATCAGGTATTAGGCGTTCCATTGACTTACAGGGAGATAGATGCAGGAGGGCTATTTGATGGAGGAAAAATTAGGAGTTCTGTTTTGGAAATATTGTTTTTTAGATAATGGGAAGACAACTAGCTGGTGATGCACTTCCAGCTTCTGCAGAGCTCCAAAACCAGAAAGATGATCCAGTCGCCATTCATTGGCTGTGAGGGTCAACTGACCCAAAAAATGTGCACAGAATTGACAGAGTTCCGGGCAGGCTGGTGATGACTCTATGACGCTGCCAGAGGTGGAGTTACACCTCCGGCAGCCAAGGGGTTAAACTCTGTATGTGCAGCGTTTCAAAGAGAGGCCATGTACACACAGACTGCAGGCACAATGACCACTTCAAATCACTGAAGTGTTCATGGTACATGGAATAACCCTTTAGATAACCAAGCTTCCAGCCCCTTTCTCGGTTGATTACTCTGTGCTTCCAGTTCCACTTTCCAATTATGAGAATCATGACTCTCCACTAACTGACAGCATTAGATTGTCTGTGGATTGCTGCAGTTCTAAGCTCAGTCAGAATGATCCATGGAACTCTAACAACCCCTGTATAGATAGACAAAATGTACACCTTTTGCACAAAAACCAGTGGATAAAACTTGAGTGGGTATATATATACAAATGAATAAAAATAAATACCCAAAAATATGTGGGAGTATAACCCCTGTATAGATTCTGATAGTAAATGTGCCTCTCACTCTAGCAAGATACGCTGCTGACTGGATTCTGTGGCTGTTCCCTTCGTAAAACACATCATGCTATGCTAAAATGTTTGCTTCCACAGAAAATGCGTTTTGAAGATGGAGGTTCTTCTTGACTGCAATCTTTTTTTTCGTGTTGTAGGCTAGTTTTGTAAATATTTTTTTTTTGAATTTGACAATTTTTATTTTTCAGTATAAGGTGGGGGAGAAGGGTACAGAAGGCAAAAGGGAGTTGGTTTGTCAAAGAGATCTAAATTTCTCGCACATAATGACATAGTAATCGTGGAATATCATGAGGACATTACAGGGTTATCCAAGGTAGTATAGTGCAATGCATAATAATACAGGATAGTAGTGTAGAGACCCAAGGGTCCAGCATGCTCGGAGCCCACAGAGTTTCCTAACAACATCGCTTATGCATGCTCGTTTATGCAATTTGCTACCTGTTTCGGGTTGTATGTAGCGTGAGCGTGCGGGTGGTTCCGCTTGTGCGGGATGCGTGATTTAACAGTAGGGTGAGATTGGATAGGGTGGGGGTTGGGGAAGGGTAGTATGTGTGTACGTAGTATAGTGAAGTGTGAGGTGTGTGTGTGTGTAGCAAGGTGTGTGCTTGGTGTATATGTGTAAGCCTTACTCAGGCAGATGAATGGGTGGGTAACTAAGTGAGTGGACGAGTGTAGGCCCTTTACTGTGAGTATGGTATCCTTCACATCGCCTCCGGTCAGGGAGGTTGACATCCAGGTCAGGAAGCGTGTTGTTATCAGTTCAGCTTGCTTTATTGGCGTCCCATATGGTCCACGCTGTGGCCCAATGGGAGTTGTTCTGTCTTGTTTTCCGTGCTGCAAGTTCATACGCCTTGGTTGTTTCCACAGTTGCTATGCATTGTTGAATCGTTGGGGCGGTTGTTTGTTTCCATTGTCTACTTATAACGGTAAGAGCCGCCATGCAGATGTGGTATATCAGATATTTGGTGTAAGTGCGAGGCGTTTGAGGGAGCAGGAGTAGCAGAAATAATTCTGGTTGCAGGGTGGTATGTATACGAGTGCATCGTGTTACTAGGTCCCGGACTTGTGCCCAGTATTGTTTTAGAAGTGGGCATTGCCACCATCCCCCCGGCAACGCCAGCATATGTCAGGGAGGTTGGGGTAGCTATGCTTGAGTCTCGAGGGGACCAGGTACCACCGGTATATTATTTTGCGTGAAAGTTCTGTATGGGATGCACAGAGGGACAATTTTTTGTTGGCTTGGAATATGTCTATCCATTGTTCGTTTGTTAGTTCGTGTCCCAGGTCTCGTTCCCATGCTGCTTTGAAGGATAGTGGTTTAGCAGGGGTATCAGTGTTTTCTGAGGTGTAGATTAATGAGATGAGTCTCGTTGCCGGTTTCGACTTTGTACAAATTCCCGTTATTCTAAGCCAGTGTGGGTCAGATGGGCTCGCGGGTTGCCGCGGTTTATGGAGGTTTACCCAGGATTGCAGTTGGATGTATGAAAAGGTCGCTGTCGTGGGCAGTTGGAATTCATTGCTGAGATCGGAGAAGGGTTTTAGGCTATCGCCCTTTAGCTCTTGTGATAATGTGAAGATGCCATGTCTGAGCCAGAGGTTGTAGTTGAAGTCTGGAATGAGTTGTCTGATTGCTTCAATAGGGATTGCTGGTGATAGGAGCGAAGTTGCCCCTCTCTTCTTGCGGTAGTTGTCCCACAAGGAGAGCGTCAATGCAGTTGTTGGTAGCAATTCCGACAGTTTGGGTCGTTGGTTCATTGGCAACCAGGCTAGAGTAGGGAGCGAGAGGCCTCCAGTGTGGGCTTTCTCTATTTCTACCCACGTTAAGGGAGTTCTGTTCTGGGAAGCTGCAAGAAGTGGGGCAATCTGCGCTGCTCTGTAGTATTTCTTAACATCTGGTAGGCCCCTCCCGCCCTGGGCATAGGGCTTGGTCATCGTGCTTAGAGCCACTCTTGGTTTTTTGTTATCCCATACATATTCGTTTATGATGCGTTGTAGGTCCTCCAGGTATTTATTGGAGAGTTTGAGAGGGAGTGTGCGGAACATATATTGGATTTTGGGCAAGATTACCATCTTGATTGAAGCTATTCGGCCAGTCCAGGATACAAATTTACCTCTCCAGCTATGCAGCAGGGTCTTAGTGTCTGTGAGGAGCCTGGTGTAGTTTGCTTTATGTAGTGTGGCTGTGGAGGGTGTGAAGAGGATACCTAAAAATTTGATGTGATCATGTCTCCAGTAATAGCGGAAATTAGCTTTGAGAGTGGCCATCTCCTGGGTCGGGACATTTATACCTAGGGCGAGTGTTTTAGAGATGTTTAATTTATAATAGGAACAAGCACTGAATCTGGAGAGGATGTTGTGGAAATTAGGTAGGGATATGTGTGGTTGTTCCAGGGTGAGTAAGATGTCGTCTGCGAACAAGGACAATTTGTATTCCCGTCCCATGGCTTTAACGCCATGTATATTAGGGTTGTCTCGGATCATTTGGTTAAGGGGTTCCAATGATAAAATGTAAAGTAGAGGGGATAGAGGGCATCCCTGTCTGGAGCCATTAGATATGAGGAATGGTTTGGAGATAAAGCCTCCATTGACAACTCTGGCTGTTGGGGAGGAGTAAAGCGCTCTTACGAGAGACAGGAATTGCGGGGGGAATTCAAATTTCCTGAGGACTGCCATTAAAAAGGGCCAGTGGAGCCTGTCAAAGGCCTTCTCAGCGTCCAGAGATAACAGGACGCTAGGGGTCCTGTTCCTTTGAATCTCATATAGTAGGTCTAGGGTTTTCCTTGTGCCGTCTGCTCCCTGCCTACCCCCCACAAAACCCACCTGGTCTGCTTATATCAATGAGGGTATTATATTTGTTAGCCTATTAGAGAAGATTTTTGCTACTATTTTGACATCCGTATTGAGTAGGGAAATAGGGCGGAGATTCTGGCATCTGTTCGGGGGTTTCCCTGGTTTGGGAAGTGTGGCTACATGGGCCATCAACATCTCACTCGGTAGTTGTCCTGTCTGTATGGCGTGGTTATAGACTTTCTGTAAATAGGGAGCTAATAATGGTGCAAATTGTTTATAATAAGCGTTGGTCATGCCGTCTGGGCCCGGTGATTTCCCATGGGGCAATGAGGCGATAGTATCCAGGATTTCTTGAGTGGTAACCTGAGACTGTATAGTGTTTTTTTGCGTGTTGGAAAGAGTGGGAAGTGTAGTATGCTCAAGGAAGTCATCTATCTCTGTCTGTGTTGGTTGATGCAGTGTCGGGTCCGATTTGAGGTTGTAAAGGGAGTGATAATAGTCGGCCATGCTGTCATTGATGTCTTGTGGGTTATGTATTTTATCACCTGAGGCTGTGACTAAGTGTGGAATTTTAGATTGGGCTTGTTGCTTTTTAAGCATGGTAGCTAAGTATTTCCCTGCTCCGTTGCCTTGGGTGTAGGTCCTTAGCTTCAATTTTGAGAGGGTGTGGGCCGTTTTTTCCAAAGATAATGAGTTGAGTTGATTGGTGATGGTTTGTATTTCTTCTGCCTGTGCTTGTGAGGGGTGAAGGAGATGGGCTGTCGTGGTGTCCCTCAGTCTTCGTAGAAGATCTACATGTTTCTTGTCTTTCATTCGTTTCAAGAAGGACGCGCGGCTGATTAGCAAGCCTCTCACAACCGTTTTATGGGCTTGCCATACAGAGTAGATGGAGACTTCTGAGTTATCATTTGTTTCAAAGTAGTTCTGCAAGTTGGACTGTAATGTCGTCGTGAAAGTGTGATCACAAAGTAGTGAGTCTTTGAGGCGCCACAGTGGTTTACCTCGGTGCTGATAGGTGGAGCATAGCGACATTGTTAAAGGGGCATGGTCTGACCACACTATATTGCCTATAGAGCATTCTTCTATGTGGGGGAGCAGGATGCCGGAGGCGAGGATATGGTCTATTCTCGAATAGGTCTTATGTACTTGGGAATAAAACGTGTATTCCTTTTCCGAGGGGTTTCTTGTTCTCCAGACATCATATAGGCTGTTTTCATGAATAAGTTTAGTAAATGCTTTTGCGGTCGACTTGAGTGTGAAGTGTCTGTGTGACGTACTGGGGGTGGTCGAGTCCAGGCGGGGGTCCATAGTATGGTTAAAGTCACCGCAGATGATCTTGGGGTCAGTTGCATCGTCAGGTATTTTGTTGAGGACTTTATGTAGGAAATTTCATTGTTGGTCATTCGGGCTGTAGAGGCATACTATGACATAAGGGTGGTCATTGATTCTGCATTGTAGAATTATATAACGTCCTTGGCTGTCTTTCTTGACCCGAAGTGTTTCCACTGTTAAAGAATTGTGGAGCATGATCGAGACTCCCCTAGATTTGGAGGAGTGCGTAGCGTGGAATTGTGTGGGGTAGTCTCTGGATGCAAACGAGGGGATCCTTCCAGTGACAAAGTGAGTTTCTTGTACGCACACTATGTCCGCTTTGGTTCGCTTGACATCATCTAGAAGCATGCGTCGTTTATGTGGTGTGTTGAGACCTCTGGTATTGTGTGAGTATATAATCATGGTTGATGATGCGTGTTGTGGGCGGTGGTTTACGTGTGTGGGTGCTGTGTCGACAGGTGGGGGATAGAGTGGATGGGGGAGGTGGGAAGGATCTCATAGTAGGGAGGGTGAACTTTACAAAGACCTAGCGGTCTGGTACGCTAGTCGTACCGTGGGGTTGAGGAGCAGGAGCTTCCAAATACGTGGCTGAGTGGGCTCCGTTTTAAGTGATAGGGTAGAGCTGAAATCTTAGAAGTGAGATTGTTAAATTTGAAACATAGCAATAACTTAGTAAAAACATTGCAACAGCAGCATATAACAAATAACTTTAAATAATGAGTACAGAAGGGCAAGCAAGTATCATGTCTTCGCCTGGCGCTGCAGGTTTGAGTTTTCCCCCTTTTTTTTTTCACCTCATGTAAGGCTAATGTATTTTTCCCAGGTTGGTTTGGTCCCTCCCTACCGGCATCATCGGTGCTGGAGTGCCCTCCCTCCTGTCCTCCATGTGTTGCCCAGGTGGTGTAGCCCTTGCATTTAGACAAGAGTGGTAATAGGTAGGTGTGGACATTTCCCATTGAGAGTGGTTATTAAGTATAGGTTCAGGAGGTCCCGGGTTTCACATATTTCCCTCACATAGGAAGGGGTTGGTGGGGTGCTACTTACAGTGGTGGTGTATAGATGTATAATCTTATGGCCTCGCTGGTGGGGACCAAATGTGCCTCCCGGGCGACCCATTTGATGACTTTCGGGTCACTGGTGCATGTTGTATGGGGGTATTCTATACAATACGGCTAGTATGACGCATAAGAGTGTTATGGCCTATGCCCCATAATGGGCGTTCGTTCTAGCTTCCCTGCGTGCCGTAGCACCCATCAGGTGACAATGTCCTGCATAAAGGGTGGGTGATGTGTCAACATTGGGAACTGCTATCGTTCTGGTGCCTTGAGTGGCATTCCCCCGTGTGTGTGCCTGAGGCTACTCCAGAGGGCACAGCCCCCTTGTTACTGGTCATGTGTAAGCAGCGGGCTATGGCGCATTTGATTGCGTATCGGGGACCCTCTCAGTATGGTGGGAAGGCTTTCGGGATTTATTAACCAATATTTTCTCAAGCGTTAACGTTAGATACACCTGGGTGAATAGTGCGTGGAGCTAGCTTTAAGCATGCCTGACATTTCTAAGGTATTATACAATGCTAAAGTTTACCTGCGTCTGTACAGGGTAGCAATGCACAGAGGAGATTAAGAGGTAACTAATATACACAGTTATATAGCGCCTGAGGCGGTAATGTTAAAAATAGAAAGTTAAGTAGTCAGTTCGTGATACTTGCGCAAACTTGCTCGCCACTTCCAATGAACTTATTAGTCCACGTTTGTCGTGCGACCCGGGCGGTGTTTGTTGGGCCGTGGATTTTCAGACGGATCCTCCAGCAGGTTCCATTGCGCAATAAATTGCAATCCTTCTTCTGGTGTTAATATGAAGGTCGTCTTCCCGTTCTTGGTGATAATCAGTTTCGTGGGGAACCCCCACCGGTACCGTATGCCATGCGAGCATAGCGCCGTGGTGGTTCGGTTAAAGTCTCTTCTACGACGGAGAGTGGCCGAAGAGATGTCCGGCATGATACGTATAGCGGGAAAGTCGACATGTGGGTCCGTCTTGCTTCTGTGAGCTCGGAGGACCAGTTCTTTAATGTGGAAATAGTGGGCCCTGAGCAAAACATCCCGTGGCACCGAGTCCGGCAGATTCTTGGGTTTTGCTACTCTGTGGATTCTATCCACCAAAAGCATGTCCGCCGGAATATCAGGGGCATATGCTCTCATTAGGCCTCTCGCATAGGCCTGTAGATCCTCGGGTAGCACTGTTTCAGGGATCCCACGGAGCCGCAAGTTGTTCCTCCGTGCCCTGTCCTCGTGGTCTGCCATGCGTTCTTCCATCGCCTCCATTTTCCGCTGAAGCACTTGGATTTGTTCCGAGGTGTTTATTTGGGTAGCTTCCAATTCTCGGTGGCTTTGTTCCACAGCGGAGGTCCTGGCCGAGAGGTCTCTCACATCCCTTTGGATTTGGTCGGCCGTCTTCTGCCAGGTGAGTATTAGTTTTTCTGCCATATTGTCCATGGCCTGTTCAAAATGGCTCTTGGTCAGGTATTCTGTGTGTTGCGAGTCTCCCAGCACCACAGGGGGGAGATTGGGAGTCGCGTCGTTTGGGCCCTCGCGGGCGGCTGTTTGCAGCGGATCCGCCGTGGGGGAAAGCTTGTGCCCGAAAAAGTTCATTTTGTCGGCTTTAGAGGTGGCTTTCTTGCTTTTTGTTGCTGCCATTTCGTTTTGGTGGCTATAGTTGGGTTTCAGCTCAATATATATTAAATATAGCGGAGCCCTCGTGCCGGAGCAAAGATTTAGACGGCCATCTTGCTCGGCGGTCAGCCACGCCCCCCTAGTTTTGTAAATATAACAGACTTGGTGGCTTACATTCTCCTTATCCACTGCCAGTGTCCGTTTCTATGAACTTCCCCCCAAAAGACCCTGAACACATTTAGACGGTATTTTAACCAGAAATGATTGGTCAATAGGCTATAAACAGAGCCCGTATTGTAACTAGAAATGATTGGTCAATAGGCTATATACAGAGCCCGTATTGTAACCAGAAATGATTGGTCAATAGGCTATATATAGAGCCTGTATTGTAACGAGAAATGATTGGTCAATAGGCTATATACAGAGCCCGTATTGTAACCAGAAATGATTGGTCAATAGACTATATACAGAGCCCGTATTGTAACCAGAAATGATTGGTCAATAGGCTATATACAGAGCCCGTATTGTAACCAGAGATGATTGGTAAATAGGCTATATACAGAGCCCGTATTGTAACCAGAGATGATTGGTCAATAGGCTACATACAGAGCCCGTATTGTAACCAGAAATGATTGGTCAATAGGCTATATACAGAGCCCGTATTGTAACCAGAAATGATTGGTCAATATGCTATATACAGAGCCTTTATTGTAACCAGAAATGATTGGTCAATAGGCTATATACAGAGCCCGTATTGTAACCAGAAATGATTGGTCAATAGGCTATATACAGAGCCTGTATTGTAACGAGAAATGATTGGTCAATAGGCTATATACAGAGCCCGTATTGTAGCCAGAAATGATTGGTCAATAGGCTATATACAGAGCCTTTATTGTAATGAGAAATGATTGGTCAATAGGCTATATACAGAGCCCGTATTGTAACCAGAAATGATTGGTCAATAGGCTATATACAGAGCCCGTATTGTAACCAGAAATGATTGGTCAATAGGCTATATATAGAGCCCGTATTGTAACCAGAAATGATTGGTCAATAGACTATATACAGAGCCCGTATTTTAACCAGAAATGATTGGTCAATAGGCTATATACAGAGCCCGTATTGTAACCAGAGATGATTGGTAAATAGGCTATATACAGAGCCCGTATTGTAACCAGAAATGATTGGTCAATAGGCTATATACAGAGCCCGTATTGTAACCAGAAATGATTGGTCAATATGCTATATACAGAGCCTTTATTGTAACCAGAAATGATTGGTCAATAGGCTATATACAGAGCCCGTATTGTAACCAGAAATGATTGGTCAATAGGCTATATACAGAGCCTGTATTGTAACGAGAAATGATTGGTCAATAGGCTATATACAGAGCCTTTATTGTAATGAGAAATGATTGGTCAATAGGCTATATACAGAGCCTTTATTGTAACCAGAAATGATTGGTCAATAGGCTATATACAGAGCCCGTATTGTAACCAGAGATGATTGGTAAATAGGCTATATACAGAGCCTTTATTGTAACCAGAAATGATTGGTCAATAGGCTATATACAGAGCCCGTATTGTAACCAGAGATGATTGGTAAATAGGCTATATACAGAGCCCGTATTGTAACCAGAAATGATTGGTCAATAGGCTATATACAGAGCCCGTATTGTAACCAGAAATGATTGGTCAATAGTCTATATACAGAGCCCGTATTGTAACCAGAAATGATTGGTCAATATGCTATATACAGAGCCTTTATTGTAACCAGAAATGATTGGTCAATAGGCTATATACAGAGCCCGTATTGTAACCAGAAATGATTGGTCAATAGGCTATATACAGAGCCTGTATTGTAACGAGAAATGATTGGTCAATAGGCTATATACAGAGCCTTTATTGTAATGAGAAATGATTGGTCAATAGGCTATATACAGAGCCCGTATTGTAACCAGAAATGATTGGTCAATAGGCTATATACAGAGCCCGTATTGTAACCAGAAATGATTGGTCAATAGGCTATATATAGAGCCCGTATTGTAACCAGAAATGATTGGTCAATAGGCTATATATAGAGCCCGTATTGTAACCAGAAATGATTGGTCAATAGGCTATATATAGAGCCCGTATTGTAACCAGAAATGATTGGTCAATAGGCTATATACAGAGCCCGTATTGTAGCCAGAAATGATTGGTCAATAGGCTATATACAGAGCCTTTTATTGTAATGAGAAATGATTGGTCAATAGGCTATATACAGAGCCTTTATTGTAATGAGAAATGATTGGTCAATAGGCTATATACAGAGCCCGTATTGTAACCAGAAATGATTGGTCAATAGGCTATATATAGAGCCCTTATTCTAACCAGAGACGATTGGTCAATAGGCTATAAACAGAGCCCGTATTGTAACCAGAAATGATTGGTCAATAGGCTTTATACAGAGCCCGTATTGTAACCAGAAATGATTGGTCAATAGGCTTTATACAGAGCCCGTATTGTAACCAGAAATGATTGGTCAATAGGCTATATACAGAGCCCGTATTGTAACCAGAAATGATTGGTCAATAGGCTATATACAGAGCCCGTATTGTAACCAGAAATGATTGGTCAATAGGCTATATACAGAGCCCGTATTGTAACCAGAAATGATTGGTCAATAGGCTATATACAGAGCCTGTATTGTAACCAGAAATGATTGATCAATAGGCTATATACAGAGCCCGTATTGTAACCAGAAATGATTGGTCAATAGGCTATATACAGAGCCCGTATTGTAACCAGAAATGATTGGTCAATAGGCTATATACAGAGCCCGTATTGTAACCAGAAATGATTTGTCAATAGGCTATATACAGAGCCCGTATTGTAGCCAGAAATGATTGGTCGATAGGCTATATACAGAGCCCGTATTGTAACCAGAGATGATTGGTCAATAGGCTATATATAGAGCCCGTATTGTAACCAGAAATGATTGGTCAATAGGCTATATACAGAGCCTTTATTGTAATGAGAAATGATTGGTCAATAGGCTATATACAGAGCCTTTATTGTAATGAGAAATGATTGGTCAATAGGCTATATACAGAGCCCGTATTGTAACCAGAAATGATTGGTCAATAGGCTATATATAGAGCCCTTATTCTAACCAGAGACGATTGGTCAATAGGCTATAAACAGAGCCCGTATTGTAACCAGAAATGATTGGTCAATAGGCTTTATACAGAGCCCGTATTGTAACCAGAAATGATTGGTCAATAGGCTATATACAGAGCCCGTATTGTAACCAGAAATGATTGGTCAATAGGCTATATACAGAGCCCGTATTGTAACCAGAAATGATTGGTCAATAGGCTATATACAGAGCCCGTATTGTAACCAGAAATGATTGGTCAATAGGCTATATACAGAGCCTGTATTGTAACCAGAAATGATTGATCAATAGGCTATATACAGAGCCCGTATTGTAACCAGAAATGATTGGTCAATAGGCTATATACAGAGCCCGTATTGTAACCAGAAATGATTGGTCAATAGGCTATATACAGAGCCCGTATTGTAGCCAGAGATGATTGGTCAATAGGCTATATACAGAGCCCGTATTGTAACCAGAGATGCTTGGTCAATAGGCTATATACAGAGCCCGTATTGTAACCAGAAATTATTGGTCAATAGGCTATATACAGAGCCTTTATTGTAATGAGAAATGATTGGTCAATAGGCTATATACAGAGCCCGTATTGTAACCAGAAATGATTTGTCAATAGGCTATATACAGAGCCCGTATTGTAACCAGAGATGCTTGGTCAATAGGCTATATACAGAGCCCATATTGTAACCAGAAATGATTAGTCGATAGGCTATATACAGAGCCCGTATTGTAACCAGAGATGATTGGTCAATAGGCTATATACAGAGCCCGTATTGTAACCAGAGATGATTGGTCAATAGGCTATATACAGAGCCCATATTGTAAGTTTGATACATACTAAATTTCACGCGTTCATTTGGCAACAAGCACTGTGTTGGCCTATTTGACTAAATATTTAAGAGCCGTTCTAAAGACTGACCAGTAGAGAGCAGCACAATCTCACAGTCCATCTAAATATAACCGTAGTTCGGCTACTGAGACACTGGGCAAAAGAATCAAGTTCAGAAGTCAAAGTAGCATGTCTGGTTGTTTTTACTTTTCTTTATAGAGCGAAATCTTCCATGGTAATAATACCATGCCCAGAGCCATACTTTGACGGTAGAAAAATCTTAGTACTAATCTAAATAAATACAAAAAGAACATAAGATTTCTTTAATTGCAGACTAATTTCCCAGATATATTTTAAAGCTGGATTTAAGTGAGAACTCTTCCGTATCACTTTCGCTAAGATGAAAAATTGCTATGATGAGCAGAGTGTACCCATCACACTATTTTACCAGGGTGGCTTATAATGTAATATACGGAATTGAAAACCTGTCGGCAACTATAAGCTGCCCCCTTCAGCAAATATGCCAAAAGCATGTGAGAGGTCAATGCGTGGCTTAAGTCTTGGTGCATGAAGGAGGGTTTTGGGTTTTTAGAGCACTGGGCCGACTTTGCGATTGGGTACAACCATTATAGTAGTGATGGATTGCTCCTAAACGGGAGAGGGTCTGCAGTGCTGGGGGGTAGGATGGCTAGAAGGTTGGAGGAGATTTTAAACTAGTAGTAGGGGGAGGGCCATAGCAATCTACAAAATGGAGATAGGACAGAAAGGAGACGAGCTTTAGCACAGTATAAGGGGGGTGGAGATGGGGGGAGGGGCAAGCTCAGAACAGAGAAGCTATGTAATGTTGATAATTCACAAAAAGTACAAGTAATGCATGATATTAAATGAATGCTTACTAATGCAAGGATCCTAAATAACAAAATGGGGGAATTATAGGCAGTAGCATACACTAAACAATATGATATAATAGGCGTAACAGAAACATGGTGGGATGAGACACATGGCTGGGCAGTTAGCTTAAATGGGTAAACGTTATTTAGGAAGGATAGGAAAAACAAGAAGGGTGGTGGGGTATGTTTGTATGTCAACCATGATTTAAAGCCAAATCTTAAGCAAGTGGAATGTGATGAGGAAAATGTGGAAGCTTTATGGGTTGATATCTGCTTGGGGAAAAAAAAGGGAAACCAACTATTGGTTGGGAAATGTTATAAACCACCTAATGTTAATATTGACTAGGAACAACAGCTGTTTGAGCAAATTGAGAAAGCTGCAAATCTGAGTAACACTTTAACCCCTTGAGGACGGTTCAGGACCGTCATCGGCATTTTTGCATTGCAGACCGATGACGGTCCTGAACCGTCCTAACTTTAAGATGTACTTACCCGATCGCCGTCGTTCCCTCGGCGGCGATTGGCGGTGCTCCCGGTGTGGGGAGACTGCCTGCAGCCCAGACAGTCTCCCCATGGCGGATTAGGACCCCTGTGGCCATGTGATCGCTCAACAGGGCGACCACATGGTCACAATAGGTGTCCATGTGTCTCCCTGCAGGGGGACTGTCTGTGCTGACAGGCAGTCTGCCTGCAACTGTAAAACCATTTAAAAAAATAAAGTTAATGTTAATTAAAGAAATAATAATAATTATATATGTGTATATATATATATGATATATAGACATGTTATGGTACTTTTTAGCAGTAAACCAAAATGTTTAAATGTCTATCTGTTCCTGTCCAAATTGAGAAAATTGAATTGCGTATATACGCTGAAGTAATTCAGTCTGACACACGGAGTTCAGGTTAAAATAACTTCGAGGAAATTTATTGGCAAGTGAAGCAAGAGCGGGCTCGCAGGCCCTTTTAAGAGGCATTTTGCGTCATCATTGATTATCAAGATATCAGTGAATACACATCATTAATTGGATTAATTGTTAAGTGTCTGGATTAGTGTCCACCTATCAATTTAATTAATTGGCGCAAAAACTAAGTGGTTAGCTACGTGTCCACCCACCGAGAGGTGGTATTGTTTGGACACGGGTGGGGACAAGGGGCTCAAGCGCCATTTCCCTTAGCATGAGGTTTACTCGGTGGAAAGGGGGGCTTGAGCGTCATTTTACACGGTCAGTGATGTCAGGTCTTGTGGTCAGGTGCAAGGTCTCTTATGAATAGAACATTTCATTACTACAGTGTTCTCATGGCCTTCAATTTATACTATGTTGCGAGTTAGGGGAAATTCAGCAGTTCCTGAGTTAGTCATGTCTTTATAGAAAATACAGTCTTTGTCCATTGTGTTAGATGTGTTGGGAAATTCTGTCATGTAATGTAGTTTTAAAATGGAGAAGTCAGGTTATGAGGACAAAATGGAGGATTTGTCACAGAATGGGGTTAAAATGGAGTTAGTGCAATAATTCAATACAAGTTCAATAAAGATTTTTAATAATTCTACATCAGTCCCCCCTATGAAATGTTAGATTCTAAGAGATAAACTTTATTTGTTAATACCAGAAGACGTGTTAACCCAAAGGCACAAAAACCCCGTGGCCGCTAGCTAGGTGTTAATGCAAAGTGCAAGTCTGTCCCTAAATCTGACCCTAATAGGCTAACTCATCGTCAGTATGGCTCTCGAACACTTCACTCCCATGGGTGGCCCATGGTGGCTTGCCCACCACTTCTCCACACGGGGTCTTTACCATTCACTGACAGATGCTGTCCCTAAGCTGGTCCCTTCCTAGAATTCTCGCACTTTATCAACAAAAGGGATAGTTTGCAGCGGTAAACAGGGTGAGTTGAGATCTTGGAAATCTTGGTCATCAACTTCGAGATGTGTGAAAGTGGGTGCCGCTTGGTCAACAGTCTTCATGAGGGATTTCCTCAGACAATGGAGGACACAACAAAAGAGAAGAGCAAAGATAAAAAGAAAAATTAGTATTGCCATACCAATATGCATTAAAGCCTTTTGCCATCCTGTCATCCAACCAAACCATCTTTCCCAGGGATCTTTTATCCCAGAATTCCTTTTTAACTCTTCAGAAAGTTCATTTAATTTTTCTATGGCTAATGTAACTTTACCATTAGGGCCTGTGTTTTCTGGGATGTAGGTACAACATGTCATGGTGTCTGGCAAAATTTTACATACTCCTCCTTTTTCAGCTAGAATCATGTCTAAGGCCATTCTATTCTGGAAGGCCATTTGGGATGTGGCCTGCAACTGTTCGGCCAATCCCTGGAGGGCATCTCTGGTATAATTAACAAAACGCTGTTGGTTATAATAAATGTAATTTATCCAATTTAAATTCTTGTTTGCGGTAACTATGGTAAAAAGTGATTCAAATCCTGCAGCAACTTCATCTCTTGCTTTAAATTCATTGGGCACCCCAACGGCATCAATATAAACGTGAGGATCAAAGCTTCCTTTCACTGGGGCTTCGCGCTTAACCTTAGTGTGCCTGGACTCATGGGTGTTGAGGTGTGTGTCAGAGATAATGTGTATGGGCATAATGGCTTTAGCCAAAGTACACTCCCCCCACCACTCTTTGTCCATTCTGGATCTTAGCTGTAAATCCCCACACAACCAGTAAATATCCCCTAATGACCTAGTGTGAAACTGCAACAAGTTCATGGAGACATTTCTGTAGGTAGCACAATACCCCTTAGAGAAGTTACCCAAGAATTTACCAATTCCATCATAATTAGCATAACAAGTGTAATTACCTTTATATACTGTAATACCATCTGGGGGTTTGACATCCTTGGTTAGAAGAGGATACTCTACTGTCCATGCTTTACATATGGACCTGTTGAAATCGTAGTGATAGGCAAAAAGACTCAAAACACATTCTTCTATATCTACTGGCAGGGTTAAAGGCACAGTGCCCAGGTGAGGCCGGGCACCGCCACACACATAGCATGCGGTCTTGTTATGCTTATTAGCATTATATTTCATCCATTCTAACCATAGGTTAACATCATTAAAACCTGTTTCAGCGGCCATGGTATCTTCAAAAGTGGGGTTAGCAATGGCCATCATGTCTTGAAAGGTCTGGATATGTGGTTTTAATGGGTTAGGGACCATATGGGTGGCCCCTTGCCACTCAGAAGAGTTGCACATATCTTTGAGGTAGAAATGCCCTAACTTGTGGTAGGACCCCTTTTTCCAATACATTCCCATTACATATTGGTCTGCATCTGTTGGACTTGGATGCTCAATATTAAGGATTAATTTCATTGGTGTACCCCCCCCAGGCTTTCTCAAAGTCATTCTCTGGAGAAGGGATCTACCATGATCATCTACTTTAGATAAGGCACTTTTTGGTTTGTAACCCCAGGCAGGCCCGGCATTCCATCCCGCCGCCCCCCAATGGTCACAATTGTGCCCCCATTGTTTGTCAACTACACAAACATATGGGTCTTTTGCATGAGGGATATCTCTATAGATATTCTGAATTTGTGATGTAGGGAATGGGCATTCTACGATGTCACAATAATCAAAGGTATAAGTAGCCACGTGGGTACATGATGAATTATACCAGAAGGTGTACCCACTAACATCTTTGGTGATGGCTACTTGCTGGGCCTTAATTGAACTAATTAAGGAGATGATGTACCAGAGGTACATGCTTGTGCGGTATCTGCTTCCTCTGGGGCAGGAGACTTCTTGCAGTGGGAAGCGTGGATCCAATGTGGCCTGCCGGCCAATTTGACGGAGGTTCTGGTGATCAGGAGAACTTGGAATGGACCGTCGAATCTTGGTTCCAGGGTATTTTTCCGCACAAATTTCTTAACCAGAACCCAATCTCCGGGAAGCAGGTTGTGGGTACCTGTATCCAAATCGGGATCTGGAATTGAAGAGAAAACTTGGGCATGTATTTTGTTTAAGGCACTTGCAAGTTCAGTTACATAGTCTACTAAAACATCTGATTGAAGCTGTAACTGTTGCGGGTAATAACAACCTAGTCTGGGTGCTGTCCCAAATAGAATCTCATATGGGGATAATGAGTGCTTCCCTCTAGGTGTGTGCCTAACGCTGAATAAAGCTATTGACAGGCTTTCTGGCCAGGGCATCTTTGTTTCTTGTGACATTTTTAACATTCTGGCTTTTAAAGTGCCGTTCATGCGCTCTACTTTACCACTACTTTGTGGGTGGTAAGGGGTGTGAAAGGCTAGGGTCACCCCCAGAGCAGTCCAAATTTCTTTAGTCACCGTTGCTGTAAAAGCTGGGCCCTGATCACTTTCAATGACTTCTGGAAGTCCGAATCTACATACAATATCTGTAAGTAGGCGTCTTGCGGTTGTTTTTGCAGTGATATTGGCCACTGGGTAGGCTTCTGGCCAGCCTGAGAACATGTCCACTATTACTAGTGCATATTCATGAGGCCCACTCTTGGGCATTTGGATATGGTCAATTTGAATTCTCTGGAATGGGTACATGGGTTTTGCCAGGTGTTTTGAAGGCACTTTGATTGGTTTTCCTGGATTGCATTTTGCACAAATGACACAGGCCCTGCAGAAGCTGTTGATCAATGTTGTGATTCCAGGTGCTTCATAATACTTTTGTATGAGGGCGGCCATTAAGTCTTTTGACAGGTGTGCAGGCCCATGTGCCCATTGGACAACTGCTGGATATAAATTTTTTGGAAGGCAGAATTTAAAGTTGTTGTAATATATTCCGTCTTTTAGGATAGCTCCTTTCTTCTTCCATTTCTGGATTTCTTCAGGGGTAATTGCAGCTTGCTGTTCTCGCAAAATTCTTAAATCAGTAGGAAGGGTTTGCAGAGCAAAAATAGGAACTTCTTCTTCTTGTCCGGACACTTCTTCATCCACTTCCTGCAAATCTCTGGCTGCTTGCTTAGCGGCCTGATCAGCCAAATGGTTGCCCTTTGCTTCATCTGTATCCAACTTCCCATGTGCCTTGACTTTCAAAACGGCCACTTCTTCAGGGAGTAGGAGGGCATCCATTAGTTCCTTGATTGCAGAGCTGTGTTTGACTGGTGTACCGGCGGTGGTAAGAAATCCTCTTGTCTTCCAAATGAGGCCGAAGTCATGTGCCACACCCAGAGCATATCTTGAATCTGTATAGATGTTGGCACGTTTTCCTTCGGAGATTTTGCATGCTGAAGTCAGGGCTTGTAATTCAGCTTCTTGCGCAGACATTGCTGGCGGTAAAGATGATGATTTGATAACTTCATCTGTTGTGGTTACGGCATATCCTGTATGGTATTTTCCTTCTTCATCAGCATATCTTGAACCGTCCACAAACAGGGTAAAATCTGGATCTGGTAATGGATTCTCATGCACAGTTGGTAAGTGCACTGTCTCCATTTTCATCTGTTCAAAACAGTCATGAGGTGTTTCTGGGTCATAATCATTCACTATGACCAGATCTTGAAATTCCTTTTCCAGGAAATGGCGTGGCCATGCTTCAAGAAGATCAGTTGTTGGGTATTTGGCAATACCATTTTCCTGTAGCTGTGTTTCATCCATGGTGGCCCATAACTTTGCCATGGGCCCAAGATCATTCCATGACCTTGTTTTCAATTTGGTAACAGGAATATGTGGAATAGCAGTATCCCAATGACGGTACAGGTAATTGAGTTCTGGAGGTAGTTGGATCAGGACCATGCTATTGCCTTCAGAGTCACAATAGAAATCTTGAGCAGTGAGCTTCACATCAATCCAGTGGTAAAGCTCATCTTCGTAGCAAGGTTCAGGAGTAATGTTTGGCTTGTACCACATGGTACAGAAAGCATAATCCGGGCCTTCACAGAGAGGTGTCTTGTCTTCGTAAAATGTTAAATGTGGATGCATTATTTTCTTGATACATCCACAGAGAAGGTAGATGTAGGTTTCATCCGTGATAAATCCATAGTAGATACCCCCCTCAGGGAGTGGAAGAAGAGTGGATGGATTAAGAACTTGACATCTTTGTATGGAAATGTTGTCAGGCAGAAGAAGATGACATTGTAGGCGAAGGTGTCTGGCTGGAGACACGTGCTTGAGCTGGACTTGGTTGATAATGGCAGAGATGTCATGAGGGGCCAAAACAACCAGAGGGTGGCCAAGGACTAGGTCTGCAGTTCTTTCAATGAGTTCTCTTGCAGCAAAAACAGCCCTAAGGCAGGAAGGAGTCCCTCTGGCCACAATGTCCAGTTGACATGAGAAATATCCAATAGGCCTCTGGCGGCCTCTTAAGTCATTAGTTTGGGTAAGAACTCCAGTAGCATGGCCTTGCCTTTCAGAGACAAATAATTTGAAAGGTTTGGTATAGTCTGGTAGGCCCAAGGCAGGAGCAGAAGCTATGGCACGTTTAAGAGATTTGAAATTATCCAGAGCTTCATTGGTCAGGCAGAATGGGTCTGACTTGAGTGCATCATAGAGAGGTTGCATAAGCAGAGAGGCTTCTGGGATCCATGCTCTGCAGTAGGAAATGAGGCCTAAGAAGGCATGAAGAGATTTAGAAGTCCTTGGAGGTGGGATATCCAGTACTGCCCTTACCCGGTCCCGAGTAAGGTGTCTGGTACCTTGAGCTAGGCAATGACCAAGGAAAATTACGGAAGGTTGGCAGAATTGCAGCTTGAGAAGTGAAGCTTTGCATCCTTGTTCTGCCAAATAGCAAAGGAGACTAAGTGAACACTTTTCAGTAGTGGGAATATCATCTCCACAGAGCAGTAAATCATCCACATACTGGAGCAAAACATCTTCTGGGTGTTCAGCTTGCCATGGGTCAAGGATGGTACACATGGCTCTTGCAAATTGACTTGGAGAATTTTGGGCCCCTTGGGGCATGACAGTCCAGGTATACTGTTGCATTTCATGGGTGAAAGCAAACAGATATTGACAGGATGGATCCAGTGGAACACTGAAAAAGGCATTAGCCAGGTCAATGACTGTGAAATACTTTGCAGATGGTGGGACTCCAGAGAGCAGAGTGTGAGGGTTTGGTACAAGAGGGGTGTCCAGGACAGTTGCTTCATTGACGGCACGGAGATCCTGAACCATCCTGTACTTCTCTGGCTCACCTTTTGGAGTTTTCTTCTTCACAGGAAATAATGGAGTATTACATTCTGATTTACATTTCACTAGAGCACCCTTCTCCAAGAGTGCTTTGATTTGGATAGAAATAGCTGCAGCCTGTGCTGGTTTTAAAGGATATTGGGGTTTTCTTGGTAACTTAGCTCCTGGAATAAGCTTTACCACCACAGGTGGGACATTTAGGTGACCTATGTCCTCTGGGCCTGAGGACCATAATTTAGCAGGCACCTGTGTTTTTAACACTTCTGGGAAATTGGACCTCGGTTCTGCTGCTTCCCCACGGGGTCCTTCTAAATGCAGCATCAGAGGTAGGGAGCACAAGGCTGAGGTGTCTGATTCAGATAGAGGTGTAGACATTTCTACTTGTCCATCTGGAGTGAAGGTGATAGATGCCTGCAGGCGTGAGAGAACATCAGCGCCTAACAGGTTAATTGGGCATGTGGAGGATACCACAAAACGAGCAAGCAGGCTAGTGCCAACTCGTAGTGGAGTTGTTAAAGGGCTGTGTCTTGGCTGGCCATCCACTCCAACACAAGAGACATCAATATTTGACAGAAAAGATGGGTCTGGCAGGTCTTGTTCTCGCAGAACACTTTGGGCTGCACCTGTGTCAACAAGAAATGTGGTTGGTTGGCCCTCAATGGGTAAAGTCACTGTAGCAAGTGGCCCCCCCTTATCCCCTGTAGACACTGCCATGACAGGGGTTACAGACACAGGCTTGCCAATTTCCTAATCATCAGGTTCCTCAACTATTGGAACCGTTGTCTCGGCCTTGGGGGCCGGGGCAGGCCTGGACGGCTTTCTTGGCTCTCTTTTAGGTTCTGGGCAATCATTTTTAAAATGTCCTTTAGCCTTGCAATTAAAGCAATAACCATCCTCTGGTTTGGTGCCTTTGGGAACAGGGGTGGTGCGGGACACCATAAGAGGAGCGGAACTGGGCCTTCTGGGGGCCTGGGCAGATTCCAGACCTCTAGCAACTAAGAGTAAAGTATCCAGAGGAACAACCTTATATTCAGGGCATGCAGCAATGATTCCCTTGCGTATGGAATCTTTAACACCTTGGACAAATGCACCAGACAGCATTTGTGAATGGATCTTATCAGTAAGATCAAACCCCAAATCTGTAAACATTTGATACAGTCTTGCATGAAACCTTTCCACTGATTCTCCTTTATCTTGTATAACATCAGTAAGGCCAGCAGCCTGATCTGCAAGTTTGTCCTTAGCCCATTCTCTCAATTGGTTGCAAAAAGTTACTCCGGAGGGGTAATCAACATCACTGGAGAGCAGATCTGTACTGAGGTGGCGGGCCATGCTGGGCCAATATGCATCCCCTGCTTTAATAGCACAAATGCTCAGTAAATCACGCCATGCGGCGGAATAAGTCTTTTGAATTTGAACTATCCCTCGGTAAAAAGGCATAGGCTGCTTTTCTGGGTCAGGGAGTGATTTCATTAAAGCACTAGCTTGAGTGGGGTTAAAGGCAACATATTTAGGAGGGGCCCATTCTCCCCGACCCTTGTGTCCAAAGGGATCATCGATAGAACGATGAGCTGAGGCTCCCGCAGCCTCCAATGAGTCCTGGGATACCCTGTCATCCTCTTCCTCCTCTATTTCTACGATCTGGGCCCTTCTACGTGAGGGGCCCGCATGAGGTGACAGAACCGGGGGATGGGAGGGAGTCCCAGATGCGGGGGTGGCTTGTGGGTCATAATCTTGGGATAAGTAGTCACCGGGAAGTACCGGCATCAGGGGTGCTGGATGACTGGGGGCCGCCATATTGGGGGCGTGAAAGGAAGCTGCATTGGGGTTAAGGGAAGAAGTGGCGGCCATGTTGGATGTGGGCACATCCGGGGCAGACTGTGCCGTACTGGGTATGACCGGAACCTGGGGAGTGGCTTGGGGAAGGAGGTATGGATAATTTGGATAGGGCAGGGCCATGGGATATGGGAAAGGGTATGGCCAGGCTGGGGAGGGCAGGAGAGTTGGGTGGGGATTTGGGAAGGAGGTGGGATATTGGACCGGGGTGGGGGCGGGTACGGGAGAGGACGGAGAGGGACTGGTAGGGGTGGGTGTAGAAGGAGGAGCCGGAGCAAGGGAGGAGGGGGTAGTTAGCTGGGCGGATGCAGATGGGAGGGTAGAGTTATCAACGGAGAGAGAGTGTAGAGAAGAAATGGCAGATGAAATGTTAGGATTAGGTACAGAAGATAGTGTAGGGATGGATGAGGATGATGGGAATGTTAGAGACGGGGAAGGGGAAAAGAAAGATCCATCAGAATTCAGGACCGGGCAGACAGGGGAGGTGATGGGATGGGCATCGGGAGGATTGGGAGTGGGGAACATAGTCAGCTGGCTATCACCTATTGCTGACTGAACCTTGGGGATAGACATCCCCTGGGCGCCATTTTGGGGCGCTGGCTGAGGGAATACCCCAGCAACACAGTTATTATGATACACAAACAATTTCACACCTTTGTGATTTATTTCTTCCTCAACCCAACCTTCCTGCTGAATAGCCTTCGCTACTCTGTACCACGCTTCAGCAGTCTTTAATAAATCGTTATCTGTGAGCTTGCCTTTCTTCTCTGTCAGTAATCTACGCCAGCTTTCTGGCTGCAATCTACCACATGAAGGCACAGCAATTTTACACACTTTAGCAATTCTTTCAACACCTTTAACCATTTCCTCTCCCTCTCTGTCTTCAACTAAATCACATGCGAGCCAGCCCCTACCGGGCTTACTCAATTCCTGCCCCATATTCCCCCTCCCCCTACACCAGCGTCCTAGATATAGGGAAAGAAAAGGAAAAAGGAACAAGAACGTCTACAATGCTCGACTGCCACTCGAGGAAAGGGTGGGTCCCCCTCAAGTGCGTCTTCCCAAAACGTAGACTAGTCACTGAATCCGCCTACCCGGGGTGGTAGACACGGATTGGAGCGAGGTGAGAAGTGTGTGACCAATCACTTCTCTATCAAGAGAAATAGGAGTGGATAGAGTAATAATATAGGAAGTGTAGAGAAGGAAAAAAAGGTAAGGAGAAATCCTTAGAGACAGACACAGGAGTTTGAATGACTCCTAATTAAACAAACAAGACAACAATACAATTGAAATACAGTGCATGCATCACAGTTCAAATAAAATCAACAGTAAACCTTTCCTTTACTCGCGTGACCTAAGTCACCTCCCTCAACCTCGTAGTGTCCCCGCTCGGAGAACGACTTCCTCAAGTCTCACTACCAACAGCCACGGAAAACAACTGACACCGGTCCGAGATCCGTAAGCCTCCCTCGTTACAGCAGTCCACTAAGAGTGGCCACCTCTATCCTCACACTCGTAGTGCCCCTATGAAACCCACTCATAAGTCCCACTACCCCGTGGTGATGAAGACAGCAATGCCTGCCCGAATCCACACACCACAAATAACAATTGGAATGACTCCAGCTCAGCGCTCAAAGCTGGAGGGTACCACCTCTCTGCAAGCAGAGTTATGTGCACAATGAGGCTAGCTAGGCTATCAAAGTGACACCAGAAGGATCCCCAGGAAACTATGAGTCTACACAATCTCCACAGATCCAACACACCTCTTTTTCCATACAGCCACAGCCACGAGGCTCCTAAAAGAGGTAAACAGGCAAAGAAGACCCCCAGGAAAACTTCCACAGGTCAACCCCCCTTTTTCCCTACAGCCACAGCCACGTGGCTCCTAAAAGGAGTAAACAGGCAACAGGACTCCAGGCAAATCCCCCGGGTCCACCCCCCTTTAACCCAAAAGGGGTAAACAAGCAGACAGGCGAACAGAGGACCCCAGGCAAAACCCCCGCACGTCCACCCCCCTTTATCCCAAAAAGGGGAAAACAGGCAAACAGAGGACCCCAGGCAAAACCCCCGCAGGTCCACCCCCCCTTTATCCCAAAAGGGGGAAACAGGCAAACAATTCAAACACACCCAGGCAACAGATAGACTAAATGCAGGTAAACAAGTGAGTAACGAGACCCCGGGCAAGATATTACCTGTCTTTGATGTCCTCCCGGGAAGCAGTCACAGACACGTGGACGGGTCAATCAAAGGGGCCGGAACATACCGGTGGCTCTGCAGAAGTCTCTACCGTGTACCTGGAGGTGATCAATCTCCTTTCCTTCCCCCCGGATTCCTCCGTCCAACAGCGTCTTCCTTAGGACGGCTCACCGGCCAGACATAGCCCGGGGCCCCACGTTGGGCGCCAAAGTTGTTATGGTACTTTTTAGCAGTAAACCAAAATGTTTAAATGTCTATCTGTTCCTGTCCAAATTGAGAAAATTGAATTGCGTATATACGCTGAAGTAATTCAGTCTGACACACGGAGTTCAGGTTAAAATAACTTCGAGGAAATTTATTGGCAAGTGAAGCAAGAGCGGGCTCGCAGGCCCTTTTAAGAGGCATTTTGCGTCATCATTGATTATCAAGATATCAGTGAATACACATCATTAATTGGATTAATTGTTAAGTGTCTGGATTAGTGTCCACCTATCAATATAATTAATTGGCTCAAAAACTAAGTGGTTAGCTACGTGTCCACCCACCGAGAGGTGGTATTGTTTGGACACGGGTGGGCAGGGGTGTATCCTGGTTTTGTGCTGCCCTAGGCAGGACAAAACTCAGACGCCCCCCTCACCCCCACCCCCTCCCCCCCCCGCCACCCCCCCCCAACCCTTCCCCCGCCTTCTAAATACACACACACTGACAGATACGCATCCATTAGCTAACTGTTAGCTAATGGATGCGTATCTGTCAGTGTGTGTGTGTGAGAGTGTATGAGTGTGTCTGTTAGTGAGTGTGTCTGTTAGTGAGTGTGTCTGTTAGTGAGTGTGTCTGTTAGTGAGTGTGTCTGTTAGTGAGTGTGTCTGTTAGTGTGTGTGTCTGTTAGTGTGTGTGTCTGTTAGTGTGTGTGTCTGTTAGTGTGTGTATGTCAGTGTGTGTGAGTGTCTGTTAGTGAGTGTGTGAGTGTGTCTGTTAGCTGCTAACAGACACACTCACACACTCACTAACAGACACACTCACACACACTGACATACACACACTAACAGACACACTCACACACACTAACAGACACACACAGTCAGACACACTCACACACACTAACAGACACACACACACACACTAACAGACACACTCACTAACAGACACACACTAACAGACACACTCACTCACATTAACTCATTTTTTTTTTTTATTTACCCCCCCAGCCTCCTTACCTTTGGGAATGCTGGGGGGGTTCTCCCTCTCCCTGGGGTCTAGTGGGGCTGCCGGTCGGGCTGCTGGGCTGGTTGCTGGGCGGGCGGCTGGCGAGGGAGCACTTCCTCTGAGCTGTCTGCTCAGCTCCCTCGCGCGCCGCAGAGTGAGGCTGGGAGGCGGAGCCGGAATATGACGTCATATTCCGGCTCCCAGCCTCACTCTGCGGCGCGCGAGGGAGCTGAGCAGACAGCTCAGAGGAAGTGCTCCCTCGCCAGCCGCCCGCCCGCCCAGCAACCAGCCCAGGATGTCTGTTAGCCGCAAGGCTAACAAGGCATTTGCCCTGGGCGTTTGGGGGCGGCTTTTTTTGCCGCCCCCTGGAAAATTCCGCCCAAGGCAAATGCCTTGTTTGCCTCGTGGCAAATACGCCCCTGCGGGTGGGGACAAGGGGCTCAAGCGCCATTTCCCTTAGCATGAGGTTTACTCGGTGGAAAGGGGGGCTTGAGCGTCATTTTACACGGTCAGTGATGTCAGGTCTTGTGGTCAGGTGCAAGGTCTCTTATGAATAGAACATTTCATTACTACAGTGTTCTCATGGCCTTCAATTTATACTATGTTGCGAGTTAGGGGAAATTCAGCAGTTCCTGAGTTAGTCATGTCTTTATAGAAAATACAGTCTTTGTCCATTGTGTTAGATGTGTTGGGAAATTCTGTCATGTAATGTAGTTTTAAAATGGAGAAGTCAGGTTATGAGGACAAAATGGAGGATTTGTCACAGTATGGGGTTAAAATGGAGTTAGTGCAATAATTCAATACAAGTTCAATAAAGATTTTTAATAATTCTACATCAGACATATTATATCTATATAATATAAGTCTATATATCATATATAATGTCATGCTAAGTGTATTTTTATATTAATATGTACATAGATTAATATAAAAATACACTTATAATTAAATTACACATGTGTATATATATAATATATATAATAACTATATATATATATATTGTATATATATTATTATAAAATACAAATAATAAGTAATTTAAATTAAATTAAACATGTAAAAATAATAATAAAATTGTAAAAAAAATTATATATCTATACGAAATGTTATTCTAACTGTATTTTGATATTAATATATATATATTTATATCAAAATACACTTAGAATGAAATTGTATATATATCTATGTATATATAAATAAAAAGAATACGAACTATTCATATGGCCATATACAAACTTACATAAATAATTATATAAATATACACGTAGCCTTCAAATATATAAATATGCATATATATTTAAATTCTACATGCGTATTTATGTAATATTTTTACATAATTAAGTTATTTTATTGATTGCAATTTAAGGGACCTGCCTGCCAACCCAGGCCAAAAGTCCAGAGAATTTAATTTGCTATCACTGTATTTTACCCTGTAACGTTCTACGACACCCTAAAACCTGTACACGGGGGGTACTGTTTTACTCGGGAGACTTCGCTGAACACAAATATTAGTGATTCAAAACAGTAAAACATATCACAGCGATGATATTGTCAGTGAAAGTTACTTTTTTGCATTTTTTTTTGCATTTTTCACACACAAACAGCACTTTTACTGATGATATAATTGTTGTGATACAGTTTTGAAACACTAATATTTGTGTCCAGCAAAGTCTCCTGAGTATAACAGTACCCCCCATGTACAGAATTTATAGTGTTTTTGAAAGTTACAGGGTCAAATATATGGGTCAAATATTTTTACATTGAAAATGGCCAGGTTGGTTACGTTGCCTTTGAGAGCGTATGGTAGCCCAGGAATGAGAATTACCCCCATGATGGCATACCATTTGCAAAAGAAGACAGCCAAAGGTATTGCAAATGGGGTATGTCCAGTCTTTTTTAGTAACCACTTAGTCACAAACACTGGCCAAAATTAGCGTTCAATTTAGTTTTTTACTTTTTTCACACACAAACAAATAGGAACGCTAACTTTGGCCAGTGTTTGCGACTAAGTGGCTACTAGAAAAGACTGGACATACCCCATATTGAATACCCTGGGTTGTCTACTTTAAAAAAAATATGTACATGTGGGGTGTTATTCAGCGATTTATGACAGATAATAGTGTTACAATGTCACTATTGATACATTTTAAAAAGGTATGTTTTGAAACCGCAATATCCTACTTGTACTTATAGCCCTATAACATGCAAAAAAATAGCAAAAAGCACGTAAACACTGGGTATTTTTAAACTCAGGACAACATTTTGAATCTATTTAGCAGTTTTTTTCATTCGCTTTTGTAGATGAGTAAAAGATTTTTCACATAAAAGTAAAAAACATGTATTTTTTTCAATTTTTCATTTTTTTAAAATTAAATTACATGAGATTATATAAATAATGGTATGTAAAGTAAGACCCTTTTGTCCTGAAAAACACAATATATAATTTGTATGGGAACAGTAAATGAGAGAGCGGAAAATTACAGCTAAACACAAACACCACAAAAGGGTAAAAAGATGCCTGGTCGCAAATGTACAACATCGCAAAAACAGTCCGGTTCTTAAGGGGTTAATTATTGGATATTTTAATTACCCGGACATAAAATGGGACAGAGGGACTAGTAGCTCAGCAAAGGGAATTAGGTTTTTAAACTTGTTAAATGACACCTTCATGTCACAACTTGTACAAGCACCAACTAGTATGGACTCTTGTCTGGACCTGGTTTTAACAAACAACGTTGATCTTTTGACCAACATTCAAGTAGGTGAGCACTTGGGAAATAGTGATCACAATATAGTGTCCTTTGAAATAAACTCATAAAAAACAAAAGCACATGGGGTATACTAAAACATATAATTTTAAAGAGGCCAATTTCAATAAGTTAAGGGCAGCTTTACAATATATTGACTGGCATAAACTCTTTAGTGAAAAGAACACTGAGGATAAATGGATCATCTTCCAACAAATATTAGAAAGGTACATTTCTCAGTAGGTACCATTGGGAAATAAATATAAAATAAACAAATTAAAACCAATGTGGCTTAGTAGAGAAGTAAAACAAGAGATTAAAAATAAGAAAAGGGCATTTAAAGCATTTAAATCGGACAAATCAGATGCATCTTATAAAAGATATAAGGAAGCAAATAATGCAAAAAGGCAATTATATTTGCTAAACTTCAAAATGAAAAAGTGATAGCTAAAGAGAGCAAAACCATCCCCAAAGCTTTTTTAAGTACATAAATTCTAAAAAACCCAAAAATGAAAGTGTAGGTACACTAAAAACTGAAATGGAGGTGTTAGTTAATGAAGACCAGGAAAAGGTAGGAATTTTAAATATATTTCTCCTCCGTATATATTAAGGAAGAACCCATAGCAATAGATGTGCAAATGATTGCTACTAAAAACTTTGAGAATAATTGAATTTGGTTAACTCAAGACAAGGTGCTGCAGCAACTAAAGAAAGTTAATATAAACAAAGCTCCAGGGCCTGACGGTATCCATCCACGAGTACTTAAGGAACTAAGTGTAGAAATAACCTCTGTTTTTAATCTTTCAAGATTCTTTTCTTTCAGGAAGTGTTCCGGAGGATTGGAGGAAGGCAGATGTGGTTCCTATATTCAAAAAGGGTTCAAAATCCTTGCCTGGAAATTACAGAGCTTAACTTCTGTGGCTGGGAAAATATTTGAAAGGTTATTAATGGGTAATATTCAAGAATTCCTTGAGAAGAACATGGTTATCATCAAAAATCAGTACGGTTTTATGATGCACAGGTCATGTCAAACTTTTTTTACACAATAGATTAGTGCTCAAACTTAAAGAAATTGGTCTAGATGAAAATGCTTGTTCTTGGGTAGAACATTGGCTTAAAAACAGAGTTCAAAGAGTTGTCATTAATGGTAAATTTTCAAGCTGGACAGAGGTAGCAAGTAGTGTCCCTCTGGGGTCTGTTCTGGGACCCCTTTTATGTAACATGTTTATAAATGAACTTGAAGACCGCATTGAAAGTCATGTTTCAGTGTTTGCAGATTACACAAAACTCTGTAAAATAATACAATGTGAGCAAGATATTACTTTGCTGCAGAGGGATTTAGATAGACTGGCGGACTGGGCACTCAAATGGCAGATGAAATTTAATGTTGAAAAATGCAATTATGCACTTCGGCGTAAAGAATACACAAGCAACGTATACCCTTAATGGAAGCGAATTAGGGATAACAACACACGAAAAGGACTTGGGAATTGTTATAGACAACAAACTATGCAACAATGTGCAATGTCAATCAGCAGTGGCCTGTAAGGTATTGTCATGCATGAAAAAGGGCATTCATTCTCGGGACGAGAATATAATTTTGCCTCTTTATAAATCGCTGGTAAGACCACATATTGAATATGCTGTGCAAGTTTGGACACCTGTTCTAAAGAAGGACATTATGGCACTTGAAAAAGTGCAGAGGCGGGCTACAAAATTAATAAAAGGAATGGAACATATCAGCTATGAAGAAAGGTTAACAAATTTAAACCTATTTAGTTTAGAAAAACGTCGCCTGAGAGTGGATATGATAACATTATACAAATATATTCGGGGCCAATATAAACCATTGTGTGGAAATCTATTCACAAACTGGACTTTACATCGGACACGAGATCATGCGTTTAGACTGGAAGAAAGAAGATTTCGTCTAAGGCAAAGGAAAGTTTTTTTTTTACTGTAAGAATAATAAGGATGTGGAATTCTCTGTCTGAAGAAGTGGTTTTATCAGAGTCCATACAGATGTTCAAACAGCTACTAGATGCATACTTGCAAAAACAGAATATTCAAGGATATAATTTTTCAATGTAGGGTAATAACTGTTTGATCCAAGGATAAATCTGGCTGCCATTCTGGGGTCAGGAAGGAATTTTTTTCCTAACTTGTTGCAAAATTGTGCTTCAAACTGGGTTTGGATCAACAGCAAAAAACAAATGTGAGGAAGGCTGAACTTGATGGACTCAAGTCTCTTTTCAGCTATGTAACTATGTCACTATGTAACTATGTGTACAAACTAATGGTATGGCTACTGCTTGCTTATAAAGTATTGCCAATTATCCTGTAATATGTGAATAGCGTGCTGGATTTTCTATATTATTGACCATGATAGCACACACAATTGTCCGTGTGCTCCTGTTTTCTGAAGCTATTAATTAAAAAAACATTATGTGTGCAAATACATTCCCTATACAATAATAAACAAAACAAAAAATAGAATAGATAATAACATTTCAATGGCAAATGAAATATATGGAGCGTTTTTGCGCCAGATACCTGGTAAGGGTTTGGAACCTTTACTGGAAGGTACTCTAGAGAGACTGGGCTGGAATACCTAAGGTTTGTCAGGAGTGTGCACACCTGGGGGAAATGTTACACAAGGGGATGAGGCAGGAGAAAAAGGCAGGATGTCCACAATGCAAATCAGGCTAAAGGGGGGCAGATGGAAGGAGTCAAGTTGTTTGCCTAAACTTACAGGGTTCTCCAAACACTGGCCAGATGTTGCTTAACTACAACGCCCATGAATCACTTGCTATCTATTTCATTTAAAGAATCAGAGTTGTAGTTCAGGAACATCTGGAGGGCCAGAGATGTTAGAACCCTGGCCTTAAGTAACAGGCTTACAGGTGACAGGGACTGACTGGAGTGTCAGCGTGATGTGAAGTGTGGCTGGTGGATCATACACCCACTCAGCCAGCAGATCAATACATGGCCTAGTTTCACCTAAACTGAGCATGTAACCCTGATTATGAGTGTCACGCAGCACGAAATAAACATATTTAAGATGTTGGAATTTGAGCATTTGGCCAGCAAACAAACATTGCAACAGATGGAGACAAATTTTAAAACATCTGATCTCAAGATGTCCAGTTGAAGTCTGTAAAAATTAGGCAGAAGACAAACAAGATGGGGCAACTGAGACTCCATACGAAGGGAATAAAATGTAGTCGCCCTTGGATATCACTTTCAATGATTGATGGATGCCACTTCTGTCCAAGGAGCTAAACGACTTGCTGAGTTTGGGTCATCCTTTACACTTATCCCTATGTTTCTCTATAATAATATAATATCATGAGAATTCAGGGCTGTGGAATTTGTTGTTATAAATAATAATAATTGTAGGCACTGTCAGCTAAACAGCATTGTGTCCTCATATTTAAACAGATCTGTATTCCATCCGATCCAGTATACGTCAATTCTGTGCCTGTCCCCCACAGAGGACGCAAACTTGTATTAAAAACATATGTATGAGTTATGGTAAGAATAAGGACATTGCATGATTGGAAAATGAGACGTAGTTGTTATCCTGTCTCTGGACTTATCACTGTCCATTAATCTTCCCTACAGGGTCCTCACTAACCCCACCATCACATCCCTGTACACTACCAGTCAGTGCTACCCCAGATACTCGGGACACCGCATTTTAGCAGCAAGACTATGGAAGTTCTATTTGACTAAAATTTCCTTTGTAACTTTTTGACTCAGTAGTGATATTTTATTTTAGGCTATGGAATACACAATCTTCAACTTCTATCTCTTTGTTCATTTTCTCCAGTATGGAAAGTGGGAAAGTGCCATAAGAGATAGGTCTGATCACCCTGATTCCGAATCTGCTCATTCCAAAACATATATACTCCTCCGGCACGCGGGGACAACTTGCTGCATGGTTCCCATAATCTAGACAGAAAGGGTTAGCCTTGTTCTCTAGAGATTTGTTCCGGATACGATCTCTCTCTTGATAATCAACGCAATATAATTACCATGGTAGTGGTTCTGTGTGTCTAATTGCCTGATAAACTTAATTGAATTTTATGGATTAATCTTATCATTTCTGCAGGAGCTTTATGGATTTTAACAGTTTCATCGCTGTGCAATACAAACCTCGCAAGACTGCTAAGTGGTTCATTATTCCAGGCCGACAAATCCATACAGAGCGATGTTAAATCTTAATTATAAGCTTGTAATATTAAATGTGTACATATATCCCACTGAGCATTGCAATATAGTGTATGGTTTATAATCTGGCTGTAACAAATGCATATTTTTAAGCTTAAAGGAATAATTCAAGCACCATAACCACTACAGCGATACTGTAGTGGTTATGGTGCCAGAATGCTAAATATAACAGTATATTTTCTGCTGTACGTATCACTAGTTTTTCACTTCACATTGTTTTTTAAATGGTCATAACACAAAATTATTAAATGAGGAGCAAGATAAAGAGTGTGCGCTCCATTTGGGCCTTGTCTTTTCTGACATGTATACACTCTACGTGACTCCTTCCACATCCACAACCACCTACCCAAACAACTTGTGAACACTGTCACATCTGCACAGATAAGTGGTAGCATTTTTAGCCTGTATTCTTTAAAACTGCTGAAATCATGCTGTGGAGGTGGGTGGCACGCACAAGAGTACAACCTAAGATGGCCGGAACATCTGGCCAGACCATAGATAGTCTGCAGCCTGTTGCCAGAGATTGACAAAGCTCGGTAATTAGATGAGTCATAAGAGGTCCTAATTTGTCTCAAGTATATCTTTTGACACAAAGTCTCTAAAAAGTAAGGAATGTAAAAATTGTGAGCTAAGATCTGTCTTTCTAACTGGGAGGTCTTCTAAAACAATTTTTAGATTATTTTTCTACTTCTTTTATCTTCTTTAGTTTTAAGGAAATTTATCTTATAATTTTTTAAAAATAGAATGCCTGATTTTCCATTTTAGCCTTTACTTGGTTAGTTCTGATTAAACCATTGTCTCTTAGAATAAATATCCTACATATACCTGTAACTTGAATTTTGTAATTATTTTTGCCTTAAAGGGCCACTCCATTGCATATTTTTAATTTTGTGGATAGACCCCCCCCAAAGAAAACATTCATACATTTATTTTTTCTGCATGTTTTTTTCTTGTGTGATAGGAAAAACAGCTGTCTGCATCCTTTACAATCATTTTTTCCATAACACAGAGAAAGCCTGTGCTGAGGAGCTGATTGTCTCTTTGCTGGAGCCACACGCAATCACGGTTTATCAATGCTTCTCAATGAGCTGTAGTAAATCTACATTGAGGAATAGTACAGCTCATTGAGACAGGGGGAATGAAGGTGTGTTCTCGCCCAGAGCCATCACTTCTGTAGAGTTAATGGAAGCGCACCTTTTTGTATAAATGGGGAGCTACTGATCAGTGGGACGCTCAAAGGCAATCAGTAATGCCCCTGCCAGTCCTTCTTCCTCTAACCGAATTTCAGAGAGCCGATGTGGATAGGAACAGCAAGGAATTACCCCAGAGAGCCAACTTGGGGGTTAACGTTTCCGTGAACGGTTTAACCCCTACAGGTAGAGAAGCGCTAGCGATAAAGTTGTTATGGTGCCATTCATGTTCCTTTAAAGGCTTTACACTGAGCAGCCATAACAATAAAACCACTGACAGGTGAAGCGAATAACATTGATTACAGCGTTAAAATGGCATCTGTCAATAGGTGAGATATATTGGGCAAGTGAACAGTCAGTTCTTCATTTGCTGGAAACAGGAAAAATGGGCAAGAGAGAATATCTGAGTGACTTTGACAAGAGCCAAATAGTGATGGCTAGATGACTGGGGCAGGGCAACTCTTATGGGGTGTTCCCATAGTTAGTACCTACTAAAACTGAGGCAAGGAAGGAAAACCGGTGAACTGGCGTCAAGGTCATGGACGCCCAAGGCTCATTGATGCACATAGGAAGGCTAGTCCATCTGGTTTGGTCACACAGAAGAGCTACACACAGAAGGTTGCCTGGTCTGATTATTATTATTATTGCCATTTATATAGCGCTGACCGATTCCGTAGCACTTTACAATATTATGAGAGGGGGGATTTAACAATAAGTAGGACAATTACAAGAAAACTTACAGGAACGATAGGTTGAAGAGGACCCTGCTCAAATGAGCTTACAGTCTATAGGAGGTGGGGTGTAAAACACATTAGGACAGGAAATGGCAACCAAATAAGGTGGAGTGAAGCAGAGCTGGAGGAGAGACTAGAGTGCTGACCTTTAGGAGAGAGCAAGAGACAGGCATGTGAGGTAGGAAGGGTAGGAAAAGCATGATCTACTTGTGTTTGAGAAAGAGAATGGCAAGGTGGGGAGAATTCTTTCCTTAGCTGTTCAATCTTGTCGGTAAAGTAGCATGCAAAGCTATCGGCTGTAAGGTTAGTTTGAGGGGTGGCCACAGCAGGCCAAAGAAGAGAATTAAAGGTGTCAAAGAGTTGCCTGGGATTGCTGGAGCATAAACTAATGAAAGAGGAAAAGTATGACTGTTTGGCGAGGGCAAGGGCTGCGCTGTATGAACACAATATGAATCTATAATGGTGGAAGTCTGCCTGGATGCGAGACTTCCTCCAAGAGCATTCAGAACATCGGGATCATCTTTGCAGATAGTGTGTTGATTTAGTATGCCACAGTTGGCAGTGTGTCCTCCTTGAGGTGCATGTTTGGAGCGGGGCTGCAGCGTTCAAGGCCGAGGTGAGGCTACTGTTAAATGTGGAGATGGCCAGTGAGGGACAGGAGAGGGAATGAATGGATAGCAATTGTGAATCAATATAAACTGACCGCTCGAGGTCAATAGAATTAAGGTTCCTCCTGAGTTGAGGGGGGTTAGGCTGAGGTTGTTGGGTGAGGGGATTCTCAAGAGCAAACGATAAGAGATGGTGATCAGAGAGAAGAAATGGAGTGTTGCATATATTAGATACTGTACATGCATAAAAGAAATTGAGTTTGAGGGTATTGCCAGCTACATGGGTGGGAGAATAAGCCCACTGCGATAACCCGATGGAGGAAATAATTGAAAGTAGTTTAGAGGCTGCTGAGGTCACGTTTGATGAATCACGTTTTCTTTTTTTATCAGGTGGATGGCCGGGTGCATGTGTGTCGTTTACCTGGGGAAGAGATGGCAGCAGAATGCACTATGGGAAGAAGGCAGGTCAGTGAAAGAAGTGTTATGCTCGGGCCAATGTTCTGTTGGGAAACCTTGGGTCCTGGCATTCGTGTGGATGTTGCTTTGACACGTACCACCTACCTAGAGATTATTTCAGACCATGTACACCCTTTCCTGGCAATAGTGTTCCCTGAGGGAAGTGGCCTCTTTCAGCAGGATAATGTTCCCTGACACACTGCAAACATTGATTAGGAATGGTTTGAGGAACTTGACAAAGAGTTCAAGATGTTGCCTTGGCCTCCAAATTCCCAGATTTTAATCTAATTAAGCATCTGTGGGGTGTGTTGGAACAACAAATCCAATCCATGGATGACCCACCTCTCAACTTTCAGGACTTAAAGGATCTGCTGCTAATATCTTGGTGCCAGATACCACAGGACACATTGAGAAGTTTTGTGTAATCCATGCCTCAATGCGTCAGAGCGTTTTGGCAGCAAGAGGGAGACCTACACATTATTAGGCAGGTGGTTTTAATGTTGTGGATGATCAGTGTATGTGTCTGGAGTGTTCTTAAGTCTTATTCAGTGTAACACTACCACACTCTAGTGGAACATTAAGAGTACAACCCTTTTCAATACTGATCCATTGTACTGAAAACATACCATAATAATACAATCTTATAATTCCCTTAAAATAACTTCTGTGGTTGGCACCTCTTATTTACGTCTGTTTATTAGACTTGTGAATGGCAAAAAAAGTTTGCTTCGGCAAAATAGCTGGAAGGCGTCCACTACCCTCTAAGTAAAGTAATACTTCCGGATATTATTTTTAAACCTTTGCCCCTCTAATTTAAGACTATGCCCTCTTGTTGTGGTAGTTTCTCTTCTTTTAAATATAGTCTCTTCCTTTACTGTGTTGATTCCCTTTATGTATTTGAATGTTTCTATCATATCCCTCGTAAATTTTGCAAATCAGATTTAAATTTCAATTCACTTCAGTTTTGTGTTTAATGAAAGAGGGAAAATGGACGCCTTAAAAAAAGAGCAAATCAGCCAACTCTGATATTACCATAGTGTTATTAAACACCAAATCTACTGCCTAAAAACATACATCCAGTGATTTCTTTACCTATCACCAAACTGCAGTGAATGGAAATTGAATTGTTAAATGTAGGCTAAAGTAGCTAATTTGGAAAAAAATTGCAGTCAGCTATAGTTAAGGCTTGGCTACTTTATTCTAAATTTTAAAATGTAGTTTTCAATCCACTACAATTGCATGCTTAGTGAATAAATTCCAAACTCATTAACTGTAAGCACAAACATTCTAAAACATATAATACATATAATGTATTAAAATAGAAACGGCTATAGAATATGGGTCAGAAGGTATTCAATTAGAGAATTAATTCCTGTACATAAGGAATCTTTGACAACATTTAAGCAGCAAGATTAAGTATTTTAAACAGATGATTCTGAAATACAGACGACTTCGATAAAATGAGCGTCGAGGTGAATTGAGAACCAGTTTGCAAAGTTTATGCCAAAACTGCAGCTATAAAAAAAAGTAACGCTGGTCTCACTATAACTGCTCCCTTATAATCCTCGCTTCAGTCTCCCAGGTGGATTTATTGAAATTCATCAGAAGATTTTTTACGAGTCTCAGAATGTGTTCTGTATCAGGACACACCTGATCCCCCTGCTAAATCCTGTATGACTCAGGGGTTAAGTGCATCGGGTTGACAGCCTTTGGGTAGTCCACTACATCTGGAGTGCCAAAGGTTGCCTACCCCTGCACTACTACGTAAAAGGCCAGTCACATGCAGAGTTGACAACTTTCCCAGGTCATCAAATGATGCCTCCTCATGGATGTGCCTTGGACATATGTCCATTGTGGACAGTCACTCCTGAGCTCCAAATGTTGTATATTGTTGTCTCCATTGAAGGCACCTGTGGTAAAGCTTCCATAGCACCACTGGGTAAAGGGGCCGATTAGACGGACACAGTGAATACGACATGGGGTTAAAGTGTTTACAATTTTTTTAGCACTTAATGTAACACAGTGTTCTGAACTTCCAGCCTCCATAACAACTTTATTAAAATGAACTCATTATGAGGTCTGGAGTTTTCTTTGAGGCACGTCACAACCAAGCAGAAAAATTCTTTATTTTGACATTTTTTTCTTAATCACTATTTTGACCTACATTTTGTCACCCGTGACCCCACTTAAATCCACTGATGAACATTTTCAGTCTCCTGTGACAATAAGCCGCATAAACCAAGTAAAAGTAAAAAAAAAAAAGAATCAGGAAGACATGAAATAGGGAGGGAGGAACAGATGGAGCGTAATGGGGTAAATACGCGCAATATTGCAAAGAAGACGAAGAAGGATAGAGGTAGGAGAAGGTGGATTTATATTACTTCTAGTTCATAAACAGGAAGTCAGGCTTGATTATATCATAATGAATTGAGATGTTACCATAGTAATAAATAAAGCACACAAATAACTTTTGGAAAAGAAAGATATAATTATTCAACGTATACATTATATTTTTTCAAGATGTATTATTGTATTATTATATAATGCTTATAAAACCAATATGGACTGCACCTGTATGTACACAATTATATACCCTAATATCAGGTAATTCCAAGTCACAAAGCTTTCCTGTGCAAAGGAGAATACGATCTGACGCTCTCTAGACTTCTCTATATTTTCCTATGCTACGTAAATAAAGGACCACATATCCTACACTAGGAATATCATTTTGTAACATTTCAGCTTTCATTTCATGCGGGGGGGACAGGTAATGGGGAAATCCCACCGGCCCCCCTTTTGCTGCAGCCGCCCGAGCGCTCTGCAGAGAGCCTCAGGCGGCTGCAGCTTTGCCCGGGCTGGTGCGTCCATGAGGGTGCACCGCCCGGGCACAGCCAGAGGAGAGGGTTGCTGACAGGAGGGAAGCGCTCAGCGCTCCCTCCTGTCACTCCCTCAATGTAGCGTGGCCGAGCCCTGTATGGTCCGCCGGTACAGGGAGCATCTGTCTCCTGTACCCGGCCGGACTAAAAGTGTCAGGGTACCTGTGGTCTCTACCTCCGAAAGAGGTAGAGACTTAGCTGTTCCTCCATCCAGACGGTCTGATGGCTCCCTTCCCCGCGGTCTATCCGGTCATGCTAGGCCGGCCGCGAGGGAGTGACTGCCTTTTACAGCATCTAGGCAGGAAGTAGTCATCAGGACACTCCCCCGGAACAACCTGTCAGTCAATGGCTGCAGGACCAATCAGGACGCCTTGGAGGCGTGGTTACTGCTCTGAACAGGGTATTTAACAGAGCTTCTTTCATTAGCTCATTGCCCTGTCGTGGTTCTAGCTTGTTCTAGTCACTCAGTGCTTGTGTATTCTATTATTCCTTTTGGTTTTGACCCGGCTTGTTTACCTTACTCTGCTTATCTCTGTTACCCTTGATTCGGCTTGTCTCTCGCTTACCTGTCTTCTGTTACCCTCGACCTCGGCTTGTCTTTGACCATTCTATACTGTACTACTTACGTTAGTCCGGCCATTCTAAGGTCTGGTATACGTATCTGGCTACTGTTTGTACTCTGCGTGTTGGATCCCTGTCCCGATCCTGACATTACGACAGGGCCAATGGATCCTGCAAGTACAAACAGTCAGCTGGCTGCTCCTGATCCTAGGTTTGAAGCCATGGATCACAGAATGGATCAGATGGCGCTTGCGCTACAGGCTCTATTAGCTTGTGCCAATAACCCACCAGAGGAGATACGTAATACCCCTGTTTCTCCTGTCTGTTCAGGTCTAGAGGTAACCACAGGGGGTTCTTCTTCTCGCATTACCCCCCCAGTACGCTATGGTGGGGCTCCTGAGAAGTGTCGTGTTTTTTTAAACCAAATTAGTATCCACTTTGAATTGCAACCTCGCTCTTATCCTACAGATAGGGCAAAAGTAGGATTTATTATCACCCTACTCATTGAGAAAGCTCTGAGATGGGCCAACCCACTATGGGAGAACGATAACCCATTAGTTTATAACTATAATGCATTTGTAGCTGCTTTTAGAAGAACATTTGACCCTCCAGGTAGAAAGGTTAATGCAGCCAGATTACTGTTGCGCCTGAGACAGGAGAACCGAACACTGGTGGATTATGCACTAGAGTTCAGGTCTCTGGCGGCAGAAATCAAGTGGAATGAGCAGGCGTATATGGATGTATTTTTGAATGGCCTATCTGATGTAATCCTTGATGAGGTTGCTATCAGAGAACTCCCTGTGAATTTAGAGGATTTAATTTCGTTCATCTCTCGTATAGATGAACGTCTAAGAGAGAGACAGAACACTCGAGAGAGGAACCAGAGACCTTCTTTTAGGTTAGCTCCTGCTTTTCCAAGTCCTGACTCCACGATATCTTTGCTTACTGAACCTATGCAGATAGGGTATACCCGCCTCTCTGAGGAGGAAAGACAGCACAGGAGAAGAGAGGGTTTGTGTATGTATTGTGGAGCCAAGGGTCATTTACTCTCGAACTGTTCTAACCGCCCGGGAAACGCTCGCACCTAAGTCCCTCTAGAGGACAGGCCTTGGGTGTTTCTATTTTGTCCTCTACTCCTAATTATAAGGATCACAGGCTTCTGCTACCAGTTTCCTTAACTTGGGGGAAGGAAGTAGTAAGGGCTATGGCATTGATAGATTCCGGTGCTGCTGAGAATTTTATCGACCAAGCCTTTGCTAGTAAGAACAATTTTCCATCCCAGCTAAGGGAGACACCTTTGGCCGTTGAGGCCATAGATGGTAGACCACTACTAGACCCTGTTATCTTTCGTGAGACCGTACCCATTGATTTAAATGTTGGTATCCTACACGTGGAGAATTTATCTCTTCTGCTCATTTCGTCTCCTTCCGTTCCCATAGTTCTGGGGTACCCATGGTTGAAAAAACATAACCCTATTATCGATTGGGAGTTAGGAGAGATACTCTCGTGGGGCCAGGGCTGCCAGGATCGGTGTTTGTGCAAGGTTTCTCCATTAGCTAATATTAACATACCGGAGAATCCTACTCAGTCCACAGAAAGACAAATACCAGACCTTTACCTAGACTTAAGGGCAGTGTTTGACAAGAATAATGCCGATTCTTTGCCTCCACACAGGTCATTTGACTGTAAGATTAAGCTGCTACCCGGCACTATGCCTCCGAGGGGCCATGTATATCCTTTGTCTGTTCAGGAAAACTCGGTTCTAGAGGAGTATATTCGGGAGAATTTAGAAAAGGGATTCATCAGGAGGTCTTCTTCTCCGGCCGGGGCTGGGTTCTTTTTCATTAAGAAGAAGGATGGCACGCTGAGACCTTGTATCGATTACCGAGGCTTGAATAAAATAACTGTCAGAAATGCCTATCCTATCCCACTGATTACCGAGTTATTTGATCGTCTTAAGGGCTCCAAAATCTTCACCAAGTTAGATCTCAGAGGGGCTTACAATTTGGTGAGAATCCAGCAAGGTCACGAGTGGATGACGGCATTCAATACCCGGTATGGCCATTACGAATACACTGTTATGCCATTTGGACTATGCAATGCTCCTGCAGTATTTCAAGATTTGATTAATGAGGTACTTAGGGAGTTTCAGCATGATTGTGTTATTGTTTACCTGGACGACATACTAATACACTCTAAGGAGATTGAGACTCACCATAGACAGGTCAGAAAGGTATTACACAAGCTGCTGCAACATGGTCTATATTGCAAATTGGAAAAGTGCAGTTTTGATCAGTCTCATGTAGACTTTCTTGGATACGTGATTTCTGGGGAGGGTTTTAAAATGGATCCTGTAAAACTCCAATCTATTTTAGACTGGCCCTTGCCCAAAGGACTCAAGGCTATCCAAAGGTTTATTGGTTTTTCCAACTACTATAGGCACTTCATTAAAGGATACTCCTCTATCATTGCGCCTATTACCAATATGACCAAACAAGGGGCTGATACTAAGTTCTGGTCTAAGGAAGCTCTTGGTGCTTTCAAGACTCTCAAGGAACTTTTTGCCTCGGCTCCCATTCTAGTCCATCCTGATACGACTCTGCCTTTCTTGCTCGAGGTCGATGCCTCTGAGACAGCAGTTGGGGCTGTTCTGTCTCAAAGGTTAGGGGTGGATAAACCGTTACACCCTTGTGGTTTTTTCTCTAAGAAATTTTCTGGGCCTGAGAGCAGATATGACATCGGGGAGAGGGAACTGTTAGCAGTCATTAAAGCCTTAAAGGAGTGGAGACATTTGTTGGAGGGGACCCTACACCCTATTACGATTTTGACGGACCACAAAAACTTGTCCTATATTGGGGAGGCTAAGCGCTTATCCTCTAGACAAGCTCGTTGGTCCTTATTCCTGACTCACTTCAATTATGTACTGACTTACAGACCTGGTTCTAAAAACTCTAAAGCCGATGCATTATCTCGCCAATATGAACCTTCTACTGTACCTGAACCAGTTCTTTCTTCTATAGTTCCGAAATGCAATATCATTGCTAATACGAATCTCAGGATTCATTCTCCATTACTGGCCGAGATCATTAAGTTGCAACATCTAGCACCTAAACAGACTCCTGCGGGCCGTCATTTCGTTCCTCCTGCTCTTCAACTGGAACTTTTACAGTGTTTACATAATAGCAAGATGGCGGGACATCCTGGTATTCGCAAAACTTACGCGTTGATCTCTAAGGACTTCTGGTGGCCTGCTTTACGGAGGGATATTGAGGAGTTCATCGCTGCATGTGAAGTTTGTACTAAAACCAAACAACCCCATACGCTTCCATGTGGATTCCTGCACCCCTTGGAGGTTCCAGAAAAACCATGGTCCTGTTTGGCCATGGACTTTATTGTCGATCTACCTATCTCTAAAAGACAGACTGTTATCCTCACCGTGGTTGACAGGTTTACTAAGATGGCACACTTCATTCCCCTGCCTAAACTCCCGTCTTCTCCCGAATTGGCAGAGATATTCGCTAAGGAGATTTTTCGCCTACATGGGATACCCTCTCAAATTGTATCGGACAGAGGCTCCCAATTTGTTTCCCGCTTTTGGAGGTCCTTCTGCTCTCAACTTGGTATTAAATTAAACTTTTCTTCTGCCTATCATCCTCAGTCTAACGGAGCTGCTGAACGTACCAACCAGAAAATCGAACAATATTTACGATGCTTTGTTTCTGAACACCAGGATGATTGGGTCGGTTTGATTCCTTGGGCGGAGTTTGCACACAACAATCTCGTTTGCGATTCTACTCATTCAAGCCCCTTCTTCATGAATTATGGTTTTCATCCGTCTATTCTTCCTTCGGATTCCCCTTCCCAGGGGGTGCCATCAGTTGATGTTCATGTTGCCAATTTGAGGAAGTTGTGGGATCAAACTCGACAAATCCTTGTGCACAACTCTATGTTGGTCAAGAAACACGCTGATAAACGTAGAAGGGCGGCTCCGGTCTTTGTTCCAGGTGATAGGGTATGGCTGAGCACGAGGAACATCCGTTTAAAAGTGCCCTCCATGAAGTTCGCTCCTCGTTATATTGGACCCTACAGGGTGCTGACCCGTATCAATCCAGTTGCGTATCGTTTAGCTCTTCCTAATACCTTACGCATCCCGAACTCGTTTCACGTTTCATTGCTGAAACCACTCATATGTAACAGATTTTCCTCCACAATAGCCCCTCCTCGCCCCGTTCAGGTGGAGGGTCAGGAGGAGTATGAGGTTAACTCTATTATTGATTCTCGAATCTCCCGGGGGAGAGTACAATATCTGGTTGATTGGAAGGGATATGGTCCTGAGGAGAGGAGTTGGGTACCTCAGGAGGATGTTCATGCTCCCCGTCTCCGCAGGGCGTATCACTCTCGCTTCCCATCTCGTCCCGGTTCATTCCGCCCGGTGGGCGTATCTGAGAGGGGGAGTACTGTCAGGGTACCTGTGGTCTCTACCTCCGAAAGAGGTAGAGACTTAGCTGTTCCTCCATCCAGACGGTCTGATGGCTCCCTTCCCCGCGGTCTATCCGGTCATGCTAGGCCGGCCGCGAGGGAGTGACTGCCTTTTACAGCATCTAGGCAGGAAGTAGTCATCAGGACACTCCCCCGGAACAACCTGTCAGTCAATGGCTGCAGGACCAATCAGGACGCCTTGGAGGCGTGGTTACTGCTCTGAACAGGGTATTTAACAGAGCTTCTTTCATTAGCTCATTGCCCTGTCGTGGTTCTAGCTTGTTCTAGTCACTCAGTGCTTGTGTATTCTATTATCCCTTTTGGTTTTGACCCGGCTTGTTTACCTTACTCTGCTTATCTCTGTTACCCTTGATTCGGCTTGTCTCTCGCTTACCTGTCTTCTGTTACCCTCGACCTCGGCTTGTCTTTGACCATTCTATACTGTACTACTTACGTTAGTCCGGCCATTCTAAGGTCCGGTATACGTATCTGGCTACTGTTTGTACTCTGCGTGTTGGATCCCTGTCTCGATCCTGACAAAAAGGAAGTGAACACTGAGTGTGCACTTCCTGTTAGTCCGCCGGGTACAGGAATCAAAAGCTCCCTGTACCCGCGGACAGTACAGAGCTCGGCCACGCTACAGCACAGGTAGGGGAGGGGGGAAGAAAAAAACAGGGAGGGAGGGGATAAAGAAACAGGGAGGGGGGGGATAAAGAAACAGGGAGGGAGGGGGGGGATAAAGAAACAGGGAGGGAGGGGGGGATAAAGAAACAGGGAGGGAGGGGGGTATAAAGAAACAGGGAGGGAGGGGGGTATAAAGAAACAGGGAGGGAGGGGGGTAAAGAAACAGGGAGGGAGGGGGGTAAAGAAACAGGGAGGGGGGGTAAAGAAACAGGGAGGGGGGATAAAGAAACAGGTAGGGAGGGAGGGGGGATAAAGAAGGAGGGAGGGAGGGGGGATAAAGAAACAGGGAGGGAGGGAGGGGGATAAGAAACAGGGAGGGAGGGGGGATAAAGAAACAGGGAGGGAGGGAGGGGGATAAGAAACAGGGAGGGAGGGGGGATAAAGAAACAGGGAGGGAGGGAGGGAGGGAGGGGGGATAAAGAAACAGGGAGGGAGGGAGGGGGGGGATAAAGGAACAGGGAGGGAGGGGGGAGAAAGAAACAGGGAGGGGGGAGAAAGAAACAGGGAGGGGGGAAAGAAAGAAAAGGGGGGGAGAAAGTGAGTGACAAGGGGGGGCGGAGGGAGAGAGGGGGAGAAAAAGTGACAAGGGAGGGGAGAGAAAGAGTGACAAGGGAGGGAGAGAGAGAGTGACAAGGGAGGGAGAGAGAGAGTGACAAGGGAGGGAGAGAGAGAGTGACAAGGGAGGGAGAGAGAGAGTGACAAGGGAGGGAGAGAGAGAGTGACAAGGGAGGGGGAGAAAGAGAGTGACAAGGGAGGGGGAGAAAGAGAGTGACAAGGGAGGGGGAGAAAGAGAGTGACAAGGGAGGGGGAGAAAGAGAGTGACAAGGGAGGGGGAGAAAGAGAGTGACAAGGGAGGGGGAGAAAGAGAGTGACAAGGGAGGGGGAGAAAGAGAGTGACAAGGGAGGGGGAGAAAGAGAGTGACAAGGGAGGGGGAGAAAGAGAGTGACAAGGGAGGGGGAGAAAGAGAGTGACAAGGGAGGGGGAGAAAGAGAGTGACAAGGGAGGGAGGGGAAGAAAGAGAGTGACAAGGGAGGGAGGGGAAGAAAGAGAGTGACAAGGGAGGGAGGGAGGGGAAGAAAGAGAGTGACAAGGGAGGGAGGGAGGGGGAGAAAGAGAGTGACGAGGGAGAGAGATTGACATCCATCACACACACACAATCACACAATCATGCCACCCTTACACACACAGAAACACACAATTCATCCTTACACACACTCAATGCACCCCGTGCACACACACACAATCACACAATCATGCAATCCTTACACACACAGAAACACACAATGCATTCCTTACACACACTCATTGCACCCCTTACAGACGCACACACTGCATCCCGTACATACACAGAATCACACCTTGCAGCCCTTACACATACAAACACAGATTCACACAATGCATTCCTTACACACATATCAGGACATCCCCTACACACTCCACCCCCTGTGAACAAACTCATTGGTGGAACGTGAAGGTGGACCCTGGGACCCAGACCTTGAGCTGTGTAAAGGGCCCCCAAAAAATGGAGCTGCTTCCCGTTCTCACAGAACATTGATTTTTGGGACCACAGTTACAAACAGCCTCCAGAGAGCCTGTTCTACACCAGACCAGTGGAGCCAGACTGCAGCTAGAGACCATCATCATCCTCATCTGGTTGTAAGTAGGCAATCTAGCATATTATTCGTGGCACTAATCTCTAATTTACCTCACATTAAAGAAACACTATAGTCCCCAGAAGCACTGCAGCTTAATGTAGTGGTTCTGGTGTCTATAGCCTGTCCCTGCAGGCCTTTTAATGTAAACACGGCGGCACTCCAGCACTGGCGTTAGTTAACATGGCAGAAAAATAATTGGAAAGGGTTAGGGGGGCTACTAATAAGGATAGGGGGAGAGGGGTAGGTAGAAAAATAATTTGAAGGGTTTAGGGGGGGCTACTAATATGGATAGGAGTAGGGGGGAGGTAGAAAAATTATTGGAAGGGGTTAGGGAAGTACTAATATGAATGGAAGAGGTAGGGTGGTTTCTAATATGCATGGAAGGGGTAGGGTGGATTCTAATATGCATGGAAGGGGTTAGGGGGTACTAATATGCATGGAAGGGGTAGGGGGTTAAAATGCGTGGAAGGGGTAGGTGGGGTTCTTTTGTGCATGGAAGGGGTAGGGGTGGTTCTAATATTCATGGGAAGGGTAGGGGTGGTTCTAATCAGGAGGATCCCGGCGCTGTATCCGGGTAAGTAAAACCCCTTCCTTGTAGTGTCCCTTTAATGTTATTATTTAATCATTTATATAGCGACTGCAAATTCCGTAGCGCTGTACAATGGGATAAACAACTCCTAGTTTACGGAATAAGAATATACCCGGCGAGTAAAAATGCTATCCCCCCCAGATTTTTTTGGGTTCCTACGCCCATGGCCTCAACCGCCGGTCATGGTTGGTGGGCAAGGAGAGACCACTTTCAAGCCCATCCCGATTACTTTTTCTTAAAGAACAGATTGTTTTATTACTTTGTTTCTCTGGTATAGGAAAGATTCCAGATGCCTCTAGCACAGGAGATCTTTGGTATAGTTATTTACTATAGGGGTCAACAGCGATTTGGATTTAGGCACTGTGTGTTTAAGAAGAAATAAATAAAAAAAATACTGTTTTCTCTGTAGCTCCATGACAGTTCAATTACAATATTATTCCTTTTTAACAACATCACAGCTTGTCTCTCTCTTCCTGCGTTGTCCTTGGTGAAGAAGCCAGATGTAACGAAGTAGAACATGCAAATAAAAGCTAATTTTTGGAATAATGCATGATATCCCTGTTTGATATTTCACATAAATTATAATTATTTCTAGAGATGCAGAACATTAATCATGAACCTGCCAAAAGTTTTAGGATAGGAAACGTCAGGAACAGCAGGAGGCAGTGATGAGGAGAAGAAGATAGGTACTAAAACAGATGCTTTTGTCTGTTCTCGGATAATATGGTGCCTTATTGTAAGGGACAGTCTTGTAGTAGGCAAGTTAACTACGCCGGTTATTATTCCAGAATCGGTTTAATCCAAGTGAGAGAACTGTAGCAGATATAGGTGGTCTCTGGCACTCAAGCTGATGTGCAACTCTCTTAATGCTCAGTCTTAGACGGGTTTTGGGTTCTGGAGCAGCTGTAGCACTTCCCAAGAAGGAAGATGATGTTAAATAGACAGGTAGCCACTCTTGTAAATTGTGACTTGCAACAAATTGACAATAAATTAGCAAAATTCAGTTTGACAGCAACAAGAAAAAGTATGGCTTGTATTTATCATTATTGACATCGATATTTCATGGAGTAAGTAATGGTGATGTTTGCCATGGCCTCAATTCTTCTTGGACTGAAACGCTCATCACTATTCTATACCACGATATTGGGGCATTGATTGTAATGTTATGGACAGAAGTCATAGTTTAGGATATGGTGGCAGATATGCTACCAAAAAGGCATTTGAAATCTAGAAAACACTTTAAGTACACTTTAAACCCTTAAGGGCACAGCTTTAGAAGTTAAAATTTCCATCATGGGTCAAATACCATAACCACTACAGATTACGATAGCGGTAATGGTGCAAAAAGTTTATGGGCTCTGGCATTACTTACCTCCACAGAGCCGCGCAGACCTCCTCCTGCCACGCGGTTCGACCGCTCAACGCAAACTCGCGGCACACTGAGGGAGACTTACCTCTTGCCCTGTATCCAGCACTGGGGGCTGGACGTTATTCTGTGGCTGCTCCAACATTCTCAGCACACCTGTGGCTGATCACCAATGAGCCAGGTATAAGACACTGCCTCTCCCTGAGGGCAGTGTCAGTTCATTGACTCTGGTTCGAGTATTGCTGTTTCGTGTTCCAGTGTTCTCCTGACCTTGGATTGTTATTTTGTTGTACCCTGACTTCTGGCATCCTCTGACCTCGGCTCTCTACTCGCTTATCCTGATTTCTGGCACCCACTGACCTCTGGCTTTCCCACGACTATTCTCCTGGTTTATCCGTTTCTGTACTGCGACTTGGAGCATTAACCTGCACAGCCCCCGTGCACAGACTCACAGGCCAGGTGAGTTCTTACCTGACCACCTTGGCCTGTGTTTAATTGCAAGGGTGAGCATATATCTGCGCTACAGACTCCCAACAAAGGTAAGCCGCTACAGAATGAACTGACCATTATGGAGTCCGCAGAGATATGTAAGATGCTCACCTCCCTTGCTCAGCAAGTGTCCAGCCTGACCCAGACTGTTTTGGAACTGCAGCAAGAAGTTTTATTTCTTAAAGGCACAGTACGCCCAGTCCCAGAACCTGCTTATCCAGAGCCGTTTGTTGTGATGTCTGACAGATTTGATGGTTCCCGTTCCTCCTACACAGCATTCAGACTGGATTGTGAACTCCTTTTTGCCCTTAAGCCTAGAACTTACGCCACCAACCCTATCAAAGTCCGCTCATCTATTAACCTGTGTACCGGGCGGATTAAGGTGTGGGCACACCAGAAGCTGCAGGAAAAAAGCACTGTCTTGGACAGCTGGGAGTCATTCATGACCGCAATGGACTCTCAGTGCGTTGCCTCCAGGAAAGCTACTCCCAAGCCTGCTCCATATACCCGCAGATCTCGGTTACCTAAAGAAAAGGACTCCTACCAAGTCCCCATCATGTTGCAGCATGAACCCACCTTCAGGGACCCGCCTTGTAACCTGTTTATACTCAAGCTAGCCATGAAACTCCACTGGACACGGAGGAACCCATTGAGATAAGATTTACCAGAACTAGATTGCCTCCTAAGGAAAAAGACCGCAGGAGAGCCCATGGCCTATGCCTATACTGTGGGAAAAGAGGGCATTTCATCTCTCTCTGCCCAACTCGTCCACCTAGGCCAAGATCACTTCTGTCTGGTACCATATGGACTTATCCTGTCATCCCGGCAAGACAGCCTGGAAACTGCCAGCCCTGTCCCCGTCCTGTAACACAAAAGGGTACCCAAACTACTACAGTCAATGTTACCAGTGTCCCTCAAGAACCTGCAACCAGTACCCCTGAGGAATCTCCACCTCCTGCTCCAGAAACATCTGTACCTCTTCTTAATGACACTTCTGTTCAAGCAAGCACTATCGCCACTTCCTGCCTTGCCAAAAAAGTTCTACCACCTGACTGCACGTATGCCTCAAATGGCACAGTTGTATGCAAACGGGATCTAGAAGTATTAGAAAAAGCATTGAAAGCTGCGAATGCCTCCCCTGTGAGAACTACTAGAGCAAAGGCTACGGTAGGTGCTGTGTTTCCCTCTAATCTGGAAGAAGGCCGTACGTATGGCATGGATGCCTATGGTAGAACGTACCTCCTGCCAGATGAGGTATTCAATCTCTCAGAGGAGGCAGGTAACAATGAACAACCAAATCACACCCGGAGGGCGTTCTTGAGGGAGGGGTAACTGTCACGGTTCTCACCGCGACATCCAGATGGCCAGACGAGGTCGCCCCAGAAGTGCCCGATGAGGGACTTGAACCTGCTCTCTTGCCTCTGAGCCACTATACAGCTCTAGAAATTGCCTGAAGTATAATCTTGCCTTGTATCCAGCACTGGGGGCTGGACGTTATTCTGTGGCTGCTCCAACATTCTCAGCACACCTGTGGCTGATCACCAATCAGCCAGGTATAAGACACTGCCTCTCCCTGAGGGCAGTGTCAGTTCATTGACTCTGGTTCGAGTATTGCTGTTTCGTGTTCCAGTGTTCTCCTGACCTTGGATTGTTGTTTCGTTGTACCCTGACTTCTGGCATCCTCTGACCTCGGCTCTCTAATCGCTTATCCTGATTTCTGGCACCCACTGACCTCTGGCTTTCCCACGACTATTCTCCTGCTTTATCCGTTTCTGTACTGCGACTTGGAGCATTAACCTGCACAGCCCCCGTTAACAGACTCACAGGCCAGGTGAGTTCTTACCTGACCACCTTGGCCTGTGTTTAATTGCAAGGGTGAGCATATATCTGCGCTACAGACTCCCAACCAAGGTAAGCCGTTACAGAGGCATTGAGGCTAGTGGTGTTGTGCAGAGAGGCACTGAGGCTAGATGTGTTGTGCAGAGAGGCACTGAGGCTAGATGTGTTGTGCAGAGAGGCACTGAGGCTAGATGTGTTGTGCAGAGAGGCACTGAGGCTAGATGTGTTGTGCAGAGAGGCACTGAGGCTAGATGTGTTGTGCAGAGAGGCACTGAGGCTAGATGTGTTGTGCAGAGAGGCACTGAGGCTAGATGTGTTGTGCAGAGAGGCACTGAGGCTAGATGTGTTGTGCAGAGAGGCACTGAGGCTAGATGTGTTGTGCAGAGAGGCACTGAGGCTAGATGTGTTGTGCAGAGAGGCACTGAGGCTAGATGTGTTGTGCAGAGAGGCACTGAGGCTAGATGTGTTGTGCAGAGAGGCACTGAGGCTAGATGTGTTGTGCAGAGAGGCACTGAGGCTAGATGTGTTGTGCAGAGAGGCACTGAGGCTAGATGTGTTGTGCAGAGAGGCACTGAGGCTAGTGGTGTTGTGCAGAGAGGCACTGAGGCTAGTGGTGTTGTGCAGAGAGGCACTGAGGCTAGTGGTGTTGTGCAGAGAGGCACTGAGGCTAGTGGTGTTGTGCAGAGAGGCACTGAGGCTAGTGGTGTTGTGCAGAGAGGCACTGAGGCTAGTGGTGTTGTGCAGAGAGGCACTGAGGCTAGTGGTGTTGTGCAGAGAGGCACTGAGGCTAGTGGTGTTGTGCAGAGAGGCTTGAAGACTATGGTGAGGCCTAATAGAAAGCAGTTGTTGTTGGGGGATTCCATCATAAGAGGTGTGGAGATGGACAATGGTGGTCTTGTGAGGTGTCTTCCCGGAGCTACTGCTCACAGAGACAGGAGACGTATCTGTAATATTGTTAAGCAAGCAAAGCAGGAAGGGGAATTGGATGTACTTGTCCATTTAGGGACAAATTACTTGGCTTGCAATGAGGTTTCAGAGGTTAAGGAAGTTTTTAGTGTTTTTGCCAATGCTATACGGCAGGTTGCTTCCACACTGTCATTCTCTGAAGTTCTGCCTGTGCATAACACTCAGAATGACAGGCGGATGCGTGTTAGGGACTTTAACTTGTGGCTTAGTGAATGGTGTCAGGAGCAAGGATTTGACTTTTTCTCATGGTAGCTCTGTTTGGAATGGAAATAAACTGTACAAAAAAGATGGTTTGCATCTTTCTCAAAAGGGAACAAATGTTCTCAGTGAGCAGTTCAGAGGTTTTGCTAGGATGTATTTAAACTAGGAGGGGGGGCAAAAGGGTGATAAAACATCAATCCAATTGTCCCCCAAAACAAGGACAGAAGGTGCCTGTAGCAAGTGTGTTAAAAAATGATAAGCTTAGAGTCATGTCTACAAATGCTCGCAGTTTAGGGAATAAGATCCATGAACTTGTGGCAATAATGGCAACTGATAGTGTAGATTTAGTCGCTGTTACTGAGACATGGTATAATGAGAAAAATGACTGGGACATAGCCATACCAGGGTACTCTTTATATAGAAAAGACAGGGAAGGCAAGAAAGGGGGAGGGTGGCCCTGTATGTGAAGGATAGCATAAAATATAGCCTAATAAAGGTTAGTGAGGCGAACATAGAGTCAGTTTGGGTTACGTTAGAATTTGGTAATCACACAGTAACTCGTGTAGGTGTGATTTATAGGCCCCCAGGACAAATTGAAGAGTTAGATAATCTACTAGTTGAAGAAATAGCTAAAATGACAATGAAGGGGGAAGTTATCATGATGGGTGACTTTAATCTTCCTGATGTAAATTGGAAAACAAAAATAGCTACTTGTGCCAGGAGCACACATATTCTAAACTCCCTACTGGGATTGTCTCTAAAACAAGTCGTTGAGGAGCCAACTCGTAAAGAGGCCATACTAGATTTAGTGTTAAAAAATGGAGATTTGGTATCAGATATTACTGTAGGTGAAAGTTTAGGATCCAGTGATCATCAGTCAGTGTGGTTTAATATAAGAACAGTGACTGAGTCACACCACACAAAAACAAAAGTTTTAGACTTTAGAAAAACAGACTTTTCTAAAATTAGAATATGTGTAAAGGAGTCATTATCAGACTGGAGCAATTTAAATGGAGTCCAAGAGAAATGGGATTATTTAAAAGTTGCACTACGGAAGGCAACAGAAAATTGCATTAGGCTTGTCAGTAAAAGCAACAAATTCAAGAAAACACGGTAGTACTCCGCAGATGTGGCTAAAATAGTAAAAAAACAAAAAGTTTGCATTTTGTAATTGTAATTGTAATTTTTGTTCGATATTTACAGATGAAAATGAAGGAAAGGGACCTCAGTTAAGAAAAAGGATAAATGAGTCATTTATTACACGTGAGTTTACAGAGGAAGAGGTTCTATTTCAACTGTCAAAAGTAAAGACAAATAAGTCAATGGCCTGATGGAATACACCCAAAGCTATTAAAATAGCTTAGTGGTGTACTAGCAAAACCATTAACATATTTATTTAACCAATCATTGTTAACAGGAGTAGTCCCAGAAGATTGGAAGTTAGCGAATGTTGTGCCCATTCACAAGAAAGGTAATAGGGAGGAGTCGGGCAACTACAGGCCAGTAAGCCTTACTTCAGTAGTGGGGGAAGTGATGGAAACCATGTCAAAGGATAGGATTGTTGAACATCTAAAAACACATGGATTTCAAGATCAGAGACAACATGGGTTTACTTCAGGGAGATCATGCCAAACTAATCTTATTGATTTTTTTTGATTGGGTAACTAAAATTATAGATCAGGGTGGTGCAGTAGACATTGCTTACCTAGATTTCAGTAAGGCTTTTGACACTGTTGCACATAGAAGGCTTATCAATAAACTGCAATCGTTGAGTTTGTATTCCAATATTGTTGAATGGGTAAGGCAGTGGCTGAGTGACAGGCAACAGAGGGTTGTAGTCAATGGAGTATATTCAAAGCTTGGGCTTGTCACCAGTGGGGTACCTCAGGGATCTGTACTTGGACCCATTCTCTTTAATATTTTTATTAGTGATATTGCAGAAGGTCTTGATGGTAAGGTGTGTCTTTTTGCGGATGATACTAAGATATGTAACAGGGTTGATGTTCCAGGAGGGATAAGCCAAATGGCAAATGATTTAGGTAAACTAGAAAAATGGTCAGAGCTATGGCAACTGACATTTAATGTGGATAAGTGCAAGATAATGCATCTTGGATGTAAAAACCCAAGGGCAGAGTACAGAATATTTGATAGAGTCCTAACCTCAACATCTGAGGAAAGGGATTTAGGGGTGATTATTTATGATGACTTAAAGGTAGGCAGACAATGTAATAGAGCAGCAGGAAATGCTAGCAGAATGCTTGGTTGTATAGGGAGAGGTATTAGCAGTAGAAAGAGGGAAGTGCTCATGCCATTGTACAGAACACTGGTGAGACCTCACTTGGAGTATTGTACGCAGTACTGGAGACCGTATCTTCAGAAGTATATTGATACCTTAGAGAGAGTTCAAAGAAGGGCTACTAAACTGGTTCATGGATTGCAGGATAAAACTTACCAGGAAAGGTTAAAGGATCTTAACATGTATAGCTTGGAGGTAAGACGAGACAGGGGGGATATGATAGATACATAAAGGGAATCAACACAGTAAAGGAGGAGACTATATCTAAAAGAAGAGAAACTACCACAACAAGAGGACATAGTCTAAAATTAGAGGGACAAAGGTTTAAAAATAATATCAGAAAGTATTACTTTACTGAGAGGGTAGTGGATACATGGAATAGCCTTCCAGCTGAAGTGGTAGAGGTTAACACAGTAAAGGAGTTTAAGCATGCGTAGGATAGGCATAAGGCTATCCTAACTAGAAGATAAGGCCAGGGTCTAATGAAAGTATTTAGAAAACTGGGCAGACTAGATGGGTCGAATGGTTCTTATCTCCCGTCACATTCTATGTTTCTATGTTTCTATGTTAATCTTTACTAATTACCAATTTTTCTGTTGTTTAATGTTCTCACTGGTAACTTTTTAATTTGCATATTCAGGTAAATTTGCATATCATGGTTTCTGGAGGCAGGAAAGAGATTTCATGTTAGTTATTGACTTCCCCGTCCCCTTTATTAATATGTTTATGTGTTATTATATTATAAGTGCCGGTATGTTTCTCCACAATATTTGGTTTTCTGTATTTATTTGAGTGTGTTCCCGTAAACTTTATGTAATGACCATATGGGCTGGTCCAAAGTAAAAAATAAAGCTTTGTATGTTAGTTCCTTTTGGAACTGTGTGTCCTGTGGGGAATTTTAGGGATCCCAGCAACAGAGTCTTTGGACCCGTTGGCTGACTGCATGATCCCTCTAACCCAGGGGCAAAAGGATTGTAAGGCCTGAGAGCTGCAAATATCTTTGTAAAGACAGGGGCAATTGCTATAAGCAGAGCTTCAGAGGAATATGCGGAGGTAACGATACCTGCCTGGAAGGAAAATTGTAGAGGCATAGGCAGAGGGGATGATACCTGCCTTGTAGAAAAGAGATCCAGAAATGCCCTTCTCAAGCTTTGGCGACTGGGGCTGAAGCGTTCCATGGCCCTGGCAAGAGGCTAGGAAGCAGACTGGACGGAGGTAGATGGTCGGAGTACAGGAGCTCCGTCAAAGTAGCAACCTTAGAATTATCCAAGTTGATATTTAAAGACTCTGGGTCAAACTGTACCCAGCGGGGCAGTAGGACAAAGTTATATCCTGTAATGTTCTATATTTATTTTTGTTAGAGGTTCCCCAAGTAGCTAGCCTTAGGACGACCTAGTGAGTTCCATATATTTCCCTCCCAAAACTAGTGAGTATCAACTGTGAGAGTGATCTAAATAGCTCGTAAAATACAGGATTCATTTTGTTGCCTAAAACTTTCCACTATATCAATAAACCCTTAGTCCTGGACATGCAGATGCATCTTGACCAGACGTTCAGTGATGTGCAGTTTAAATTCTTGCTGACCACCATGGGCATCTGCAGTGCCAAGGTCACTGTTTGTGAATTTTTCACCCTTACCGATACACTACTTCCAAGAGTTAAAAGAGCTGCAGGACCAATGCTGCTTGCGAACGAGGGTCAGAAATTGAAATATTCACTCAGCACAGCTCACATGGCTTCACCGCGCACAAGTAGCTGTAATTAATTTCAGTCAATGCCTTTGAATTTAACATGAATATAAATTTAATTCTTACCACTCCCCAGGCTATATCTGTGCAGAGAAATTAAATCAAATCTTTAGACAGATGTTCGAATGACCCATCTGAGCAGACTAAACGAACTGGTAGAGTAAGCATCAGCAAGTATTTGTTATCCCTGAAGCTGTGATCGTATGAATAAGGTTCCTCCAAGCCTTGGTTTCCCCTCAGTTTCTCACTGAACTAAACTCCTTGTCACCAGGTCTGTTGGGTTGGAATTAACTAAAATAAAGGAGTCTCCTTAGTTCACCCTCACTTCAAAGTGGCTGCCACCACATGCGTTGGCGCAGTTATGGGCGCCCATATAGCAGCCTTCCTGCAAGCTTCACCACATTCAAACCCCCATCAGCAATTCCATTTTGATGTCCACGTCTGTGATGCTATAAGACATTTTTAAATATAAGAGCACCATTCCATAACCCCTTTACCCACACAAGGAACCTCTTTTTGGGCTATGGCTTTGGTGCTTCAATATGTCCAAAATGTCTAATTGCGCTTGTGTTAACCGCATCTGACCTTAGACTTAATTCCAACTCTAAAACTATGGTTCCTGCTCTGACACTGGCTTTATGCTGCCTATATAAACATATCTAAAAACCTCCACCAATGAAAACCAATGTGAATTTAAAAATATATATTTAAAAATCATCTTAAGGGGACACTATAGTCACCAAAACAACTTTAGTTTAATGAAGCAGTTTTTGTGTATAAATCATGCCCCTGCAGTCTAATGGCTCAATTCTCTGCCATTGATGAGTTAAATCACTTTGTTTCTGTTTATGCAGTCCTAGCCACACTTCCCCTGGCTGGGACTGATACAGCCTGCATGAAAACAAAATGGTTTCACTTTAAATCGGATGTTACTTAGTCTAAAAGTTTTTGTTTTATCTCCTACTCTGTAAATTAAAATTGAAATACATACAGAAGAAAATCTAAACTAAACAGAATTTTCACTAAAAGTAGTATAAACATTAGATGACTCTTTACAGGAAGTGTTTAGGAAGACTGTGTAAGCCACATGCAGGGGGGTGTCACTAGGGCTGCATAAACAAAGTGATTTAACTCCTAAATGGCAGACACTTGGGCAGTCCGACTACAGGGGCATGATCTATACACCAAAACTGCTTCATTAAAAAGCTAAAGTTGTCTTGCTCACTATAGTGTCCCTTTAACTTAGTAAAACTGTACAGCTTCCCAAAGGTACCTCCCAAATGGTAACCTTTTTTTATATCAGAAGTATGTGTCACACAAAATAGGGACACCGCTGTTAAAAGAAAAAAAAAATAACACATAGTGTAATATGTCACAATAGTAAACTAAAATAGTCAAATAGTTTACTATTGGGTCCCTGAGGAAGTCCTGGCAGAGGACGAAACATGTAGGACTAATTCTGGAATAATTAACTTTTTTGATTTATTATTTTGTGGAGTTTTATCTATTTTTTACAATCTATTTTGATTATTAACAAAGCAATTACTTACCCTTCCCTGGATTCCTGATTGTGGTTCCTGTTGCACCTTGGTTCCGGCAAGGAGGAATCCAGAGAGGGAAAGGAGTCACTAACCCCACTCCCTCCCCCCCAATACCATTTGGGGAGGCACCCTTAGGGCAGCACTAATGCCATCACATTGTGAGTATTACCAGTAAAAGTGCCATTTTGATATTGATTGGAACATAGTACACTATTATTTATTTATTACAATTATTTATTTTAACAGCTGTATCCCTATGCTGTGTGATATCCAATATTACACAACATAGTATCCCGGCCTATGCCTTTATTTGCTTTTTAGCATTGTGATTTGCTGGTCTGATTTATATTATTGATACTGACTATGATGTCTCCAGATAACATTTCCTTGTACTCATTTTGTAATGCTTAAAGGACCACTATAGTGGCAGGAAAACATACTCGTTTTCCTTGCACTATAGTGCCCTGAGGGTGCCCCCACCCTCAGAGACCCCCTCCCGCCGGGCTCTGGGGAGAGTAAAGGGTTAAACACTTACCTTTCACCAGCGCCGGGCAGGGAGCTCTCCTCCTCCTCTCCGCCTCCGAACCTTCCTTTCGGCTGAATGCGCATGCGCGGCAAGAGCTGCGCGCCTATTCAGAGGCGCAAGCGCCTCTAGCGGCTGTCAGTGAGACAGCCACTAGAGGATTTGGAGGCTGGATTAACCCTATTATAAACATAGCAGTTTCTCTGAAACTGCTATGTTTATAATAAAAAGGGTTAATCCTAGAGGGACCTGGCACCCAGACCACTTCATTAAGCTGAAGTGGTCTGGGTGCCTAGAGTGGTCCAAATGGTTATCGTTGGCAACGATGTTAACCAAACATTCCAATCCTTGCTGGAAACCACATACAGCATAAGTGATTAACTGTTTTTGAACCATCACCTCTGTATGATTGTCCAGCCCCTGACATTGAATACAGCTGTGGAACCTCTGCATCGAATGACTAAAAGACATGGAAAAATTACCAGGTAAATGTCTAGAGAGAACAGAATGGAGCAGAGATATTGGAGGAACACAAGTATCCTTCTTCCTTAACTGCCAGGCATCAAGGATCCATAAAAAATACAAAATGAATATCAGTAGTGGGATGATGTGTATTGTGAAAGTACAAGGCCCAGAGTGCCAATGTCTGTTTGAGTAGTTCTGGTTGTGCAATCTGCATTTGCAGTCTATTAGTTTCCATGGTAACTACTTTACTTTTAGACCACTGCCCCAAAATTCTGCTTTACACGTTCCCCATATTTCTGTAATATTCCTTATTACCCTAGGCCAGGTTGCATGCAAAGACCAGCAGTTATTCTCAAATACAAAGTTTTATAGAGTACAATGTGTAATTAGACAAACTAACACAAATAGGGGGTAGACTGCGTGCGCCTGCATGTGCTGGTTCAATGTTGTGTTTGCTGGCTCAGTTTTGTGTGTGTAGACGTTTAAGTGTTGTTAGTGTGTTTAGGGGAGGCTGAGTATGTCTAAGTGTATGTGTTTTTCCCTCTTCCTGCTTACCTGTGGAGAGCACCCCCTGGCTGTCTGTTGGAGGGTGAGCAGTATTCATGGCCATCCGGTGGGGGAGCATTGAGGTCTGCACCATATCAGTTGTAGACCACTTAAAGAGCTCTCTCATAGTCTGGTGGCCTGCCAGTGACTCAATGAGGAACACTGGATAGTGAGGGGGCACAGGGGGCATAATCTGGCTCTACCACCAGTGCGCAAGCTCTTTATTATGCCAATGGCACTTCCTCAGCTATAGATAAGATGGATGCTTCCAGCAATCTATCATCCGTAGCCTAATCCATATAGATAAAAATGTTTTCTTTGGACTAAATGCAAAGCCTCGTGGCAGAAGAACCTACACATTTTTGTTAGGGTAATAATATCTTACATTTATTTTACTTACAATGTCCTCTTAAGCAAGCCTCTCTTTTCACCTGCTGGTTTCTTTTGACAGTAGTTAGACTTAACAAGTCAAAACAGCCAGATATGCTTAACACCTCATAAAAAATACGGCCCTTAGGGGCTGTGTGTGAACATACGCTGAAATGCTAAATTATTTATATAAGCTTGTTTAATTTTTACCTTGCCATATGGCGCTAGTTTTGAGCTCTTCCTATGTGCATAGGTGTAAAAAGTGGAACGCTATAAAGTATTGACAAATTTACATTACCAGCAGGGGTAGGAGGGGAGGAGGGGGTGGGGGGTTATGTATAAAAGTGTTTGGGTGAAGATGACATATTTGGGACACAAATACATTCTTCAACTAAGTATGGAAAGTCTCAGCATGAAACAGGTACCAATGCTCAAACTTCGGGAAAATAGAACGTTCATCTATTGCTTAGGAAATTTGTTGCTTAACATGAGTCAGACAGAAAAAATGTCTTTATTACAGTATTTGTTACAGCCGCAAAGAGCAAAACATTTTAGCAGCTAACAGGCAGAAAAACACTAGTGGAAAAAAACACACAAACTAAAAAAACATTTATGGGGTCCATGAGACCCCTGTGTTTAACCGAAGAGATTGGGGTTGTACTGTCATTGGTTGACTTTGCTCACTAACCAAGCGGTGATGGCTCTTCAGACTTGCAAGAGCTCTCTATTATTAAAAACACCCTGGCAGGTTTGTTGTTTTTTTTTATTAGGCGGGGGGTTGGTCAGCTGTTTTTGTAAAAATATTTTATAATCGTTGCATTTGGTGTGATGGTTTAATTATAGCCTGTTTGATATGAAAAGATAGAGTTAAGGAAGATAGATAAGGAAGATAGAGTTTCCTGGGGAGGAGGTTGAGGTAATTTGTGAGTGTTAACGTGTAGGTGCTTGGGGTCCTCTAGTCACTGTGGGGAAGGGGTACTGCTTGGGATCAAGGGACCATGTATCCTCTAATCCACTTACTATGGTCATTCACTGGGACCCTACCTGGCATATAGTCCCCTCCACCCCACCACACATGGGGTGGCAGAAGCGGTAGGGGCTGCTACTTGTTACTGCCTTCTCTCCACCCATTCTCTACATGTGGGGTGGAGAAAGAAGGACACTTGGGCCGCTCCCCAGTTATTATTGTGTCCAGAGGGCAGTGTGTCAGGCGGAGATAAGAGACCCCATTAGCTCCCTCCAATAAATGCTGTGGTCTCATAGATCCCATTAACATGTTTTTTGTTATGCTTTTTCAGAACTAGTGAACAGAGAAGAGAGTACTATAGCAGTGCTGTAAGGATTCATTTAGATTCTTACCCACCTCAATGGTGATGCTCAGTTAGTGGGACTTGTCTATGGTCCACCTAACCGGAAAATCTAATCCAGAAAGTTGGCGGTAGTTTTACGTAGAGATATGCATGGGATAAAAAAAATTCGGTTCGGTTTCGTCAGCACTTCGGAATTTGGAACATCTGTAGGGCTCCCTAACCCTACCCCTGTCAACATTCACATAATTTTCCCTCCCTCTCTCGTTTTGCCACTTTTCAGATATCCAAAGCAATTCGTCACTTCGGGTCGGTTCATCTCTTCGGAAATGGGTCACTTCGGACATTCGGGAGCATCCGAATGTCTGAATTTCCCGAAATTTGTCCGAATTCACATTTGGAACAAAACAAATTGCACATGTCTAGTTTTACTAGATTTGGATTCTTTGGTTTTAGCAAGGCTGGAGGTTATTTTACCTGCTGATTTAAACCAAATAATGCATCACATTTTGCTATAGAAAAAGCAGAATAAGCTAAAAATGGTAAGTCAAAAATATGTAAAAATAAACATTTAACTGTTTCCAGATCACATTATTGCACTATAACTTCGCTCCAACCTTCATCTAGCATGAAATAAAAAAAACAAATGTCACTAGGTAGAATAAACAGTTCTAATATTGATTGATTAATATACATTTATTTTGACATGTAAAACCTACACAGGCATCGTAATAACTATTATACAGGTACAAAAGAAAATAAAAATAGGGAGCTATATTCTACAGTCCCCTGCCCTGAAAATGTGTTAAACATTTAAATAAATATAATTCTTTTCAGATTTAAAGGGACACTGTAGGCACCCAGACCACTTCAGCTAATTGATGTGGTCTGGGTGCTGTGACCCTTTTGCTACATTGCAGCTCTAAGTCTGCCCTCTGTGGCTGCTTTCCTATGGGAGGTCTAATGCGCGCGTGCGCAACCATTGCTCCGCATCCGCATTAGTTCTCCCCCGTTGGCTGACGTTGGCGGGGGAGGAGCATGGGAGGAGCCTGACCCAGCACCGAAAGGGGGGAGTGGGTGCGAGGGATGGGGGCACTCCAGGAGCCTATAGTGCCAGGAAAATGGGTTTGTTTTCCTGGCACTGTAGGATCTCTTTAAACATTTAAATTCCTGACTTTTATTCTTTTATTCTTTGAGGTTGCAGGTGGGTGTAATGTTGCATAGTTCCATAGCTGAAAAGAGACTTGTGTCCATCAAGTTTAGACTTCCTCACATATGTTTTTGCTGTTGATCCAAAAGAAGGCAAAAAACCCAGTCTGAAGCGCTTCCAATTTTGCAACAAACTAGGAAAAAATTCCTTCTTGACCCCAAAATGGCAGCCAGATCTAGCCTTGGATCAAGCAGCTATTACCCCACTAATTAGAAATTTTATCCCTGTATGTTATGTTTTTGTAAGTATTTATCCAATTGCAGTTTTAAACATCTGTATGGACTCTGATAAAACCACTTCTTCAGGCAGAGAATTCCATATTCTTATTGCTCTAACTGTGCCATGATATCCTTCTTTAGAACAGGTGCCCAAAATTGCACAGCATATTCAATGTGTGGTCTTACCAGCGATTTATAAAGAGGCAAAATTATATTTTCATCCCAAGAATTTATACCCCTATGTATGCATGCTTGTCAAAATAATGTTACTCAACCTTCTGAAACTCTTAGATGCAGATTGTCCCAATGTGTGTTTTTCTCTGTTATGGTGTGTATCCACTAAACACTGATTTGGATTTAATCTAAGATAAAATGACCAAAATTGGGAAAAAAAATCTTTACACAGTTCTGTTTGGCTAAGTGTGTGACAGGCGTTGCTTACAGCAGCAGAAAGGCTGTTAGTTTGACTGATTGCACAAAATTTTGACATAAAATATATCACTTGATGCCGGTAAAAACAGCTCAATGTACACAGTGTGACCCCTGCTTAGATCACATCAAGGAGGCTGCACTCACATGCTGCACACATTATTCCCTCGTCTAGTTGTCATGGCAACACATATTATAGAATCTTCATGACATCGCCTCACTATATTCTTGGTCCACCCACTTACCCCTTTCATGCCTCTGCCCTGAGGGTTGTCAAATCAGCATCCGAGACCTTTTTCCTGCCGAGCGAGAGCATTAAGTGTCTCTCAGTACTCTGGCAATGGAATGGTCAATACAAATAGTTCCTTAAATTACTGACCCCAAGGATGTTGGTCAAACTGTTGATTTCATACAAACATACAAAATTAAGCCCTGCACTCAAACCCCTACTACTCCTGGGCAGCAGCAATGACTATAGTGCACATCAGCCCCAATACATAAAAAAAAAGAAAATAGTTTCCTACTATCCCAAATCCATATGCACATTTAAATGATTTTAAGTATCACTCCAATGGTGAGCTTCTATTTAAATGGGTATTGGAGTTATTTAAATGTGCAGAGAGATATGGGATATAGCGCATGTAACATTTTCGTTTGGTGTCGATTTCATAAATTAGTATAATGTTTCCACGAAGGATCTCAGCCAGTGGATGGTCAATGATATCTTACTGCTTGTCCTATGGTATGTAGACAACGGCTACACACTTTAGAGTATTAATTAGTGCATTATATTGAAATATTATCAGACAACATTATGTTAGCGTAACACACCCCTTCAACAGCGCACACAGAAAGGGTTAAGCATTAAGTAAAATTCTGGATCAAAGTTCTTTAAGTGAAGCGATCACTATAGAAACCAATGGATTGTTTCTGATGATTGATCACTTTTAGGTCATCCCCCCCTGGTTGTTTTTGCCATGTAGCGGTAGCGGTAGGGGTAGGGGTTTTCCCAATAAAAAGGCAGCAATATATACAATGGGATACAGTATACATGTACCACTTCGCTGCCAGTACCGTAGCATGAATTAAGAACACTCAGCGTCTCAAATAAAGGAGCCCCAGATACAATTAAATGTCGTAAACCATTTAGTTTACAATATGTACACCCAAACAAATTGTTAGAATTTCTCATGGAGCGATATTTTATTAAGTCTCTCCCACTGAATGGATTAGTAGGACGATTCAGAAAGCAATTTTCAAATCTGTTTTACTTATTCCGAATCACCACGACGATGTGAATTGCGCCGAATGGTTCCTATTGTCCGGTTCGGCAAATCCGTTGACTCCGGCAGCTTCTAGATGTCGTGGTCTAATTTTTAATTCAAAGACTTCTTTATTATTCAGGATAACATGAAAGAAATGTTATGCAATGCAACATCCTAAGACTATTTGTGCCATAGAATGTCCCCTGCAATTTGCCTCTTTGCAATATGTATATATTTTTTCTTTAACACAGGCAAACACAAACACTATATTTCATTGCCGTAACAAGCAAACAAACAACATAACAAGTAAACATATACACGGGAGTTTATGCCACAATCGTGTTTACTCCCATACAAGCTGTCTTCTTGATTATTCTGCAAGTTCTAGATATGTATCGTGCGTCAGCCTTGATTCCTAGTAAATTGATATATTCTGCTTCTTGGAATTCATTGTCCAGTAGTCCTGGCCCACCAGTTTGCTTCACATTTTGTTCCAGCCTTCTTTGTTTTGGAAGGGTATACCTGTTGTTAGAACAATTTGTTTACATAGAAATATAGAATGTGACGGCAGATAAGAACCATTCGGCCCATCTAGTCTGCCCAATTTTCTAAATGCTTTCATTAGTCCCTGGCCTTATCTCAAGTCTAGGATAGCCTTATGCCTATCCCATGCATGCTTAAACTCCTTCACTGTGTTAACCTCTACCACTTCAGCTGGAAGGCTATTCCATGCATCCACTACCCTCTCAGTAAAGTAATACTTCCTGATATTATTTTTAAACCTTTGCCCCTCTAATTTAAGACTATGTTTAACTCCAGCAAGTGACTTTCCACGCACTACAACCACTATGCTAATTATTATTTTCTTTTTAAGTTTGCAATGTCTCCTCTTGCATGTCTTCTGCTGTACATGACAGGAGTAAAGGCTCACTACACACATCCCAGGGCCGATCTATAGATTTGAATTTGTGTAGATACTAATCCAACAACTTGGCACACCTGAATATATATATATATATATATATCAATCTCATATAGATTTCTCATGATATAAAAAAAATACATTGATGCGTTACTAATCAGTCTAACCATAGACAGTATAATTACATTACTAATATAGAGACTGACACACAAAATGACACATGTGGAAATACGCACCCACACATAACCTGACGTTGGCTGGCGTGGCATATATGCTCGGAGATGTTGATGCATGTGTCACTGTCAGCACCCTTTAATTAAACCAGCAATGTGATGCCTCTAATCGCAGATTAAAGGGGGAACCTGTATACTCTGTGGGGATAAGGTTTTTCGATACTTGAGATCTGCATTGGTAAGCAGTTTTCAGGGCACTCTGATCAGGGCACTTTGTATCAAAAAGACAACGGAGCCTTTAACTTTGAACCACGCACAAACGAGCATAGAATGTGACGGCAGATAAGAACCATTCGGCCCATCTAGTCTGCCCAGTTTTCTAAATACTTTCATTAGTCCCTGGCCTTATCTTATAGTTAGGATAGCCTTATGCCTATCCCACGCATGCTTAAACTCCTTTACTGTGTTAACCTCTACCACTTCAGCTGTAGGGCTATTCCATGCATCCACTACCCTCTCAGTAAAGTAATACTTCCTGATATTATTTTTAAACCTTTGTCCCTCTAATTTAAGACTATGTCCTCTTGTTGTGGTAGTTTTTCTTCTTTTAAATATAGTCTCCTCCTTTACTGTGTTGATTCCCTTTATGTATTTAAATGTTTCTATCATATCCCCCCTGTCTCGTCTTTCCTCCATGCTATACATGTTAAGATCCTTTAACCTTTCCTGGTAAGTTTTATCCTGCAATCCATGAACCAGTTTAGTAGCCCTTCTTTGAACTCTCTCTAAGGTATCAATATCCTTCTGAAGATAGGGTCTCCAGTACTGTGTACAGTACTCCAAGTGAGGTCTCACCAGTGTTCTGTACAATGGCATGAGCACTTCCCTCTTTCTACTGCTAATACCTCTCCCTATACAACCAAGCATTCTGCTAGCATTTCCTGCTGCTCTATTACATTGTCTGCCTACCTTTAAGTCATCAGAAATAATCACCCCTAAATCCCTTTCCTCAGATGTTGAGGTTAGGACTCTATCAAATATTCTGTACTCTGCCCTTGGGTTTTTACGTCCAAGATGCATTATCTTGCACTTATCCACATTAAATGTCAGTTGCCACAACTCTGACCATTTTTCTAGTCTACCTAAATCATTTTCCATTTGGCTTATCCCTCCTGGAACATCAACCCTGTTACATATCTTAGTATCATCCGCAAAAAGACACACCTTACCATCAAGACCTTCTGCAATATCACTAATAAAAATATTAAAGAGAATGGGTCCAAGTACAGATCCCTGAGGTACCCCACTGGTGACAAGCCCAAGCTTCGAATATACTCCATTGACTACAACCCTCTGTTGCCTGTCACTCAGCCACTGCCTTACCCATTCAACAATATTGGAATCCAAACTCAAAGATTGTAGTTTGTTGATAAGCCTTCTATGTGCAACAGTGTCAAAAGCCTTACTGAAATCGAGGTAAGCAATGTCTACTGCACCACCCTGATCTATAATTTTAGTCATCAGTCTTCAAAACATCTCTGCTATTCCAACATTAACATCTCCTATATTACTACATTACATTATTTGCCCCAGCTAGCCTGTTTTACTGTTTTGAGATTCTAAAAACTGTAACAACTGTACCCAAATCATGGCAATGTTGGGCAGTGTAGTGGGAGGTGGGGAAGCAGGAGGCACAGTGGTGGTAGGTGAGGGAGCAGGGGAAGGGTAGTGGTTGGTGGGGGAACAGGGGGCACAGTGGTGGAAAGTGGGAGAGCAGGGGACACAGTAGTGGTAGGTGAGGCGGGGGAGCAGGGTTCACAGTGGAGGAAGGTGGAGGAGCAGGGGGAGTGTGGTGGTAGATGGGGGAGTAGGGATAGTGTAGTGGTAGGTAGAAGAGCAGAATAAGTGTAGTAGTAGGTGGTGGAGCAGGGGTGGTTTAATGGTAGGTGGTGGAGCAGGGGACACAGTGGAGGAGGGTGGGAGAGCAGGAGTAGTGTGGTGGTAGGTGGGGGAGCCAGGGCAGTGTAGTGGTAAGTGGGGAGCAGGGGCACAGTGATGGTAGGTGGGAGGAGCAGGGGTAATGTGGTGGTAGGTGGGGGCAGTGGTGTATCCTGGTTTTGTGCAGCCCTAGGCAGGACAAAACTCAGGCGCCCCCCTCCGCCCCCACCCAACCCTTCCCTCCGCCCCGCCTTCTAAATAAACACACACACACACACACACTCACTAACAGACATACTCACACACTAACAGACACACTCACACTCATACTGTTTTTTTTTATTTATTTTTAATTTACCCCCCCAGCCTCCTTACCTTTGGGAATGCTGGGGGGGGGGGGGGGGGGAGTTCTCTATCTCCCTGGGGTCTAGTGGGGCTGCCGGTTGGTCTGCTGGGCTGGTTGCAGGGCGGGCGGCGCTGGCGGGCAGGCGGCTGGCAAGGGAGCACTTCCTCTCAGCTGTCTGCTCAGCTCCCTCGCGCGCCACAGAGTGAGGCTGGAAGCCGGAATATGACGTCATATTCCGGCTCCCAGCCTCACTCTGCGGCGCGTGAGGGAGCTGAGCAGACAGCTCAGGGGGAGCTCTCCCTCGCCAGCTGCCTGCCAGCCCAGCATGTCAGTTAGCCGCACCTGTCACTTGGCTCCGCCACGTTTCCCCTCACTGATAAACCCGAGTGGAGGATAATGAAATCCTCCACCCGGGTGCTGTGCGTCCTCGCTACACAGTGCAAACTGTATTAGGGGAGTGCTCTGAGCACCCCTCACAGATGCCCTCGGGCATTCATATGCGAGCTGCTATGGCGCCCTGTGCGGCCACACAGCTCGCACCCCTAAGGCCGGCCCTGATTCCCCATCAATATGTACATAGGCTTGGGTTTTGCAAATCTGCCTTAAACGTGCAGCATCTCTCTCTGTTTACGTATAAACTTTAAGGCACAATACACATTAATGACAAGAGTCCTCGGTCACTGTTTTTCATACTTACTTACATTGTGTATTGTTTTCTCTTATATCCCATTACTGGCTGAGAACCAGTGTCCAAACTGTCTGCTAATGACATTATCAATCATCAGTTAAAGGGAGCCCTATTCTTTTGTTCAAACTCCATATATAAATGGTGGGCCAAAATTCCGAGTAGGGTTTGAGGAGTCAATAACTTTTTGATTAATGACCCAATTTCAATGATATTACATACAATGAATGCTTAACGTATGGAGATTTGTTTGACTAGGTACGGACAATGACATCTATTAACTGAGCTCCATTTGCCGCCTCTAAAAGTCAGGCTCTTTCAATTGCATTAGTTAATATTTAAGGCTCTAGGGCTTCCAGCGAGGTCACCCCGCACCAGACGGTGCATTTGGTATGATGCAATTGGTGCTAATGAATTATCTATATTTTCTGTACCATAGAAACAACAGTTTTGCTTACAGCAAAACCATTTAAATGAAAAAGAGATTATTCATCAACTCATCATGTCTGACGAAATTCATTGTTTTCTCTGGCTAATTCCTTGTTCCGTCCTGAAATTATCCATGATGACTCTCCCAAGACTCCGTTATAATACGCACCTGCAACAACAAAAAATCTACCTACTAACAAATAAGTTATTTATCTGTGAGATCCTACTCTGAATTTTGGCCCACCCTGTACACATGGACCACATGCCAGGCATAGCATCACAGGTTTTGTATTTCAGCGTACTGGGGCTCTACCTGATGTGCATCATTCTTTTTAATGACTTCAAAAAAGACAGGGAGAAGGCAGTGGAACAGTAACTGTTCTTATACTAGAATACATTGATTGTTGAAGTCAGACCACAAAACAAATTAAAACAACAAAAAATGTTATGCTAATATTATTATTTTGGGGGATAACTTTTTTATTTTTTGTCTGTATGAAAAATTTAAATTCTCAAACTCTTCAGGATATTATGTTAAGTTTCTTTTTTACCCATGAGACATTAGACCTGTTTTAGAGACACGCTATCCTTGCACTCAAAGAGTTGAATCAAACTCTGACAAAATAGTTTAGGGTGCTAATGTAAAAAGGTTTATTTCAATATGTGTATGCGAAACAACACTTCATTTGTGAAAGGTATGGAAACAAAATACACAAAGGTTCAAGACAATGATGACCGATGTTTGCAGTAAAGTTGCCCTGTAGATTGAACGAGCATTCTAGGGTAAATAGTTCACAAAACACCTGTTGTGCCAAGTCTAAAGGCTGGCAAAGCTTCATGCGAAGTATACATCACACTTATCTGGACGATTAAGCAGGTTAACAATTCATGTCCCTTTATCCCATCCCAGCTCTCTCATGGTCCATTCACAGTTATGGGATGTTCTCATTGGTAGCGGAATTATATACTGCTTTCTTGCTGTGTCCCAAAAAGTTGACATTACAGTTCGGAACAGTAGGTTACTGTTAATTAATTCTAATTGGAAATGTCAAGATACAAATTTGAACAGTGTTTGTTACTTCATCTCTATGTGGTCCTTTTGACATCTTCTGGCAAATCCAGATTCGATTCTTGGGCAAGAACTGCAACAAAACACAATAGAGAAGGCATTCTCCTATTAGGGAGGTAGGAGGTTGATATAAAGAACCCGAAAGGCAATCTCTGGTCCACATAAACAAAAAAACAAGAAAAAAGCAGGACAAACTGAACTAACAAATGTACTGGGATCACAACGACAACGTTTCAGCCAAGTCATCGGAGAAAAGCCCACTCCTGGGCTGAAACGCTGCTTGTGTGATTCCAATAAGTCTGTTCGTTCAGGACTACATGAGTGTTTGATCTTTTTTTTGGGTGTTTTTTTTTTGTTATTTGTTAAAGCAAGAACTGGAGCATAGTGAACCTGGCAGACGACATGAGCTAACTAGAAATAGCCCATTGTATAGAGTGGATGACCTGTTCTTAGCCCACACCCATGGCAGCCGCGCATGAAGTGATTCTGGGAATTGACTTCAAGCAGATATACATTGTTCATTAGTTTTTTTTTAAACTTTGATCACCACATCTAACCTCAGCAAGCCTGCTGTTATCAAAGAGAAGTACCAGGCTTGAAAATAATGCGGTCTATTCCCTTCCCTCCATCGTTTTATTGTTAAAATTATTTAATAATAATAATCATTGGCTTTTAGCCCATGTTTTGCCACCGTATGGATATCACATACATAACAGTAACATTTTTTTCTCATCTAATAAACATTAGAAGGCTAAGTGGATCCATCAAGATTTCAACCTTTGATCTTCAAAGTATACTTAGATTCTTATAGAAGACATATTGACCCACTAAACTATCTAACATACTACAGAAGACGTGTAATCATAAAGGGTAAATCCATGAAAATAAATTATACTAAAGTGAACCTAAGAGACAATGGTGCATGACTGGCATGAACAATGCCAAATAACAAGATAGTCATGACATTTTCAAGGCTTGACACAGCAGATTCAAATTAGCAAACGAAAAACAAAGTGAGGATCTAGCATGGAGGATACAGACAGCTGTGGTGAGAGATTGCGTCTCAAATTTATGTCCAGTTCTTTCACTCATCAAGAGTTTTGAAATAAACTAGACCTGGTTGAGAAAGCCATCTATAAATATCAAACGTAGACTTATCTGTATAGAAGTAATTATCAACTAAAATAAAAGATATTCCAAACCTTGAACATGTCCTCCGTAGGAATTGGGGTTAATTCTTTCTAATTTTGAGCTGCAGTACATCTAGCAGCCAAGATAGGGGTAATGTTGCTGAGTCTTTAAGAGAACCAAACATGTGTCTTGAAATTTAGAATTTAATTGTTTTCTAAACTTTGAGTATTTGAATTTTTGGAACTTTTCATTCTCTTGCTTTATTTTAATCTTAAGCATGCAAAACACATTGAAATTTAAATTTCTATACATCCATCATTTGGTATAAAATTCTGTTCATCTTTAAACATGTTAACTGGTGGAAAGAGGATTAAGATCCTCCTGTGCCCAGGCACACAGCCAGTTTGGGTTCCCTTTTGAGGAGGGCTGGCAACTTTTGTCTGGGGGGGCAAATTCAAACACAGCTGTGTATTTGGTAGGTCCTACTCACACTGAGCATGAACTGTATATAGATCTGACATGTGGAAACTGCGGAATTGCAAGGTGTTCCATCATATAGTAACAGTAACACCTGAATAATATGAAGGAACCAGGTCCGGACAGGCCATCAGGCAAACCGAGCAAATGCCCAGGCCATCTCCCCTGCCTACCTATGCAGAGCTGGTGCTATTTAAGCGCCGGCCTTGCTCTGTGCCATCAAAGATCTCTCTCAATGACCCAAAGGCACTCTGTGGTGGAGTGGAGAGTGCGGAGAGAGGAGGAGCATGGAGGGTCAATGTTCCTCCCACAAACTGGGCAATTCAGAGCATTGCTATAGATTACCATGTCAATGCTCCAAGTAGCTCACGAGAGGACTGAACTCTGACTGCTGCCAGAGGAGCTACAAGCTAGAGATACTGAATACCACCAGACCACCAGGGTTTTCAGTATCCCCTTCCCTGATAAAAAGGTAAGAAGGTAAGGAGGGTGGACACGTTTTGTTGCTTTTTAAAAATATAATAAAAATAAAATATTTGAATATTGGCTCACAACTTCCTCCCACAATATATAGGCCCTATAACATCCAACACAGTCACACATTACACCCTTCTCTCACACACTGCACCCCTCACACACACACACATGGAACCTCTTACACACCCCCTGCAACCCTGGCATACACATTGTACCACTCACACTCATTACACCATACACACACACACAGAACCTCTCACACACCCTGCTCCCTTCATACACACTGCACCATTCACACACATTGCACCCCTCATACATACGCACCCAAGGAACCTCTCACACACACTGCACCCCTCTCACACACTACACCCCTCACCAACATCCTGCACCCCGCACACACACTGCACCCTTCACACACATTGCTTCCTTCACACAGAGAACCTCTATCAAACACTGCACCCCTCACACACACAGCATGAATAACACATCCTGCACCCCTCAAGCACACACTGCACCCCTCTCACACATATGGAACCTCTCAAACACACTACATTCCTCACACAGGATGCTCCCTTCACACACACAGCACCCCTCATACACACAACCAATAAAACCATTGCATAGAATAGAGTTCCCTTTCTGCCAGCAGACCTGATTTCAGTTACATTCACTGTCCTCATCCACTAGGACGAGGAAGGTAATTGCAGGTCAAAGCCAAGGGTATCGTACCCTTAGCTGCATTGTCTACAATTACTGAAGTCTTCTGCACTTTGACTGGTTGAGAGGTGTAATGTAGATGCAGTGCTGCTGGGATCAATGGAGGAGGATACTCTGATAACTTCCATATGACAATATAAACCAATTTCCAACAGGAACAGATTGTTATAGGCAATGTCAAGCTGGAACGGCAGTCAAATAGTGTTGGATGTGTTGGATGTGTCTATGTGTTGGATGTGTCTATGTGTTGGGTGTGTCTATGTGTTGGGCGTGTCTATGTGTTGGATGTGTCTATGTGTTGGATGTGTCTATGTGTTGGATGTGTCTATGTGTTGGATGTGTCTATTCTGCAATAAAGTCATGAATGGAGCTATCTCTTTAGAACCTGCCAGGATATAATTAACTATCATTTGTGGTTTATCCAAAAGGACACAGACAAGAAGGGTCCAAGATCCAGAAAGGAGTTCAGTTTTTCCCCAGAGTGGGAGCATCAGGCTAGGATTAGAAGTGAGGAAGTGTCACTTCCAAAATCAGCACCAAATCCGTAAAGTAACTGGACCAAATGGATTTGTGCGGTCTGTCGCAGTCCCCCACCCCTGACCCATAGTCATCTTTACTGAATTAAAACTGCCGATACAGAACAGTGGTCTCACATTCTAGTCCTAGAGAACCTGGTGTAGACATTCCACTATGGCACTGTTCCATTCTCTGTACAGATTTATTATGTAAGCTACATTCTGTAAAAACAAAAATGGGTTTTAATGCATGCCTGAAAAAAAAAGGATTATTCTGCCCAATAGAAACATGGTATTTTTTGTTTGTATTATGTTGCTAATAGGAACATTAGAAGAAGTCATGTATAGGTGTGACGACAAGGTATTGAGATTCTTGGAAGGGATACAGTGTTTTAGTAATTTTCTAGGAATCCGGAGGCTCCTTTTACAGCATGTTAAAACTCAATAGCTTCCTTGGCAGCCACTTTCATCTGCAAAGGAACACATCATTTGGGGGTTCTTCACAGAACAATGAACTGACGATCACTGACAGACAATTCTCCAATGTGACCGCATTAATTAAGTAGTCTGTCTTGGCCTAAAGTTTGCGACACAGTTGTCAATTCACCACTCACTGTTTAGTAAATAATCCCTTATTCAGTAATCCTAAACGTTGCTCCGTGAAAGACTATTCACATACAAACTCTGAGAAGATGTATCTTCTGGCCTTCAACAGTCATTTTCCTAATCTAACAGTCATTTTCCTGTCCCTCTGTCTGTCTTTTCCCCCCACTTATCTCCAGACTGTTTTTTTTCTTACTATCCTCTCTTCACCCTCATCAATCTCTATTTGGTTCTCCTGCTAGTCTCATTTATCCAATTTTGTTACCTGTCAGTCTCAATTTTTTTCTCATCTCTCTCTTTACAATGCTTTCTCCCTCTCTCCTCCATTTTCTTTTCTTTATTCAGTTCTCTATATTCCGATTTCTCGCTCCCAGTCACCTTCCTCCGTAGTCTCTTTGTCTCGTTTATTATTTATTTTTTAATTCAAACAGGGTTATTAACTAAAGTAAGAATTACAAGTGAACTTCACATTAAGGTCAAGGAAGAAGTGAAACTGGAAGCAAAGCTGACTTAGATAAATTTGATTTCTCCTCCGAAATCCCTAATTACCTCTGAAATCCCCCCCAATTTTCTTCTGGTCTCTCGAGCACCAGTGTTTCAGCCTTTCCACTCATCATAATTCTTTGTCACCCCTAGGGTCTGTTAAAAACCAACTCCAAGTCTTTAAATCCCCGAAACCCACAAACCTTCAAACATCACTTCCAACCATCTCTTCATCTCACTGTCGTACAATTCTCCTCCAATCTGTTAATTATTTATGAACTCTCTCAATCCTTTTCACCCTTAGCCCACATATTCTATCAGTCCTGCTTCTCCAATCTCTGAATCCTCCATAAGTTCCACTTATCTTCGTATTTATATCTCACCTCTTTGCCCTGGCGATCTTTGAATTTGCTTGCTTGCTCTTGGAGAGTTTGAGAATCCACCAATTTGACCATATCACTGAGAATCTGTCCATTTTCCTTGACTCTCTTAAGCTATGAAAATGTCTTCAATTCATTGATGTTGCTACAGGGGGACAACTGCCCCCCTAGTTTATTCAGTGCCTTCCTCTGTGCCCCCATGCCAAACTTGCCCATGTTAGCAAAATAAGGTTATAGTGCACTTTAAGAGTGGGCGGCCTTAGCAGATATACTGCCTACTTGGACATAATCAAGAACATGCTGGCGACACTAGTATTTTGTCACTCTGCGTATGTGTATGTATGTATTAGGCAGCGTGTGTGTATGTATGTATTAGGTAGTTTGTGCGTGCATTGAACAGTTTGTGTATCTATGTATGTCTGTATGTGAATTTGTGCATGTATTAGGCAGTGTCTGTGTGTGTATGCATTAGGTTTGTGTGTATATGTATTAGCAGGTTTGTCTGTGTGTGTCTTAGACAGTGTGTGTGTGTATTAGGTAATTTGTGTGGGGGGGTGTGGATCTGTATGTATTAAGCAGTATGTATGTGTGTGAATTTGTGCATGTATTAGGTAGTGTCTGTGTGTGTATTAGAAGGTTTGTGTGTGTATGTATTACAAGGTTTGATTGTGTATGTATTAGGCAGTGTGTGTGTGTGTGTATTAGGCAGTGTGTATGTATTAGGTAGTTTGTGTGTGGAGTGTGTATCTGTATGTATTAAGCAGTTTGCATATGTATGTATTAGGCAGTTTGATGATTTCTCTGATTTGTACATGATCGATATCACAGTTGTGACCTCTGAATATGTTTTGTGTGTGTGTATATATATATATATATATATATATATATATAATTTATTTATTGTTTTATTTAGTTATTTATTTAGCTTTCTCAGTGGTCTGATTAAGAGAAAACACTGGTTCTTCATTACCGTCAAACGAAAAATATCTACAGAATAAGACAAATATCTACAGAATAAGACTAAGCTTCATACAGTACATATCATTGCTACCGGAACAAATTCCCATTTTTTGCAATCATACAAAATATTTTATATTTCTTCCAAATTTCAGAAATAAACAGGTTAAATGCAATTCTATTTGAGAGTAGAAACCATTTATTCTTGATTATAATAACCTTTTGTACGCACCAGTGCGTACACATTTGCAAACAGTTGTTAAATGGGATAATTGAGGTACTTAAATACATTTCTCTACAGCATGTTCCTGTGTATTTACAATGTAAAAAGGTGCAGTGCAGTTTTCTAACGCTCTTATCCACACAGAAGATATATGGTATCCTAAGAAACAGATACATTATTTTAGTATCCCATTATCTATTATTTATGAAAACAAATATTTGCAAACAAATTCTTCATTTTAAAGGAATTTCCTAATATTATTTTTTTTGTGATTAAAAGTCACAAACGCATAAAAAAACTAATTTTTTCCAAGTGTTTTATCCATACAGTTTTTCTTTCATTACATTTAAATGACATCAATAAAAGCACTATTTTTTTTTTTAGAACCAGGATAAAGATACTGTCCAGTTTTCCAGGTGTTCGATATGCAACTGAATAAAATCTCTTTGTCTATTCCTGGCCCCCTGTTAATTTCCATTACAGAATGTTTACAAGGCTTCCATTCACTTATAAAGGCAGTTGTCATTGATTTTTCAATATAGATGAAATGGCAATTATTGCTGAATGGTGCATGCGTGATTTGTATCTCATTCACAAAAAATAAGAAATGACTGAGAAGAATTTGGCTACACTGTGCATGCACACATAGCTTATCACTGATTTCTGTAAAAACTTAGTATGCCTCTGGGATGGGATAAGGGATCGGGTTTCACTTTAGGGTCCATTTATTCTGGATAGTGGGAGTCTACGAGGTCGAGCAAGGATGAGTACGATTTTTATGCTCTACTAAGTTTTAATGTCCAAGGGGGAGATTTATAATAGTTTTAAGCTCTAAAATGTAATGCAACGTTTTGAGATTGGGGGATCATCAATGGAAACTGCCTGATGATTTTATGGGTCGCTATGCTAATCACCACATTTAGGTCTAGATTTAAAAAATGTGGAACAAGCTTTTCAAACGATCACATTCTCTTAGAAAAACGTCAAATGGTTCATCGACAAATATTCCCATAGACTTTAATTGGGACTTTTTCCAACAGCAGTTGAAAAGACCATCCAAAAATATTTAATCGAGGCTTAAAGACCACTTTACCAATCACAATACCTTCATACGTTTTCTGCCAAGTTCCTGGTAATTGGTAGTTACAACAGAGCTAGAAATTCAAGGTTAGGGGCGATTCCTTGACCAACCTGAGGTTCTCACTAACAAAAGGAAACAGATGGAACATGAACGCCTATATATTAAAGGTATAGGCTGACAGTATCTACTTGAAAACGAGAGAAATCTCAATGTATCTTTCCTGGTAAAATATTTTATAAATAAATAAATCGTAGGGTCAAGATGGGAAATAGTAGCATGGTTAACTTAACCCTTGTCTTTAGGTAAGTAGACTAGCTTACCAGATATCAAAATACTCATCTTGAAACTGTAGTTGTCTTCTACCCAAGTTATTGAATTGATATTACAGAAGTAGGCTATCGAAATACCAACAGTTTGGGTAGAAATTACGTGAAAGGTGCATTGTGATGTAATGCAGTTGGAGTGAAGTTATACTACTTCCATGGGTAATAAGAACACACCTTCTCTGCTCTCTTAATTCTATGAGGGTACACATATTGTGATCTTTAGATAGCTCACTTTTGTAGGCATGTCTCATTTGTCTAGCAGGCTTACAAGCCAACTGCAGTTTTAGAATGTTTATAGGATATTATGTCTATATTTGGTACAATAGTGTCCTTATCTATGGACAAGGTGGAAGTAGAACTGCTATTGCCAAAAATTTGGAAGAGGGACCATGACTATCTCATCATCTAAATTTCTTGCATGCTATTGATTAAACAAGTCATGTTACGTCACAAAGCAGGGATTTTGCTATTTTAAAACATTAATACACATATTTGCCTTGAAGAGGAAACATTAAACTGAAATCCAAAAGCATATTTGGTCTTTTTTGGGTCATGCTACCTGACTTTTTAGTGTAGTTGTAATTGTGTTTAAATACTTTTGCATGTTTTTTGGTTTTGAAAATTGTTTATTAAACCTAAAACAGTATTTTGTTTGGCAGTCAACTCTGCAACTTTACTGTCCTCACTTTTTGGGCTGTCTGGGTGGCCAGGTATTGTGGACACAGCAAAAATAACTATTTCCTTGTTCCTTATTTAATAAGTAACTATGGTTATTGGTAGCTCTCTGTGGTTAGGTTTGGAATGAGATGAACATGTCACAGTGAGATTCAGATAGTTCTGATCCTATTCTCCACATCAGGTGGAACCTGCTTAATGGTGACCACAGCCAGGTCCACAGAAGATGTAGGTCTATGTGGCCAGAATGAAAATCACAGTGTATAATGCAATTCACAGCTTGTAATCATTCTGATGCAGACAGTATACAAGGACACGATTGAACCCAGGATCAAGTAAGTCTCCAGGCTTATCATAGGATAATAAATACCCTGCAAACTGCAGCCAAGGAACCAGGATGTAAAAAAGGCCTAATCTACCAGCAGAAACTCAGGAATAGAGCCAACCCAATATGAAGCTTAGAATTGAGGTGGCAAAAAGACGAATGACCAAACACTTAGTATCCTTGTAATGGGAAATTGATGCCAATTCAGTGTCAAAATGCCCCTATGTAAACTGTGTTCACAGCTCATCAGTTTTAGGTGCGTCTGCATGAATGCATGTAATAATGATGTGGTCAAGGCAAAGTAAAAAATTAACACATGAAAGTGAAACAGCTAATAGAAAACAGTGCAAAAACTATGCAGAGACCGATGCTACACAGGTATGAACAGGAACGGGTCAGAGGACACCCGGGGGTCATGTAGGTACTAACTGTGAAACCATTGTCTAAATAGGAATGGGCCAAGGATATTACTGTGTAACAACATGCAGAACTCAGGGCCCCGAAAGGAAGCAGAGGAAATGGAGATGCACATCAAACAAATGTGCACATCGCTTCATGGCCATGTTCAAGGTTTACCTTCAAGGCTAACCCTAGCATGTCTAGAGAAGGATGAAATGTGATTTCCTCCAGAGTTTTCCTCGTTAAAGACCATTGCCTATGGACATTGATAGTCCACCTTCCCATTCTGCAGCCCAACTCTTTCCCAACTATGTGTCCTCTTTATGGCCTGTAAGCTATCTTCATTGTTTCTAACTAGCTTTCAAACACACTTGTGTATGTACCATAGCCATATCTACTCCTTACTTCACTCCGAGCTACTCTTTCTCCTAAAGAGTAATTTTAACTAGCCCTTCAAACTAGTCACAATGTGTTCTAGCTAAGCTAGGACCTTTCTACTAGTATATCCCCTACCCATACTCCCTCTATAACCGTATCCTATTCAGGCATGTACCAGGTATGACTATGTCCTTCCATCCTTGTCCTTACATTTTTCAAGCCACACTCTCAACCTCCATCGTTCCCAAGGAGCCGTCAAACGATCCTCAATTCCTACTTCCCTGTCATCCACCCAATCTTTCTACTGAACAGTTGCCCAACCAATCTCCCTTTAAATCAGCCATGTCTATAGATACAATAGTACTCTCTACAAAGCCTCGACATTGTCCTTTTATTGTGGTAGTTACAATTTACTCTCCCAAATACATAAATTTAGCCATTTTGAAGATATACATTTTTCCTGTCCCCACTGATGCCGTCTTAGGTTGATCTAAAGAAATGAACGCAGTGGAATAATAGTCTGTGGTGTAATACATTCTTTATCATTGCACAGAAATAGAAGGGACCATGTGCTGTATGTAATAATCTCCCCTCTAGTGCTATTATTAGTGACCCCACGATGGTATTTACAAACAGACACTTGTTTTGGAGATGTCCAATGCAGATTTCCCATCCTGCATGTAACGTGTCATGGTTTATCAGCATCAGGCGAACATTTATTTCTGTTGTGATTTTTATATTTACTATCTGGGTTAATCTCTCTCCTTTCTCGTATCTCTCCCATCTCTGATCTCTTTGTTGTCACATTTTATCCTCTTTTGTCTTCTATATATCTACATCTCATTCCAACTGTCGTTTTCTCTCTCTTCCTCTCATTGTATCTTTCTCTCTCTTTCATGTATCTTCTCTCAATATCTTTATTCCATCTATCTCTGCATCCTCTCTCTCTCTCTCTCTCTCTCTCTGTATTTTCTCTTGCTGTTTCCCCCTCTCTCTGTATCCTGTATCCTCTCTTTCATTTCTCAACTTCCCCTCTTTCTCTTTCTTCTTCCCCTCTGTCTCACACTCTCTCTCTTTCTTCTTTCCCTCTGTCTTACTCTCTCTCTCTCTCTCTCTCTCTCTCTCTCTCTCTCTCTCTCTCTCTCTCTCTCTCTCTCTCTCTCTCTCTCTCTCTCTCTCTCTCTCTCTCTCTCTCTCTCTCTCTCTGTCTCTCTCTCTCTCTCTCTCTCTGTCTCACTCTCTCTCGCCTAACCTGGCAGCAGACTCGGTCACTGTCCTCAGCCTTTCTATTCCTCTCTAATCTGCAATGTTCAGCTTTACAGACAAACACAAGAGCATTCCCTGAGCTGCTGGAACACAGTTCGATTTTACACACAAATCTATTGTCTCTCTAGTAACTGCAGCAATGCATCCAGTCTATTTACACATGGGATAGGGGCTGCCCTTTTCATAATACAGGCTGCTGTGAACCTGCTTAATTCATCTGTTGGCTGTCCTCTCCTATCCAGATACAAATGTGAAATATATCTACTGCAGGAGAACAAATAGAACTCTGTGTACAAGTGGGGTTCACAGGGGATTGGGGGGCTGATCTGGAGGTTTGTTCCTGATTTCCCCATTCATTCGTCATTTTATGATCCTGGTTCTTTAAGTGACAGAGGAGGTTGTCTTGTGGTGTATATGAATTAAAAATACATTTTCATTGCTGCCTTAGCAGCATAATCATTGACAGGTTTATATATAAATCTGTTAAAATAAAATGTCAGCAGCTAATCTGGATTCTCTGTATTTAATGACATGTTTATCAATCTAGAATGTGATAACCTTTTCGATAATTTCTCCGAATTGTCACAGAAAATCTTGCAGGGTGATTCCATGTGTAAATCTGTATTGTTCTGGGCAATAAATAGCTGCTGTTATACATTGTGATGTAGAAGAATTAAAAGCACAGGACCATCGGGTTGTAAATATACAGCATTTAAATTGGCTCTGTCACCCCTCCACTTTGAAATGTCCAAAATCCGTCTCGGTTGCCCTGTTTTTTTTTTTTTGTTTTTTTTTAAACAAAACTTATTTGATAAGTTACAGATAAGGAAAGGTAGAGACTACTTTCCTTTTATTTAACCTGCAAGTTGACAAAAGTTGGAGCTTTGGTCATGCTCGACAGCCTTTGTCAACTTTGTCATTGGTTGGCCAACTTGTACTCACCTCCTTCCAGCGTTGACTCACTTCTGGGAGTGGTGCATCTTGGATCAACACCAGTCCATTGGAAGTCTGGGAGCCTTCCAGGTGAGGAGCCATCAGGAGCGGACGCAGGCAGGAGAGTTCCGCATAGAGCCGTCTTGGTGGCATTCCAAGCACATCATCCCGTGTCCCAACAGCTTACACCCCTACATCACAGTGTCAGAAGATACTTTAAGCCACATCCGGGACCGAACTCAAATATTTCTAATCTAAAACTGTACACCTTAGCAGCACACCAGCACACTATCGACATGTGCTAGACTGGACAATTTTTAGTAGTACACTTTTAAACACAACTCTGCCCCAGCGTACCACTCTCCCAAATACTACACACCCAATACGGCTCCCTCCAAGCCTACTCAAGCCTACTCAATTAGCTCACTCTACTCACAAATTAGATTTAACCTGGATTATACGACTACACAACAGGGTCTATCAAGGTGGGCAAAACATTTCCCAACACTGACACGACACATGAAACAAACATAACAACAACAACCGTCAAGCTGATTAACCTATTTCCATCACCTTTCAAGAAATGCATTTGAAAATTGCACAACATGTGTATTACTCGCCTCAAAAAAATTTCCCCTAAAACTCAGGGACTCGGCCAGCAGTTTGAAATGTGGGACAGGAGACCTCTACCTTTGGTTTTGGGGATGTGTGGGAATCAAAGCATTCTGGAAAAAATGAAAACATTTTATAACACAACTACTAGGTAGATCCTTCAGTATTCCCCCATTATTGGGCAATACCGGGGGTGACAACGGAATACTCAAATCGTGCCTCACTATTAGCCCATATGATTTTATCGGCTACTCGTAAAAGTATATTGCATTATGGGATATGTTCCACCTTCCCCTCTCCATTATCATTACTTTACATAAAAATTCTTCCTTACCTGCCAACCTTACATTAGCATATTAGATATTAGATAGAGTTACTCAATCCAAAATTATATCTGCTTTTGAATTTACAGACTGATACTTGACCAGAGTTTTAGCAAGTCCCCATGGCCTAAAAACATCAACTTCCCAAAACAAAACACTTCAAGCTAGTTGCCCTTGATATTCAATTATGGAACTTTGTGCCAAACTGCCCAAAGTTACATAGTTACATAGTTAGATAGCTGAAAAGAGACTTGCGTCCATCAAGTTCAGCCTTCCTCACATTTGTTTTTTGCTGTTGATCCAAAAGGCAAAAAAAAAAACAAAAAAAAAAAAACCCCAGTTTGAAGCACAATTTTGCAACAAGCTAGGACAAAAAAATTCCTTATTGACTCCAGAATGGCAGTCAGATTTATCCTTGAATCAAGCAGTTATTACCCTACATTGAAAGATTATATCCTTGAATATTCTGTCTTTGCAAGTATGCATCTAGTAGCTGTTTGAACATCTGTATGGACTCTGATAAAACCACTTCTTCAGGCAGAGAATTCCACATCCTGATTGTTCTTACAGTAAAAAAACCTTTCCTTTGCCTTAGACAAAATCTTCTTTCTTCCAGTCTAAACGCATGGCCTTGTGTCCTATGTAAAGTCCGGTTTGTGAATAGATTTCCACACAATGGTTTGTATTGGCCCCGAATATATTTGTATAATGTTATCATATCCCCTCTCAGGCGACGTTTTTCTAAACTAAATAGGTTTAAATTTGTTAACCTTTCTTCATAGCTGATATGTTGGTTGTGACAATTTAAGGGTGAGTATATTTAGTTAAGTTTGAGGTTTTAATGGTTTTATTTGGGTTTTTATTTCATCTTGTTTTCTTCTACATGTCTGTTTACAAAGCAATCCTTGTCCATATCTTGCTTAATACATCATATTGACTCATGGCAGAAATAAAATGTCAAACTGGAAGCCTGGGAGCCATCAAAGAAGATCCGATGCTCTTGGCATAACGTTGAAATACACAAGTTGCACCAGTCCCAGTACGGGGGGGGGGGGGAGGGGATAGAGTTAAGGATCGTGTTAGGGTTAGTGTCTTTGGGTTGGAGTTAAGGATAGTGTTAGGGTTAGTGTTTTGGGTTGGAGTTAAGGATAGTGCTAGGGTTAGTGTTTTTGTGTTGTGTTAAGGATAGTGTTAGGGTTAGTGTTTTAGGGTTGGAGTTAAGGATAGTGTTAGGGTTAGTGTTTTGGGTTTGAGTTAAGGATAGTGCTAGGGTTAGTGTTTTGGGTTTGGAGTTAAGGATAGTGTTAAGGTTAGTGTTTTTTGGTTGGAGTAAAGGATAGTGTTAGGGTTAGTGTTTTGGGGTTGGAGTTAAGGATAGTGTTAGGGTTAGTGTTTTTGGGTTGGAGTTAAGGATAGTGCTAGGGTTAGTGTTTTTGGGTTGGAGTTAAGGATAGTGTTAGGGTTAGTGTTTTTGGGTTGGAGGTAAGGATAGTGCTAGGGTTAGTGTTTTTGGGTTGGAGTTAAGGATAGTGCTAGGGTTAGTGTTTTGGGTTGGAGTTAAGGATAGTGCTAGGGTTAGTGTTTTTGTGTTGTGTTAAGGATAGTGTTAGGGTTAGTGTTTTAGGGTTGGAGTTAAGGATAGTGTTAGGGTTAGTGTTTTGGGTTTGAGTTAAGGATAGTGCTAGGGTTAGTGTTTTGGGTTTGGAGTTAAGGATAGTGTTAAGGTTAGTGTTTTTTGGTTGGAGTAAAGGATAGTGTTAGGGTTAGTGTTTTGGGGTTGGAGTTAAGGATAGTGTTAGGGTTAGTGTTTTTGGGTTGGAGTTAAGGATAGTGCTAGGGTTAGTGTTTTTGGGTTGGAGTTAAGGATAGTGTTAGGGTTAGTGTTTTTGGGTTGGAGGTAAGGATAGTGCTAGGGTTAGTGTTTTGGGGTTGGAGTTAAGGATAGTGCTAGGGTTAGTGTTTTGGGGTTGGAGTTAAGGATAGTGTTAGGGTTAGTGTTTTGGGTTGGAGGTAAGGATAGTGCTGGGGTTAGTGTTTTTGGGTTGGAGTTAAGGATAGTGTTAGGGTTAGTGTTTTGGGGTTGGAGTTAAGGATAGTGTTAGGGTAAGTGTTAGGCATAGTGTTAAGGTGAGTGTCTTTGTGTAGTGTAGGTTTAAAGAGTTTACTTCAGGGCAGTATTTTGAGTTACATGTACTAGTGTTCCTGAGATTGCTGGGAGATGCGATCCTGGGTGGCCGCTACTTTAATTATCACCATTAATTAAGCCCAGGAACAATGCAAATTAAAATGGAGGCAGCTGCCGCTCTGGAGTGTCCCAGTTCTGTTTGTGATCGTGACCCCCAAACTCACTTAGCTGATCAATGCATTATTCCCCATTCGATGCATGACAACGAGATTCTTAAACGTTACAGTCTGTGTAAAAGAGTGGAACGATATTCTTAATCCAGATATTATTTTTTTAATTGGTACACAAGTGGATTTCCACATTGTGTGTTAATTTACCTCTAACAGATCAGTCTTTTCTAGCAACAGAGTATATTATAGTACTGTCATGCATAATGGATCAGAACCCCATAAGAGAATAGTTTATTAGAGATTGTGACATGTTTAATGGATCAGTAACCTTTGAGACTAGAGAATATTAATATCCTTGACGTGTTTGATGGATTCGTGTCTCTTAGGATTTTAGTATATTAATGACAGTGACATATTTAATGGATTGCTCTCTGAGAGGGATAGACTCTATTGAAATCATTATATGTTGTATGGATAAGTCCTGTCTAGGAGCAGACTATATTAATGGCCATGGCATGATAAACTGCTCGCTAACTCTGAAGACTAGTTTGCCATAATGGTTGTGACATGTTTAACAACACATCGGTGCATATTAGAGCCAGATTACATAGAAACTCGGGTTTCTCTCGAATCCATGTCACATTATACCAGACAGCAGGCCACTGCAATTATCTACCATTAGGGATTAACAAAGGGTCAGATTATAAGATTAAAAAGAAATACGTATGGATAAGAAACGACTGATAAATTGACTCATGGGATTGTGTTGTACTTTGATTATCTATGTGATTGTTTGATGTGCAGATCGACACGGTGTGAGTGAGAAAGAATAAAAAAATAATTGTAGGTGATTTTAGAACTTTTTAGAAGTGATTTAGAAGGTGGTTTAAATCTGCTGTTTCTGCTTGAAGAGCTGCCTGTACAGAGTAATCTGGAGTTTTGTGTCTAGTTACGCTCCCGGCACATGTGACTTAGGCATCCTGGAACTCTCTCCAGCCAGCCCTCTCCCTACTTCCTTCCTCTCCCCTGATTGACCAGTATGAGGCGCTCCCGCGCATGTGCCCGCTGTCTATCAGTGCTTCTTCACGAGAAGCATTTGATTGGACCTTGACCAAAAAGTAGATGGCATGGCGTGATGAGGAAGAATGCGTGAAAATAAACCGTCGCTGGATTCCATGTAAGTTTTATATTATTTTCACATGTTATTTGGGCAAAAAAACTGGAGGGGAGAAGACGTAAACATACAGATAGGTTAAAACTCGAAGATGAAAAATTAACAATGAATATAGCAGCAGAAGAAGCCCTTTACGGATAGTTTTTAGATAATCTTAAACTGTCACAATGATAGGTAAATTAATTACACTGGAGAACATGGCAACAAAAGGATTATAGCCTGTGCCGAGTCTACTGGCATGGATATGCAAAGCACAAGCATTTAGTACATTGAATAGACTAAAATTGAAGGTAACTTTTTTATTGCACAGTATGTTCGCACTGACAGGATAGTTAGGGGTTAAATTCAACTCATTGTAAGTTAGGGAATAATTTGTTGTAAATTTGTTGTGACTGTTTTCGAAGCATTTTTTCGTCATTCGTATTTTAACCTCGGAGAATTCTATAACACAGCCTTGAGTTGTGATGAATCTACTTTGCTTGTATAGAGTATGGTATTGCCTGCATATACACATGACAGATTACGCATACAAACAGTGGGAAGCTCATTCATAAACTCTTGAACAGAAGGGGTCGGAGAACTGAATCAACAGTCAGTGGATGGGAGCTTTGTGCAATCGAGCTAAATTTAAGTTTTCAGTTTAATGGATACTTACCTACACTTTTGGAACGTTTGTTTTTATTGACATTATAACGTCAGTTGTCAGTTCTATTCCAGGCCTTGCAATAACCAAATCATATCTCCCTATATACTCCATTGTGCCCTATGCCAATCTGGATTACAGCACTCTTTGGAGGGAGTACATTTTGATTTGAATTAAAGCCAGATGGAAGTTGGGGTAAGAAAAGTGTGCAGTCACTAAAGCATGTTCAGATTTTCCTTGAGAAAGTGTTGAGAGTCATGGAGTAAATCTATTAAATTGGTATTGTCATATTCTTTTAGTTTGGTGATCAGCAGAACGGCACATGTAATGCGGAATTCCAACCCTGATAGGTCTACATTTAGCAATTAATAACAACAATAAATACACATTATTTTGATAGTACACCAGAATACATGGAAGCCTACATAATAGTTCATTGGACACTATAGTCACCAGAACAACTACAGTTTATTGTATTTATTTTTGTGAGTAGAATCATTACCTTCAGGCTTTTTGCAGTAAACACTGTCTTTTCAGAGAAAAAGCAGTGTTTACATTACAGCCTAGGGATGCCTCCACTGGCCACTCCTCAGATGGCTGCTAGAGGTGTTTCCTGGGGCAGTGCTGCACTATGTGAGTGACATTCAGTGTCTCCACCCTCTGCATGCAGACCCTGAACTTTCCTCATAGAAATGCATTGATTCAATGTATCTCTATGAGGAGATGCTGATTGGTCAGGGCTATGTTTGTGCTGGCTCTGCCCCTGACCTGCCTCCTTGAAAGTCTCAGCCACTCCTATGGGGAAGCATTGTGATTAACTCAGACCACCACTTCTGAGTATGTCAGTCAAGCAGGCAGATCAGGGGCAGAGGCAGCAGACATGAATAAAAGTAAGACATTACTATATTTAGGAGGCAAGGGGAGAGGGTGGCTAGATGGTGTTTTTAACACTATAGGTTCAGAAATGCATGTTTGTGTTCCTGACCCTATAGTGTCCCTTTTAGTGATGTACCGAACTGTTCACCGGTGAATAGTTCCCAACGAATATAGCGTATTCGCGTTCGCCACGGCGGACGAACACATGCGCGGTTCGATACGCCCCCTATTCGTCTTCATTGAGTAAACTTTGACCCTGTGCCTCACGGTCAGCAGACACATTCCAGCAAATTAGCAGCAGACCCTCCCTTCCAGACCCTCCCACCTCCTGTACAGCATCCATTTTAGATTCATTCTGAAGCTGCATTCTTATATAGAGGAGGGAAAGTGTAGCTGCTGCTCATTTGATATGGAAATGGATAGCTAGGCTAGGGTATTCAGTGTCCAGTCCACTACAGTCCTGAAGGACTCATCTAATCTCTGCTGTAAGGACAGCACCCCAAAAAGCCCTTTTTAGGGCTAGAACATCAGTCTGCTTTTTTTTTCTGTGTAATGTAATTGCAGTTGCCTGCCTGCCAGCTTCTGTGTCAGGCTCACAGTGGATACTGTGCCCACTTGCTCAGTGCCACCACTCATATCTGGTGTCACAATAGCTTGCATTTAAAAACAATTTATTTTTTTACTGTAATAGATTGAATAGCAGTTGTCTGCAAGCGTCTGGGTGTCAGGCCTTCAGCGTGTACTCTGCCAACCTCTGCCAGTCCACTATGCCACTCATATCTGGTGTCACAATAGCGTGCCTTTAAAAAGAAAAAAAGTTTTTCACTGTAAGCTAATAGCAGTCAGTGTCCTTCAAGCGGGTGTCAGGCCTTCAGCGTGTACTCTGCCAACCTCTGCCAGTGTACTTTGACACTTATATCTGGTGTCACAATAGCGTGCCTTTAAAAAGAAAAAAAGTTTTTCACTGTAAGCTAATAGCAGTCAGTGTCCTTCAAGCGGTTGTCAGGCCTTCAGCGTGTACTCTGCCAACTACTGCCAGTCCACTTTGCCACTCATATCTGGTGTCACAATAGCGTGCATTTAAAACCAAAACACTTTTTTCACTGTTATAGATTGAATAGCAGTTACTTGTCTTCAAGCGGGTGTGTCAGGCCTACAGTGTGTACTCTGCCAACCTCTGCAAATGCACATTGCCACTCATATCTGGTGTCACAATAGCGTGCATTTAAAACCAAAAAAACTTTTTTCACTGTTATAGATTGAATAGCAGTTAGTTGTCTTCAAGCGGGTGTGTCAGGCCTTCAGCGTGTACTCTGCCAACTTCTGCCAGTCCACTTTGCCACTCATATCTGGTGTCACAATAGCATGCCTTGAAAAAGAAAAAAAGTTTTTCACTATAAGCTAATAGCAGTCAGTGTCCTTCAAGCGGGTGTGTCAGGCCTTCAGCGTGTACTCTGCCAACCTCTGCCAGTGTACTTTGCCACTCATATCTGGTGTCACAATAGCGTGCATTTAAAACCAAAAAACTTTTTTCACTGTTGTAGATTGAATAGCAGTTAGTTGTCTTCAAGCGGGTGTTTCAGGCCTTCAGCGTGTACTCTGCCAACTTCTGCCAGTCCACTTTGCCACTCATATCTGGTGTCACAATAGCGTGCCTTTAAAAAGAAAAAAAGTTTTTCACTGTAAGCTAATAGCAGTCAGTGTCCTTCAAGCGGGTGTCAGGCCTTCAGCGTGTACCCTGCCAACCTCTGCCAGTCCACTTTGCCACTCACATCTGGTGTCACAATAGCGTGCCTTTAAAAAGAAAAACTGTTTTTCACTGTAAGCTAATAGCAGTCAGTGTCCTTCAAGCGGGTGTGTCAGGCCTTCAGCGTGTACTCTGCCAACCTCTGCCAGTCCACTTTGCCACTCATATCTGGTGTCACAATAGCGTGCCTTTAAAAAGAAAAAAGTTTTTCACTGTAAGCTAATAGCAGTCAGTGTCCTTCAAGCGGGTGTCAGGCCTTCAGCGTGTACTGTGCCAACCTCTGCCAGTCCACTTTGCCACTCATATCTGGTGTCACAATAGCGTGCCTTTAAAAAGAAAAACGTTTTTCACTGTAAGCTAACAGCAGTCAGTGTCCTTCAAGCGGGTGTCAGGCCTTCAGCGTGTACTCTGCCAGTGTACTTTGCCACTCATATCTGGTGTCACAATAGCGTGCCTTTAAAAATAAAAAAATAGTTTTTCACTGTAAGCTAATAGCAGTCAGTGTCCTTTAAGCGGGTGTGTCAGGCCTTCAGCGTGTACTCTGCCAAACTTTGCAAGTGCACATTGCCACTCATATCTGGTGTCACAATAGCGTACATTTAAAACCAAAAAACTTTTTTCACTGTTATAGATTGAATAGCAGTTAGTTGTCTTCAAGCGGGTGTGTCAGGCCTTCAGCGTGTACTCTGCCAACTTCTGCCAGTCCACTTTGCCACTCATATCTGGTGTCACAATAGCGTGGCTTTAAAAAGAAAAAAAGTTTTTCACTGTAAGCTAATAGCAGTCAGTGTCCTTCAAGCGGGTGTGTCAGGCCTTCAGCGTGTACTCTGCCAACCTCTGCCAGTGTACTTTGCCACTCATATCTGGTGTCACAATAGCGTGCCTTTAAAAAGAAAAAAAGTTTTTCACTGTAAGCTAATAGCAGTCAGTGTCCTTCAAGCGGGTGTCAGGCCTTCAGCGTGTACTCTGCCAACCTCTGCCAGTCCACTTTGCCACTCATATCTGGTGTCACAATAGCGTGCCTTTAAAAAGAAAAAAAGTTTTTCACTGTAAGCTAATAGCAGTCAGTGTCCTTCAAGCGGGTGTGTCAGGCCTTCAGCGTGTACTCTGCCAACCTCTGCAAGTGCACATTGCCACTCATATCTGGTGTCACAATAGCGTGCATTTAAAACCAAAAAAACTTTTTTCACTGTTATAGATTGAATAGCAGTTAGTTGTCTTCAAGCGGGTGTGTCAGGCTTTCAGCATGTACTCTGCCAACCTCTGCCAGTGTACTTTGCCACTCATATCTGGTGTCACAATAGCGTGCCTTTAAAAAGAAAAAAAGTCCTACGAGGCATTAACCTCGTAAAGAGCAAACGCCCCTACACGATGTAAAAAGCTCACTACCATACAACCCACCACACCCACACACTTCTCAACTTGGCACTATGTACAGACCTCACACCCCAAGTTACACACCCACCCCAGGTTCTCCCTCACCTAATTCCCCCCTCGGATACACACCACGAAAGAACGACATAGCAAAGGGCCCTTAGGGCAATGACCCGTGCGCGCCTACGATCACGCTCACAACACTGGACCCTGTATGCCCAACCTGAAAGAACCACTATACCAGAACACCTATACCAGGGCAATCAGCAGCGCACACACTCCTGTACCCCTGTTGGTGTAGATTCCTACACAAACCCTAACCATACGAAACCCTATCACAACAAACATCACCTGTATTTCACCGAGATGACAAAAATGTTTGTAAGCAATTTTTTGATACCCCTCCTCTTTTCTGTAACCCTTCCTGTATTTTACCAAATTTGAAAAATTTGAAATAAATAAAGAATTTAAAAAAAAAAAAAAGTTTTTCACTGTAAGCTAATAGCAGTCAGTGTCCTTTAAGCGGGTGTCAGGCCTTCAGCGTGTACTCTGCCAACCTCTGCCAGTCCACTTTGCCACTCATATCTGGTGTCACAATAGCGTACCTTTAAAAAGAAAAAAGTTTTTCACTGTAAGCTAATAGCAGTCAGTGTCCTTCAAGCGGGTGTGTCAGGCCTTCAGTGTGTACTCTGCCAACCTCTGCAAGTGCACATTGCCACTCATATCTGGTGTCACAATAGCGTGCATTTAAAACCAAAAACCTTTTTTCACTGTTATAGATTGAATAGCAGTTACTTGTCTTCAAGCGGGTGTGTCAGGCCTACAGCGTGTACTCTGCCAACCTCTGCAAGTGCACATTGCCACTCATATCTGGTCTCACAGTAGCTTGCATGTATAGTACCACTAATCCAAAAAAAAATGACAGGCAGAGACAGGCCACCCCGCAGGGGCCGTCGTGGTCGTGGTGCTGTGATTCCCTTTTGCCCTAGAATAATGCCCAATTTTCAGAGGCCACGTACCCTGAACTTGAAAAGTTCTGAGGACATAGTTGACTGGCTAACATAGGACACCCAATCTTCTACAGCTTCCGCTCGGAACCTTGACTCCAGCTTAGCTTCGGGTACCTCTCAAGATACCACTCACCCGCCTGCCGCCACCACCAACACTAGCACCACAGCCGCTTCACTTTATCTGTCAGAGGAGTTATTTACACATCCGTTTGAAGAAATGAGTGATGCACAACCATTATTGCCAGAGGAAGTAGATAACAGGGATATGTCTCAGTCAGGCAGCATTACACACATGGACGTACGGTGTGATGATGATGATGTTGTACCCACTGCTGCTTCCTTTGCTGAGTTGTCAGATACAAGTGAAGCGGTTGATGATGACGATGCGTCCATGGATGTCACGTGGGTGCCCGCTTTGCAAGAAGAAGAACAGGGCGAAAGTTCAGATGGGGAGACAGAGAGGAGGAGGAGACGAGTTGGAAGCAGGGGGAGGTCGTCGCAAGGAGTTAGTGGCACAGTCAGACAGCATGCATCGGCACCCGGGGTCAGCCCGACAGCATGCCAATCAACGCATGCTGTGTCCACCACCAGAATGCCGTCATTGCAGAGCCCAGCAGTGTGGCATTTTTTTTGTGTGTCTGCCTCTGACAACAGCGATGCCATTTGCAACCTGTGCCAAAAGAAACTGAGTCGTGGGAAGTCCAACACCCACCTAGGTACAACTGCTTTGCGTAGGCACATGATCGCACATCACAAACGCCTATGGGATCAACACATGAGTACAAGCAGCACACAAACTCAAAGCCGCCATTCTCCTCCTGGTCCAACATCTTCAGCCACGTCAACCACTGCTGTCCTCCTTGCCCCTCTCAACCATCCGCCACTCCGTCTCTCGCCTTGAGCAGTTCCCACTCATCTGCCCACAGTCAGGTGTCTGTCAAGGAAATGTATGAGAGTAAGAAGCCAATGTCAGAAAGTCACCCCCTTGCCCAGCGTCTGGCAGCTGGCTTGTCTGAACTATTAACCCGCCAGCTTTTACCATACAAGCTGGTGGAGTCTGAGGCATTCAAAAAATTTGTGGCTATTAGGATACCGCAGTGGAAGGTACCCGGACAAAATTTCTTTGCACAAAAGGCAATCCCCAACCTGTACTCGATTGTGCAAAAGGAAGTAATGGCATGTCTGGCACACAGTGTTGGGACAAGGGTCCATCTGACCACTGATACCTGGTCTGCAAAGCATGTTCAGGGTAGGTATATCATCTACACTGCGCATTGGGTAAACCTGCTGACGGATGCCAAGCATGGAATGCGTGGCTCAGCAGAGGAGTTGGTGACACCGCCACGACTTGCAGGCAGGCCTGCTGCCACCTCCTCTACTCCTCCTACTCCATCCTCTTCCATAACCTCCTCGGCTGAGTCCTCTTCTGCTGCTGCGTCTTGCTCCACATCAACGGCACCCCCCCAGCTCCCCAGGTACTATTCCACATCCCGGATACGGCAGTGTCACGCCGTCTTGGGTTTGACTTGCTTGAAAGCAGAGAGTGACACCGGACAAGCACTCCTGTCCGCCCTGAACGCACAGGTGGAAAAGTGACTGACTCCACAGCAACTGGATATTGGCAAAGTGGTTTGTGACAACGGAACAAATTTGTTGGCGGCATTGAAGTTGGGCAAGTTGACACATGTGCCGTGCATGGCACAACGCTTTGTGCAACGCTTTGTGCATAAGTACACAGGCATACAGGACGTCCTGAAGCAGGCCAGGAAGGTGTGTGGCCATTTTAGGCGTTCCTACACGGCCATGGCGCACTTTGCAGATATCCAGTGGCGAAACAACATGCCAGTGAGGCGCTTGATTTGCGACAGCCCGACACGTTGGAATTCAACACTCCTAATGTTCGACCGCCTGCTCCAACAAGAAAAAGCCGTTAATGAATATTTGTATGACCGGGGTGCTAGGGCAGCCTCTGAGGAGCTGGGAATTTTTTTGCCATGTTACTGGACGCTCATGCGCAATGCCTGTAGGCTCATGTGTCCTTTTGAGGAGGTGACAAACATAGTCAGTCGCACTGAAGGCACCATCAGCGACATCATACCATTTGTATTCTTCCTGGAGCGTGCCCTGCGAAGAGTGCTGGATCAGGCCGTAGATGAGCGTGAAGAGGAAGAGGAAGATTTGTGGTCACCATCACCACCAGAAACAGCCTTATCAGCATCGCTTGCTGGACCTGCGGCAACGCTGGAAGAGGATTGTGAGGAAGAGGAGTCAGAGGAGGAATGTGGCTTTGAGGAGGAGGAGGAAGACCAACCACAACAGGCATCCCAGGGTGCTCGTTGTCACCTATCTGGTACCCATGGTGTTGTACGTTGCTGGGGAGAAGAACATACCTTCATTGAGATCACTGAGGAGGAGGAACGGGAAATGAGTAGCTCGGCATCCAACCTTGCAAATGGGGTCTTTCATGCTGTCGTGCCTGTTGAGGGACCCTCGTATAAAAAGGCTGAAGGAGAACGACCTGTACTGGGTGTCCATGCTACTAGACCCCCGGTATAAGCAGAAAGTGGCTGAAATGTTACCAAATTACAACAAGTCGGAAAGGATGCAGCATTTGCAAAATAAATTAAAAAGTATGCTTTACACAGCGTATAAGGGTGATGTCACAGCACAACGGGAATCTAACAGGGGAAGAGGTGAAAGTCATCCTCCTCCTCCCACGACGGCAAGGACAGGACGCTTTAAAGACGTGTTGTTGATGGAGGACATGCAGAGCTTTTTAAGTCCTACGCATCGCCACAGCCCTTCGGGATCCACCCTCAGAGAACGACTCGACCGACAGGTAGCAGACTACCTCGCCTTAACTGCAGATATTGACACTCTGAGGAGCGATGAACCCCTTGACAACTGGGTGTGCAGGCTTGACCTGTGGCCTGAGCTATCCCAATTTGCGATAGAACTTCTGGCCTGCCCCGCTTCAAGTGTCCTGTCAGAAAAGACCTTCAGTGCAGCAGGAGGTATTGTCACTGAGAAGAGAAGTCGCCCAGGTCAAAAAAGTCTAGATTACCTCACCTTTATTAAGATGAATGAGGGATGGATCCCGAAGGGACTGACAGTGGGCGATACATTCGACTAAAAAAGGCCTGATGAGATGAGCTGCCTTGGGCTAAAAATGGTCCACACGCTGCTGTATTTTAGCTCTGAATGCCGGTTGACTTTCGTGACTTATCCGCCACCAACTAGGGTTCAAGCCACAATGTTTTAGGGCACTTTCTGCCTGGGAAACAAACATCAATTTTTATGACCGCTGCTACAGCAGCGGCTGCAACAATACCTAATTTTTCAGGCATGTGTACAAGCCTAATTTTTCAGGCCTCTGGTGCTGCACTGTGGCTTCAAAAACCAAACCAAAAAAAGGCACATAACAGGGACTAAACTGATAGGAATAGTACTACTTAACACACCACTCCTATCTGGTGGCACATTAGATTGCACGCGCAGTGCCCCAAATTTGAAGTAGGAGGACCGACCAAGCATCTTTTTCCATCTCCCGGTTCCTAAAATCGATGCCATATACACGTCCCCTGATAGGGCGCCAGCTCGTTATTCTCTTGGGCGCCAGCTTGTTATTCTCTTTTTCACTTCACTAGGGACACTCTACTGCACTATGGGCACTTAGACCCACTATTTGCCTTGCACAGTGTTATTCCTAGCCAGCATCTGTGATGGGAAATCAGGCAGTCATCTAAACGTTTAGATTGAGCTTTAGCTTAGAACACCCTTGAAGGTGTTTAAGGAGATTAGGGCTAGTTTAGAGGATTCTTCTTAGACCTCTCTGAGTCTTTATAGCCCTTCTACCTATCCAGCATTTCTGGAAACTAGCTAAGAGAAAGGGTGGCTGTGTGTCTGTGATACATTTAACTTTATATCACCTTATTGACACTTTATCACTCCGGTCTCCATACTCTCTGCCTATACCCATCCATTTAGAGGGAATTTCCTTGCCCCTGCCAATATTATATAATAGGTAATAGTATTACCATTATTACACAATTAGCCACCATAGAGGAATGAGTATAGTATCCCTTTGTTATTTATAAATGATAAAATAAAGACTTTTGTCCATTACTCAATTTACTTTAACAAAGGGTACTAACCACGGTATTAGGAAGCATTACTCTGCTTTCCCTTTCTCCCTCTATTATACACCTATGCTCACTAGGATTTGTATGTATGACTTTATTATAGTTGTCTATCCTTTTCCTATGCCAGTTTTAGATCTCCTTCTTGGGAGATTTTTTATTTTTTCAGTTTATTAGCATACTTTCAGGGACCCTTGGTGTTGTACCTGGCTGGGTGGAGGAAGAGACCTTCAATGACATCAGTGAGGACAAGGAACGGACATGGCTAGCTTGGTATCCAACCTTGTGCAAATGGGGAGTTTGCTGTTGTGCAAATGGACTGTTTGCGGTTGTTTGCGGTGCGTTAAACGGGGAGTTTGGTCTGTCACTGTGAAGCGGGCGTAACCCTTACACTACCTGATCGATACAACATCATACACTAGGTCCCCCCCTCATTATTTTTATGGCCCCCACCCACCGCTCACGGGTGGGGGCGGGCGGGAGGACAGTAGGTCCCCCCATTATGATTTATGGCCCCCACCCACCGTGCAGGGGTGGGGGCCAGGGGGGAGGACAGTAGGCCCCCCCTTATCCTTATTTACTGAATATTCCCCTGTATAACAATGTTTGGCATTTAGTGAATATTCCCTATTCTGCTCTGTGTCAGTGTGTATCAGGGTCTCTGAGGACAGGTGTCAATCCATATCTGCCAAGTGACCCTATGTAGGGGGAACAGTCCCTATTCTGCTCTGTGTCAGTCTGTATCAGGGTCCCTGAGGACAGGTGTCAATCCATATCTGCCAAGTTACCCTATGTAGGGGGAACAGTCCCTATTCTGCTCTGTGTCAGTGTGTATCAGGGTCCCTGAGGACAGGTGTCAATCCATATCTGCCAAGTGACCCTATGTAGGGGGAACAGTCCCTATTCTGCTCTGTGTCAGTGTGTATCAGGGTCTCTGAGGACAGGTGTCAATCCATATCTGCCAAGTGACCCTATGTAGGGGGAACAGTCCCTATTCTGCTCTGTGTCAGTGTGTATCAGGGTCCCTGAGGACAGGTGTCAATCCATATCTGCCAAGTGACCCTATGTAGGGGGAACAGTCCCTATTCTGCTCTGTGTCAGTGTGTATCAGGGATCCTTAGGATAGGTGTCAATCCATATCTGCCAAGTGAACCTATGTAGGGGGAACAGTCCCTATTCTGCTCTGTGTCAGTGTGTATCAGGGTCTCTGAGGACAGGTGTCAATCCATATGTCAAGGTTACAATATGTCATATGTCAGGTGTCAATCCACATCCATTGTGATTTAGGAATGTTAGGTGATTTATGCCCTTTATGGATTAAAACCAGACTCTGCATCAACTGTGTAATTTTCCATGGGAGTTTTGCCATGGATCCCCCTCCGGCATGCCACAGTCCAGGTGTTAGTCCCCTTGAAACAACTTTTCCATCATTATTGTGGCCAGAAAGAGTCCCTGTGGGTTTTAAAATTCGCCTGCCCATTGAAGTCTATGGCGGTTCGCCCGGTTCGCCGGTTCGCGAACGTTTGCGGAAGTTCGCGTTCGCGAACCGAAAATGTTGTGTTCGCGACATCACTAGTCCCTTTAATGTATAATATGTACAGTTTTCTATTTATTTAAACAATTTTGGGTTTATTCACTAATCTATGAATTTTGGGGACCTGAAAATAACAAATTTTAGACCAACATTTTCAAACTGTATATATTCTTCAACAATTATTCCAGCATGGCTAGTTTGACCTACACTATAAATTGTGTAATTCCTTTGTCAGCTCTCCACAATTCATAATTTTATAAAAAAAAAAATAAGTAAATAAAACAACCCCCTGCTCCCCCTTCCGTTAATAAATCAGAGACCAATATCGTAATCTTATCGCTTAGTTAATGCACTTCTGCCACCTCCTGTCACTCAATATTTTAGAAGGGCACCTTTATTCTTCTGTGCAAATATTGGAATACCGGCGATTGTTTTTTTTAATAAGTGTCTTATCAGCAGAGATAGGGGGAAGTGTACACACCAATCAGCAAGCATGCTCCGGGTGATGAGACAGAGACAGATACAACGCAAGCAGGTGCTCTCAAAATTCTCTGACAATCTTGGAACTTTGTCAGCAAAACGAGAACTTAATAACATTTGGGAGAAATCTCTAAAACTGTCTGTCAAACATCAGTAAATTAAAGATTCTCGAAGGACCCTGTATAGCTGTCACCGAGATTATATTTGATGTGGACATAATCAGGTTTTAAAATCAGCACTCTACTTAAAGCAGTCTTAAAGGGGAATAAGAACACTTCAGTTTTGCACGTAGCATATGCTGGTTCCACACATCAATTTAGTCTGTAATTATAAAAATATCAGTACAAAAAAAACAATACAATGATATATCTTATCAGGTTAAAGTACAGGCTCTAATAGCTGTTTAGTGTTGGGGTTGGAAGTCATATTCCCAGCAAAGCTGTCTCAACCTTTTATATTTCCTAGATTGTTAAAATTAGCATTGCTAAGCTGGGTAACATTTCCAGTTGAGTTTGTTAAATCTTAAAGAAGCACTCCCAGTCCTATAACCACAGCAGTTATGTGGTGTAGTAGTTATGGTGCCAGGAGTGCCCTTGAATAGTTGGCTTCTTACCTGGAGTCCAATGTGTACTGCTCCCTACAGGCACTACAGCTCAGTAAGAGCCGGAAGCAGGGCAACGTCATCCGACTCTCGAGCCGATTGCTAATCTAATGCCCCTGATAGAGGAGCGTTGGACACTGATGCGCATGCGCTCCGAATGTCACTTGTACATCCAAATGCTTCGTAAAGGAAATCATTGAATTCAACATTACGTGACAATAACAGAAAACAGTATAGAAGTGGCGCTCAAGGATCAAGTGGGTGGATGGTGCAGCCAAAACCAAGTATATCACCACTATATATACTTAAAGAAACATGTACAACCAAAAAGAGGTAAAAGCGCACACACACACCAGACGGGAGTGATTACCTTAAATCGGACAAATAGGTATCTCCTCCTTTATACACAATAATTAGATTCTCTATTGGAAAATCCCTATACAGAAAATATAAACACAGAGAAGGACATACTGCAACCTGTATATTATATATAAAACAAAGGGAAATTCTGAGATGAAATCACTCACACTTTTATGAGCCGTTTAAAAGTAGGCTCAGGACTTATGCAGCTTTCATGTCACTTAAATGGGACATGTGCATTTCCTTGAATCCTCAGGCCAGTTCCCCTTAGAGCACCTGAGGAAGAGCACCTGAGGAAGACTACAAACAGTTGGTTGAAACGCGTTGTGTGTTGCAATATTGCTTTTTACCATTTATCTTTTAACTATTTGTTAAAATAAATTACTTATCCTGATACTCCTGGCTCCTGGCTCCTGGCTCCTGACTTGATGATCATTGAGACCTAAGGGGAACTGGCCTGAGGATTCAAGGAAATGCGCATGTCCCATTTAAGTGACATGAAAGGTGCATAAGTCCTGAGCCTACTTTTAAACGGCTCATAAAAGTGTGAGTGATTTCATCTCAGAATTTCCCTTTGTTTTATATATAATATACAGGTTGCACTATGTCCTTCTCTGTGTTTATATTTTCTGTATAGGGATTTTCCAATAGAGAATCTAATTATTGTGTATAAAGGAGGAGATACCTATTTGTCCGATTTAAGGTAATCACTCCCGTCTGGTGTGTGTGTGTGCTTTTACCTCTTTTTGGTATTACGTGACAATAGTTTACTTGGTCCTTGTAGAGCAAACTTGGGGCCGACAATAAATATATTTGCGGCTCACCTGCCCTGGGGCCACTTTGTGTTGTGGCTGTGACCAGTCGCAAGACAGGAAAGATATTTCCAGTCTGATTCTTGTCTTCTCTCCCACGGCTGATCGCGTGCTCCTGCAGGCCAGTCACTTCCCCTTCCCTCCCACGGCTGATCGCGTGATCCTGCAGGCCAGTCACTTCCCCTCCCACGGCTGATCGCGTGCTCCTGCAGGCCAGTCACTTCCCCTTCCCTCCCACGGCTGATTGTGTGCTCCTGCAGGCCAGTCACTTCCCCTTCCCTCCCACGGCTGATCGTGTGCTCCGGCAGGCCAGTCACTTCCCCTTCCCTCCCACGGCTGATCGTGTGCTCCGGCAGGCCAGTCACTTCCCCTCCCCTCCCACGGCTAATCGCGTGCTCCTGCAGGCCAGTCACTTCCCCTTACCTCCCACGGCTGATCGCGTGCTCCTGCAGGCCAGTCACTTCCCCTTCCCTCCCACGGCTGATCGTGTGCTCCGGCAGGCCAGTCACTTCCCCTTCCCTCCCACGGCTGATCGTGTGCTCCGGCAGGCCAGTCACTTCCCCTCCCCTCCCACGGCTGATCGTGTGCTCCTGCAGGCCAGTCACTTCCCCTTCCCTCCCACGGCTGATCGCGTGCTCCTGCAGGCCAGTCACTTCCCCTTCCCTCCCACGGCTGATCGTGTGCTCCGGCAGGCCAGTCACTTCCCCTTCCCTCCCACGGCTGATCGCGTGCTCCTGCAGGCCAGTCACTTCCCCTCCCACGGCTGATCGTGTGCTCCTGCAGGCCAGTCACTTCCCCTCCCACGGCTGATCGCGTGCTCCTGCAGGCCAGTCACCTTCCCTTCCCTCCCACGGCTGATCGCGTGCTCCTGCAGGCCAATCACTTCCCCTCCCACGGCTGATCGCGTGCTCCTGCAGGCCAGTCACTTCCCCTTCCCTCCCACGGCTGATCGCGTGCTCCTGCAGGCAAGTCACTTCCCCTTCCCTGGGGAATACTTGCGCATTATCCCAAATCCCTAGGCACATTTAAATAACTGGAGGTCTTTTATTATCACCCAATGGCCATATAAGTATAACACCTGCCCTGGGGCCACTTTGTGTTGTGGCTGTGACCAGTCGCAAGACAGGAAAGATATTTCCAGTCTGATTCTTGTCTGATTCTTGTCTTCTCTCCCAGTAATGTGTCTGAGTGTATAACAGAGCTCCACAGCGATAATACTCCCAGTAATGTGTCTGAGTGTATAACAGAGCTCCACAGCAATAATACTCCCAGTAATGTGTCTGAGTGTATAACAGAGCTCCACAGCAATAATACTCCCAGTAATGTGTCTGAGTGTATAACAGAGCTCCACAGTAATAATACTCCCAGTAATGTGTCTGAGTGTATAACAGAGCTCCACAGTAATAATACTCCCAGTAATGTGTCTGAGTGTATAACAGAGCTCCACAGCAATAATACTCCCAGTAATGTGTCTGAGTGTATAACAGAGCTCCACAGTAATAATACTCCCAGTAATGTGTCTGAGTGTATAACAGAGCTCCACAGTAATAATACTCCCAGTAATGTGTCTGAGTGTATAACAGAACTCCACAGCAATAATACTCCCAGTAATGTGTCTGAGTGTTTAACCCCCTAAGGACCAAACTTCTGGAATAAAAGGAAATCATGACATCTCAAACATGTCATGTGTCCTTAAGGGGTTAACAGAGCTCCACAGCAATAATACTCCCAGTAATGTGTCTGAGTGTATAACAGAGCTCCACAGCAATAATAGTCCCAGTAAAGTGTCTGAGTGTTTAACAGAGCTCCACAGCAATAATACTCCCAGTAATGTGTCTGAGTGTATAACAGAGCTCCACAGCAATAATACTCACAGTAATGTGTCTGAGTGTTTAACAGAGCTCCACAGCAATAATACTCACAGTAATGTGTCTGAGTGTATAACAGAGCTCCACAGTAATAATACTCCCAGTATGGTGTCTGAGTGTATAACAGAGCTCCACAGCAATAATACTCCCAGTAATGTGTCTTTAAACTACAATAAATGTGTTTAGAAATCAGTCTGTGTAAATAAGATACATTGTTCTTGTTCTAGAGTACATTTTAATTGTATACATTGTTATTAGTAAGAAACCTGACATTTCTCAGAACTGATCCACTCCTGGCCACACCCCATTCACACCCATAAAATTAAAGTGTCCTTCTCTGTCTATTTGAAATGTTGGGAAGTATGCACTTTGATCTTTTCTCCCTACATTTCTGTATTCTCCAATGTAATGTGTGCCCTATCCGTGCAAGGACCAAACTGAATTTTGATGACAATTGCTAAATTTTTTATATAAAATGTTATGAAAGTGGATCATTACATGGAAAAAAAACTGTTTAACAAAAGTTATAGATGATCTTCAGTGTTTTATCCAGTGGTTAAATGTCAGTAAGGTGACGTCACCATTCAACAATTACAGCATGTGCCTTGAGTCCCCAGCTGTGACTGAGTACACAGTAGGAGCAAATGAATGCTACATACTGCCAGGCAACACTTTCAAACCCCGCCCAACTGAATGCATAAATCATAACACATATTTGCTGGGAATAACACTTTTTATGTCATTGAAAATATAATACTTCACATGTTTTTCTACCAAAGACCAAAAGAAAAGGCCATGGTTTGAATAGCTTGTTTTATGTGAGCAGGAATTTCAGTCTGCCAGATATCTGGTACTTTAAGAGGATGGCTCATTACGCCTGTCTTTTTGGCATCACCCAGCCTTGGTTGCAAGGATGCTATGAAGTATTATCCAGCTGGGTGAGAACGTTAGCAGATGTAAAAAACAAAACAAAATAAAGCTAAAAAAAAGTAGAAAATAAATTTCACTTTGTATAAAGGTTATGTATTATTCAGTTCTGTATTCATTACAAAATGCTTCTTCTAAAATCACTTTTAAACAATAAATAAATCACTGAATCGTGATCTTACTTTTTTGTTGCACACCAATGAAACATATTTAGTATAAAAACCTCTAAAGAAGTATAATTACAGTGTTTTAGATGTGTATTTCGTAGGAACACTGATCTCGATGAAAAAAAATTAAACAGGGGTAGCAAACCAAATGGTAGAAGATCCATTTCATATGCTAATATATGTATTTGTTTTTAATACACCGTAAAATACCTCGTGAAATACAGCGATCACCATAACAGCCTCTACTCCTATCATTTTGACGTAAGAAGGTCTCTGCCTGCAAACAGTTGCTTATAACTGCAGTGGTTGGTAAAAGGCACACTATAGTCAGCAGAACAATGACAACTTAATATAGTTTTGGTGCTTATAGCCTGTCCCTGCAGGTTTTTTAATGTAAACACGGCCTTTTCAGAGAAAATACAGTGTTTACATTGCTGCCTAGGGACACCTCTAGTGGCAGTCACTCAGAATGCCGCTAGATGTGCTTCCTGGGTTAGTGCTTAGTGTCTCCGGTGATCTAAGCCAAGGAGATGGAGCGGGTCAAGCCGTAAGAAAATCTGCACGGTGCTGGAGACAATTTGAGTAAATAACCTTTTTAACAGGAGGTGACGGGGACCTACACGGTTATATTAAACCTCTAGTGTCAGAAATACACGTTTGTATTCCTGACACTATAGTGATCATCTAAGTCAGTATGACCGCCACTAGATGCACTTCCACTGCACTGACTGAGGGGAGCGGGCCACCTTAGGAAAGCATTGATTCAATGCTTTCCTATGGAAAAGATTAATTGTACGCGGCATGCATGCGCATTAGGTCCCCAGTTCTCCTCCATGAGGATATTGGATTGGACCACGCCGGAGGAGGCCCAGCCTTCTCTGTGACGGTGCTGGGAGGAGTGGTGTTGGAACAAAATAAATAAATCTTCATAAAAAAAAAAAATAATAATTAGCATCTATACGCTATACGCTATGGCTATACGCAGGACTTGTAAAATTTGATTTTCTATTGCTATACTTATGTTTATACTATATGTTTTGTATTTAATTGTACAATACATTTTATTAATCTTTTAAAGTCCATTGGAGCCTTCCGAATCTTCATAGGGGCAGTGCCCACTAAACTGGCACAATAATATCATACCCCAGAGCCAGGACTTAAAGGCTCTGAACAAGGTGAGCACTATTCCTATTTCACGTTTTAAGTTGTTTTAGCTGACAGTCCACACATTGGTTTCCTTTCTTCCTTTATTTTTCTCCGAGATCACTTTTAAGTGGACGAGAGGTGTGGTGCTGCCCTAAAAGCATAAAAGCCAAGTTACTGAGCCAATATACATTTAAAGGCTTCTTTAAATACTCCCAGTAATGTGTCCGAGTGTATACATTTAAAAGATAAGATAGACACAATATAGTGCAGATGGTTAATAAAAATTAACTAAATAAATCCTACTTCTAAACCATTTATTTAGTTCATGTTTATATACCATCTGCACTTTATATTGTGTCTATTTTATCTTTAATATGTGCCACAAGTTAAAGATTTTAACAAGGTAACGTAAGTTACTCCATACACAAATAGAATTTGTTATATCAAGCGCTCTACTTAGGGTGTAGGTTTTACTTATACCACTTTACAGATTTGAAATTTTCGGTGTGGATGAAAGGGTAGTCCACAAGTGTATAGAGCTGCTGTTTTTTTTTCACTTAAAGGGATTCTATAGTACCAGGAAAACAAACTTGTTTTCCTGGCACTATAGATTTCCCCTCTGTTAAGGCCCCCTCCCGTGGCACTGAAGGGGGTAAAAAACCCTTCAGTCACTTACCTGGATCCAGCGCTGGCTCAGGTCTGCCCATGCTCCTCGAGACCTAATGCGCATGATTTTCTATGGGGAACGTCTGACGCTGGAGGTCCTCATGCAGAGCGTGAGGACATTCAGTGCCAGATAACGGACCAAAAGTCTGTTTCAATTGTAGACAGCCACTAGAGGAGGACTTAATCCTCAAAGGTGATTATTGCAGTTGATAAAAACTGCAATAATTACCACTACAGGGTTAAGGGTGATGGGAGTTTGCAGCCAGACCACTTCAATGAGCTGAAGTGGTCTGGGTGCCTACAGTGTCCCTTTAAAGCACTTTTTGTATACACACCCCTCCAAAAGGAGGTGTATCTTGTTTATATCTGGAGGTATCTGCCTACAAGTAGGGACAGGAACACTATAGCGTTAAAGGGAAACTCCAGTGCCAGGAAAACAATCTGTTTTCCTGGCACTGCAGGTCCCCTCTCCCTCCCACCCCCCAATCCCCGGTTACTGAAGAGGCGAAAACCTCTTCAGTTACTTACCAGAGGCAGCGATATGTCCCACATCGCTGCTTCTTCCTCCGCGGCTGCTCCTCCCAGTGATTGCGTCGGCCGGGGTGGCGAGACTGATCCCGCCCACCGACCAGGGAGGCATAATGTGCATGCGCGGCAATGCTTTCCTATGGGGAAATGCGCAACGCTGGAGGTCATCACACAGCGTGAGGACGTCCAGCGACGCTCTAGCACAGGTTTTCTGTGCTGTGATTTAGGAAGTGCCCTCTAGTGGCTGTCTAGTAGACAGCCACTAGAGGAGGAGTTAACCCTGCAATGTGGTCTGGGTGCCTGGAGTGTCCCTTTAAGAATACAGATTCAGCAGTTCCATTCATTCAATCTAATGGATGTAAATGCTGCAAAGTGCTAAACTACATACCCATAAACTGCTGAGATGGACATTATGGAACTTAGCTCTTAATGAAAACCAGGGAAGCATTAGGATTGGCTGAGTCACTTCCTGGTTTGATGAGAGCAAATTGCAAAAGCTTTATAGCAACTGCAGGAATTTCAGGAGTATTTTATGACATGATCTGCAGAATGATTTAAAATGATTTAAAACAAATTTTCCTTTAACCCCTTAAGGACCAAACTTCTGGAATAAAAGGGAATCATGACGTGTCACACACGTCATGTGTCCTTAAGGGGTTAAAATTTATTTTCGCTTTCAATTTCGATGATTGTTCCACCTAAAACAGAGAGGTCAGTTACTTAATTTGCCCCATTAGCTGCGGAGCTGTGGAGCGTATGTGGAGACATGGAAAAAATTGAAAAGACGAAAGTCTTTGTCAATTGCAATTTAAATGCTTGTCTTGCTCTTTGATCCTAATCTTCTGTCCCCAAGGAATGTGCTGTACTTTCTACAAAGGTCCAAACACACTCAAGGGAAAATCATGTGACAGTGATGCTTGCATACAGGCACGTTTGCTTAGGATTTTGGAACACAGATAAAGGCTAATTGGTAGACTGTTTCGGACCGGCAAGCTCGATGCGATTGAATCACAGAAAATATTCTCTCTGTTACTGTGGGATCAATAAACATAATTTGGAATTTCAGTTTTGCTTTGCAGACTCCGTTGAGAATATACTTACCAAGTGTCCCGGATCCAGCTGGACAGTCCCAATGAGGTTCCACAATCCTGGGTTGTATTCTCCAGCATCCACTTGCATTTTGGATAAACCACTATTCTGCAAGGGTCAATATAATCTGGGCAGTTTTACATTGGGTTTTCCACTTTGCTATGCTTCTACAATTTTCAGAGTATATTAATATATATTTGCATCCACTACACAAACACACAGACACACTACTTCCACTTCACAAATACACACTACATGCACTACACACATACTGCACCTACTACACACACACTACATGCACTACACAAACACTGCATCCACTACACAAACACACACTGCATGCACTACACACACACTGAATCCACTACACAAACACACACTACATGCACTACACAAAATTGCATCCACTACACAGACACACACTGCACCCACTACACACACACTCCATGCACTACACAAATACTACATCCACTACACAAACACACACTGCATGGACTGCACACACACTAAATCCATTACACATACTACTTCCACTACACAAATACACACTACATTCACTACACATACACTGCACCCACTACACACACACTGCATCCACTATACAAACACACACTGCATTCACTACACACACACACTGAATCCACTACACAAACACACACTACATGCACTGCACAAAATTGCATCCACTACACAAACACACACACTACATCCACTACACAAACACACACACACACTACATCCACTGCACACACACTGCATCAACTATACAAACACACACTGCATGCACTACACAAACACTGCATCCACTACACAAACACACACTGCATGGACTGCACACAAACACACACTACATGCATTACACACACTTATTCCACTACACAACACACACTACATGCACTACACACACACTGCATCCACTACACAAACACAAACACTGTATCCACTACACACACTGCATCCTCTATACACACACTGTATCCACTACACACACTGCATCCTCTATACACACACTGTATCCACTACACACACTGCATCCTCTATACACACATACTCTGTATCCACTACACACACACTCTGCATTCTCTACACACACTGCATCCTCTATACACACTCTGCATTCTCTACACACACTGCATCCTCTATACACACTCTGTATCCACTACACACACTGCATCCTCTATACACACACTGTATCCACTACACACACTGCATCCCCTATACACACATACTCTGTATCCACTACACACACACTCTGCATTCTCTACACACACTGCATCCTCTATACACACTCTGTATCCACTACACACACTTCATCCTCTATACACACATACTCTGTATCCACTACACACACACTCTGCATTCTCTACACACACTGCATGCTTGTGGGTGGAATTGGGGGTGCACCTCGGGTGTCCAAACCTTGAGCTGTACAGGGGGCCCCCCAATTTCTGATGGAAGCACCTAAGTATACAGGTATTGGCTGTGGACGAAGACTCAACTCATACTGATCTGTCATTGGCTGAGATACACCATTTACCTTCCAATCCGTTACACATTTGTGCCTAGAGTGTTCTTTCAGCTATGGATAGGTAAGCATTAATCATGAAATAAATAACTTGGCTATACAAGATTACAGTATTTTCAAAAAATATTATTTGCAGTAAGATATCACAATTTCATTTTTTTTTAAAGCATCTAATTACAATGGCTGCTAAGGAAACACTTCGGGCTCACATACAGGTAAAGTTCAATGCTCAGTTCGTTCTTTTCTTATTCTTTATTTTTAATAATTATTAGTTTTACTCCTTACGCCACCCTTTCTATCTGTTCCTCCAAACCTGTAATTTTACTCCAGAATTACTGAAGTACATGAGTAACGTGTAATGCATTAATTTCCTACAGCAAAAAGCGAAAATCGAACTCCTTGACTTACTTGCTGAGCCTCTAAAGCATTGCTAATGGATAAATACAAACTCTATCGTTCTCGCATGGTGAGTAGCAGACACTTCCTGGTTTGGTGAGAGCTCATTTCAGTTGCTGCAGAGATCGTGAGTTGTAAAGTTTTTTTAAAAAAAGTTTTTATTCTTTGCAATAGGTTGTCTTTAATGTGCTATCTGTGTAATGCATTAAAAAGAATCAATATGATCCAACCTGTAGTGTTCCTTTAAAGGATCACTATAGTGTCAGGAAAACAAACTCGTTTTCCTGGCACTATATAATCCTTAGGGTCCCCCCTCCCTCAGGGCCTCCTACCACTGGGCTGAAGGGGTTAAAACCCATTTAGCTACTTACTTTAATCCAGCGCTGGGCCCCGTCGACGCTGGTGACCTCTCCTCCCACTCTGACGTCAGCTCCCGAGTGGAATGTGCATGCGCGGCCAGAGCAATGCTTTCCTATGGACGTTCTGCATGCTGAATGAGATTTTCGCATTCAGCGTCGCAGGAGCGCCTCTAGCGGCTGTCAGGAAAACAGCCACTAGAGGCTGTATTAACCCTGCAATATTTTTACATCTGAAGGGTTAAAACCTGGGGGGCCTGGCACCCAGACCACTTCATTGAGCTAAAGTGGTCTGGGTGACTATAGTGGTCCTTTAAGTAATTTTAGTATCAACCAGTGTGTTTGAAATCCCGAATATGCCTAATGCCAAAATGTTTCATACAACAGACTCTTTAATTCTGAAAAACCATAACTAAGAATGCACGCATTGGTAACACGATGTAACTGTAAATAAACAAAACCTTTTCCCATTTTCCCAGGTGTAGCAGGTTGTTGCAAGAATTTATTGCAAGTTCCTCAAGTTGAGACAATCTGATATAGATGATGATTGATTTGTAGCATGCTCTTATTACTCATTATGTTGGAACTATTGGCCTGACATCTACTTCGATCCGACCTGTCACTGCAAGACCACTAACTCATTCTTTTCGTGTTACTTGATTCTTCCTTTTCTTACAGTTCAAATTACATTGATAGTCTTGTCCAGTTTTTGAAGACTTTCGTAGAAAAATTCCTTATAGGACTGAAAACCCTTGTCACTGGTGAAACATCTGGGAGTAATACTCAACATTACCGGTGGTCAGAGGTGGTATCTCTACATCTCTGCAGCCATCAAATCCAGAGGAGGAATGGCCCTACGGCAGGCGTAGGCAACCTTTGGCTCACCAGAATTTGTGGACTACATCTTCCATAATGCTCTCAAATCAATAATGTGGCCAAAACACACAACATCTTGAGTGCTGAAGGTTGACAAGCCCCTTTCCTAGGGGACATTGATGCATTTGGCAAAAAAATGAACACTCTTGGACCTCTGACTTAGAATTGAGAGTAATATCTGATGTTTTGTCTTTAACACTAGGTATTCTACAGTTGTGGAAGAGAAATGCCACATCTTTTAAGATGAGGGATAATGCATACAGGTGATAAAGACAAGCAATTCAACGGACATAGTCAAGGGCCTTCACCGAGTGTCTCAATAAACAGGACTCGGGTAAATACAACAACCAGATGGACTGAAAGAGACAGACCCTGAGGCTGTATGAAAGGGATTGACAGATGGGAATAGAGAACAGTCTAGGAACATTATACACAATAAGAAAGGAAAAGGAAAGAGCAAAGCTGCAGGCAACTGAGTAACAAGGGACACTGTAAGCAACTTATGACTCAACATCTAAAAACACAACCCGACCTCGGAGTACTAAAAATACTCAAAATTTTACCTAAAAAAGCGATCTTTCTTCAAACACATATAGACATAACATACATTAAGCATGCGAAAGTGGGCTATGGGGTCAGCTTTCTATACAATCATAGCCCCTCAGCCTTAGTAAGCCTTTGTTGTGTGGGTCCATCTATACGATGCTTCTGTTCTTATATATTGTGCAATGAAATATACTGCTAAAAAAATTAACCAGGTTCGCTAAGCTTGAAAAAGGATATAAAGTCATTAAAGAAGCCCAGAACATCTTTATTTTTTTTTAAAGTAAACTCTGGAGATCTGGGACCCTCTAATTGCGTGTTACAACTCTCCTGTCCACCAGCCAGTGATGTGGTTTGAAATCTGGAACTGAATTTAGTAATCCAAACCCATATACATTTTGTAGTAAAGTGATTGTCCTCTATTTATCAATAAAGTTGTATATTCCTTAGCAATTAAAGATTTAAAAAATATATATTATTTGTTTATTTTGGTTGCTATTTATTAGGCAATTTACGCAAGAATTGTGAAAGTTCTTGCAATGATAAATCTCTGCTCCCTGACGTCCACTTTGTGCACACAGCCTGACTAACACACACAAGGGCCATTAGAAGAAAAGGATCTATATCAACTAAAAGTATAAATCACCCTTTAACAAGAAACACACAATACATAATTAAATAAATAGCAGCATCAGACTATATTTAATGTCAGTGGATGTGCACTGTGCCTGTGTAAAACACACAGGGATCATTAAAAATAAATAAAGAAAAAAAAAGTCCCTTATTATCTAAAAGTATAAATGTCCCCTTTACAAATATAACAACATATAAATCTAAGTGCCATACAGTGTATTTAATATCAGCTGAAAAAATGACACCAGAGGCAACAAAGTATCACAATCCCATTCCCTGTCATCTCCCCCCTGAGGCCCCACATAGTTACCCCTTATAGCCCCCAGCCACACACCCACAAACACTGACACCCCATGCCCAGCAGGGGCCCCATCCCTCACACCTTGCTCCTTCACCATACCTCATTCCCTGTAACCCCTTGTGGTACCCCTCCTCCCATTTCATTCTCCTGCTGCTAGTTTCTCCCTCCTACCCCCCATGTTCTGTCTCTCCTCCCTCACATCCCCCCTCCCCCCTCTGTTGCCAGTTCCCCCCTCTCCAGCTCCCAGCTCAGTACTAGTGTCTTGGTGCCCTGGAAGGAGAGACATTTGTAGCAGGACTGCAGTGAAGGGGATAGCTGCACTGCTCTGCATCTGTCTGTTGCCTTCTCCTCCCACCCACCCCATTTCATCACCAGCCTGAGCAGCCTCTCTCTCTCCAAATCCCTCTATGCTTTCCCCTGGATCACAGCAGCAAAACAGAGACCCCCAGCACTGCCTCATACAGCATGGAGCCCTCACACTGCCAGCAGAGGAAGTGGGGGCTATAAGGATGGATTTGTTCAGGGTGGCAAACCAGAGGGTGCAAGGCTGAGGATGGTGGGGGTCAAGCTGAAAGGGTGCCTGGAATCCTGCAGCAAGCTCATTAGATGTTCTCTCCTTTCCTCTGCATCACCAGTGCAAAGAAGAGGTAAGTGCTGTCTGTGAACTGCAGTGTGGTACCTAGGGTGGATGTGAGCTAGGTAGCACCTTGTTTGGGGTTTGCACATTAATGGGCTGGTCATACAGAGAATGCTGTGCTGACAGTACATGGTGCAAAAACATACAGACAGGCAAGTCCAAAAAAAACATAAACAAACAAAACCTCATTCTGCAGCTGAATATTATCCTCAAATAACTCTGTCTAACCATCAGCCTCTGTAGAGGGTGCACACCTGTCTGGCTATATTCAGGTACTGTCATGACTTATGTGCTATCAGTCCAACACTTGTTCAGTCACTGACTGACAGCAGAACATCTGCCAAGCTGTTTATTGAGAGATACTTCAAAAACCAGCACCTTCTTCAAATCTGCTAATCTGATTGCATTTTACTTTTTAATGTAAAGCCTGTATTCTGCTTTTGCTGCAGCTTAGTGGGTAGCTTCAGGCCTCCTGCTGGTTAGGGCACTGCAACTCCCATCACCAGCAACTCCCCTCGCATGCATGTGGTTGAGGGTGATGAGATTTGCAGCTCAGCAGACACTGGACAGCAGCAAAACTCAAACTTGGAGCAGAGAAGCCTTTGCCTTACTTTTACTCTTTGCTCCCATCACACACAGCCAGTATCTGGCTGAGGTTAAGGGGATTTATGTAGTGAGCAAAAACGGGACTACTGAAAAATGCAGTTAAGAAAAAAAAGGATTCTTTAATTTCTCTTCTGTTTCTCTTTCCTCATCACACACAGCCAGTATATGGTTGAGGGTAATGGGATTAGTGGCCAAGCAAACTTTAGACAATGCAAAAAAATGTGTCTTGCAGATATAAAATGTTCTGTCTTACTTTTCTTCTGTCCACTCTCTCAAATCTTAGCTGTTTTATGGCCCTATTGATTTACACATCTCCAGTGGGGCTTAACCTTTTGTGTGCCAGAAGTGGGTTGCACTAACTTGGAATTTTACAACAGATGTTACCTGTTACCTGCCTGGCTGCCCAGGTGTACCTGTGCCTTGAGCAGTGGTTTGGGCAGACATTTGTTGCACTTTTGCAAAAAAACAGACAAGACATCAGTTTCATCAGACTCAGCAATGACATAAATAAATGGTGGTCTGGCAGATTAAACTGAACTTTCTCTCCTTATATCTTTGATTTGTGGCACAAACTATTTATTTTACAAACCTTCTCATTCTTCAATTCACCTTGGCATTTAGTGAACGTCGTGAATAAAGCCCCCTCACCCCTCTCTATATATACATGTGCACACTTGGTATATGTATTATGAGATAGGCTGTCTTCATGTAAGAAATAATAATCATAGGAATTATGCAGTAAACAGTGATTTATAATGAGCCCATGAACAAATTGCTAAATTTAGACAGCAGGATTTAATCCCCAACCTAGCTACGTGTGACTATTACATTTAGCAATCCATGCTTTATTTCATTACAATTCACTGTATAATGAATAAACCTTACGATGTTGATTTATATAAATAGCAGCAACGTATACATATCTATATAAAACAAATTCCAAGGCCAGGCGCCCTGCGTATAGTATGGGTGTCTGTAAATCACTTCCACAGTATGGGCTTCTTTGTCATTCGTAGCTTTAATGTGTCTAATGAAACCTAGCCAAGACTTGAAAAAGCCAATTTGGCAATTAAAAGGTAGGACATTTATTGAAACTTATGTAAAAAAACAAAAAACAAATTGAATAGAAAACGTATTTATGAAAATGTAATTCTGGTTCCAGGTGCTAAAAATTGTGCAATTGCCATGGGAACCAATATAATGTTCCTGCTTATTATCCTACAGTTAGCACCTTGCTCTATACATGTTCTTTGTAGACATAGGCATTCGTTGACACATAGCCCTAATGATGTCAGATACCAATCACTCCCTTGTTGCCAAACTAAATTATGGATCACAAATTAATACTGAAGACATAATTTGCAATATTTGCAGCAAGTGGTCCACAACGTTCTCAATAAGCTGTGAGCTCAACCCTTTTGCAATCATATTTGTAGTTTGGTTAACTACAGGACCCTGTCCTGATGTTATCCTTTTGTAAGCTGTGGGTTACCATCAATAGTAATGGAAACATCAGGCTGAGTATTTGCAAACAGAGAAACCTGTATATTCTGAGACGTACTGACCTACAGGTACGGGAGATGATGGATCAAATTACTGTCTATGATTGATTTGCTACACCCATAGTATTATTTAATTTAAATGTTCGAAATTGTTTCAATCGTCATCTGTGGAGGTTAACTGGACGAACATATTAACATTATTAAGACACAGTGGCGAAAGTACATCATTTGACAAAATATAGTATGTAAGGTGTAGGACAATATTTTTATGAAGCAATACAAACATAGTATCAGGACGGATACATTTACATTTTACTGGTTATTATGCCTGATCTGTAATGTAGATTATGGTAATAGCCCAACCCAATGGTGCATAATTTATTGGCCCCAGAAGAATTAAGGACTGTGTTGACCCACCCTGCTTGGGATTAAACCAGTATTGTAGACATCTGAATAGGTACTACATTTGGTTACACTAAAACATAAGCTATTCCATCGGCTCAGCTATATGGCTACCAGCCCAGTTGTAAAACCAGCTGTTCATTTCAAGCATATGTCCTTTAAATGTGGGCAGAACCTCTTGAAACATAGTCCGGGAGTGTTGACAGGAATGGATGGTACTCGTTCTAAAGATACATCTAGCCAACTTTCTCAAAACTTTATGATATTCTGTGAAACGCGTAGGCATCTTAGACTTTACTCAGCCACACCCTAGGGCAGGGTAAAAATGTCCTCTGTGTCCCTTGTTTAGCTTCTGTGGACTCGTTTGCGTGAATTAAGTTTTTTGGAGAAAAAAATTATTATGAACATCTGCCTGATCGCAAAAAAAATAAAATGTTCACCTCAATTTTAAAATTAGTAATGATTAGACTGGTATCTTTATCCAGGTGAACATGTTTTTGTATTGTTCTGCACACACCTGTGTGATAGGACAATTTTTGAACATGTCATAGCTAAAATGAATATTTGAATAAAGAAGACTCAACTAACGATGTAACCAACTCCTTTTGACGTTTGGCATTTGTCGAGTTCTTATACCCACCTGTAGACATCTAGATTGCCAAATCTCCATATCAAATCATTGGACGGGTCATTAAATGATTACTATTTTTAAAAGTCCAAAACCCTACCAGCTTATAATTTAAAGTGTGGTTTATTGCAAGCACTTGCTGGATCTCAGTACTATTAAGAAATATGAGTCTACTGCTACGAACATGTCCAAATAATAGTAATGGGGAAAATGATTAACTGGTTTGAATGTGAAATCGGGTTAGGTAATTGGGCAGGTAATGGAGATATGCTTTGTCAAGTCACTGATGCAAAGGAATAATATTGATTGCATCTAAGATTAGTATAGCGTGGGGTCTGTCTGAGATCAGAAGATCGATAGACTGAGAGAGTCGTGTCCATGGAATGCCTGGGTCTACGTAAAGAGATATAATGTATCTACTGGATGCTGAGACTGTTGTATGATATGAGATGATATCACTGTGTTTGTGTGTAAGGCCGCACAGAACATGCTGGACTAGACTCTGTTAAACTGGCGTGAAATAAAAAAAGGTATTCATGACTTTTTTTTTTTTTATGGAGAGAAAGAGAGATGACGATCACTCTCATCTACTCCCGAAACACTTACAGATTTATTCATTAGAGTAAGATGTGGCGGAGCTCCCCTACTTCAACTGAGCACATCCGCCAGGTCAGCTTCCTGGCTGCTACTGGGGTCTCAGTCGATGAAGCTTGACCTCTTCCTCAGGACAAGGTTGCAGTGATTATAGCTCAGGACACCTTCTCTCCTGTAAAGCATTGGTAATTGCTGTCTCTTGAGTGTTGCTCCACTGAGATAAACAACCAGGAGGTAACAGGACGAATTATCTGATTGACAGCCAGGAGGGTGTAACATGGTTCATGTATAAAAGTACCAATTTCTATTGAAACCTGAATTTGTTTGTAAAATGCAAAAGACGAGGACAAGATAAAGTGCTTTAGGAGTGTGGAAGGGAGAGAGGGAGTGGGAAGAGAGACTAGGAGTGAGTGGGATGGGAAATATCTTTTTTTAAAGAAAAAAGAGGACTACTGAGTTTCTTGGGAAGCAGATCTCAGTTCAGGGAGGGAGGGACTGGCTGCAAGAGAAAAGCCCAGCAGGTTTGTTGCCAGCGTGCTGTGTGCGCTAGCGACGGGTATATTTTATGGACAGCATTTACACTATTGACATTTGGCAGCCAAGAACAGGGGACATCCTACGCACATATTTTGATATATGGGGCTTTACAGCATTTTTTTTTTTTTTTTTAAATCCCTGAGCACAAATATAATAAAAAGTATTTCATTAAATTATCCTGTAGTAGATGCAAACACACAATCCATCAATTAAAACACAAACTAACAAACTTTAAAGTTAAAACTCTTAAAAAAGCAAACAAAATATAGTCATTTAAAGAGACAGGACTAACACATTTGTAAACTGGACTGCACTAATGACTATGTGCTTATGTGATATGATTTGTTTAAATTCCCTACTGAGCACATGGAAGATTATTCTGCTGATATAGCTCCAGTTGGGTGTGAAACACATCCAGTATTTTAGGTTTTCACTGTGACTCCCTGGGGTCCCACTCCTTTCTGCCTAATACAATGTTAGTTGCTCAAATTGCTTAAATAAATGATTATTTTTGCACATCCTGCATGATCTTGATAGTACGTTGTCTGTGTCCAGAATCGGCTTCAAAGTGCGGCCCCAACAATAATAGCCCAATCACTGCGAAAATATTGGCCTCAATGTGCTGGGGAAGTAATGTCACGGTTTCTTGACTTCTAAACTTTCACCAGGCTTTTGCCTTAGAATTCTTGATTCAATTTGCCAGTTTCTGACATAAGACACCATACAAGCTTACACATTCGCATTTCAGATACGGCAGCTCACATCTCATTGGTCTCTCTCTGGTGCACGTTACCCAACTCCAATCTATAGTGAATGTTGCTGCTGGTCATATCTTCCTTGCCCCACTACTCCGCAAACAACTTACCTAGCTAAAAATCCTAATATTTGTCACCCGTGGCCATACCTTCCAAACAATGAAAGATATGAACATGGTATGGATGGTGGGTCTATAGGTGTCATGCCTATGACGCCATTGGTGAATTTCATATTTAATGCCAAACTCAAACCATAGCTGACTTGGATAGTATTTTCCAGTTCGGCTATTTGGATCTTAAATTTGAAAATGACTTTGAACTCACTTTGAATTCCTTACAAGTTCCCACTATAGTGAATAAACCTCAGTTTGTGTTTTACATGTTCATTACATGTTGGCGAGGTAACTGGCAAACTCTCATTCCTTTTGGGCGTGTTGCTCCTTACCTCTTGTGTTTTACTACCCCACTTTTCCTACATGGTTTAAGCAGGGCCCCCTTGTCCTCTTCTTTCTGTTTGCTTGATGTTGCGTGACATTTTCTTATTCATTTATTTGGTTTTTCTTTTATCACCATTGGAAAGTTAATTGGATAATAATAAAAACAGTAGTCTAGATTGACTCTATATTCCAGCCAATTTCCAATACTGCATCAAGGCTTTGCTTTGATACATTGTGATTTCATAGAATTGATGTACAGAGCTTAGTGCATGCCACTGCTTGTTTGCATAGAACTCTCTAAGTGTGAATGCATAACGAGCCAAGTTAGGTACAGTTTGTTTGCATAGTCAAATAGATCATCAGAGTTCTTTGTTAAATGGTGTGATTCTAGCAAAAGTGCATTGACTTCAGTACACAAGTCAGTGGACAGGTAACTGCAGATGGAAATATTGCATAACTTGAAGTATATTGCTGACAGTAGATTAAAATGTTGCATAATTTGCAGTGGTGCCAATAAATAACCACTTATCCTGGACACGCGTGTGCTGCCATACTTTTTTGGAAGGGGGGTGAGCGGGAAAAGGGGGGAGGGAGTGATTCTGTTGATCTGGCAATTTCCCTATTCCTGTGTCTGTGTCTTTGATGGTGAGTGCAATATTAGAATCTATAGCATTGTGATTGTGGTATAAAATATGCACTCTGTGCTTAATACATACAGAGTGGTTAAAACTCTCAATTTCTCCCCAAAATAAGGCAGCAATTGGGAGATGTTACTCAGAACAAATGTTGCTTTATATTGGTGCAGTAACTTCAGATAACAAAGTACATATAATGCCTCGTTTCCACTGAGCGGATCGGTTCGGTACGGTACACTATTTTGAGTGTTTCCATTATGAAAGTGGCCCATACAACCGAACCGTACCGCACCATTCAGGGTCCTGCTTCAGATGTAGGTCCATAGGAAATGGTACGGTACGGTTAGGGCGGAGCTACTATACAATCCATTGATTGGATGACACGCTAGGCATTTTTTCTAAACCCCGCATGGCCCCTGAAGGTCTGGCTTGCAGTGGAAACGCTCACCTGAATAGGCTGGACCATTCTAAACCTTCCAAACTGTACCGACCCGAACCGATCCGCTCAGTGGAAAGGAGGCATAAGAGAGTCCACCTGATAAACACACAAACTATATACCATTTACAGTCTTTGAATAATACTATTTAAAACACTAATTTTAACTAAAACAATATTTGGATCCACCACCACCACCATTGCATCAAAGTAACCAAATATCAATCAGTCTTAAGCAATTTTTTTTACAAGGGAGATGAATATGATGGATGTACTGCCTACTGCTTAAACTTCCTTAAACGGCACTTTTAAAATGAATATGGCTTTTTTTTTCTGGCTACTTATTATGGGATGCCTGTGTGCATAGCGGGCTTGGGTTCTTAAATGAAACCCTGATGAGTTATCGTCATATCACCAAACCTTTCATTGTAGTGTTTCTAAAAAAATGTGAGAATGTGTGTTCGTGTAGCTGGGATAGAGGGAGAGAGACAGACAGATAGACAGATAGATAGATCGATAGATCGATAGATAGACAGACAGATAGATAGATAGGTAGATAGATAGATAGATAGCCTAAAACATAGATATATACAAAAGGTATTGTCTTTTGGCACCAATGGGAAATGTAAAAAAAAATGTTGCTTTACCTTTGTGTGTCTTTCCCAATTCCCCTCACCCCTTTATGTGTCCATTGTAACCCGGTTACCCTCTTTTGTGTATCTCTTTATCCTCTGATCCCTCTTTACCTATTCATTCCCTTTTGTGTCTCTTCTCCCGAATTATTTCTTTGTGGTTTTCTCTTGCCTCTGTATCCCCTTGTGTGTTTCAATTTATCCACTATATCCCCATTTGTGTCTGTCCTTATCCTACCAGAAAGTGCTCTTACTAAGAAATACTTTTGCCTCCTTGAAAGTTCAGCCTGCTCAGAGCCTTGTAGTCAGACTAAAGAAAATACATTATTTTTTAAATATATTTTCTCCATTGTGGCTTTAATTTTTTGGCATTTTTTTATGAGTAGTTTTTTTAATTTAATTTAGTAGAAACAGGCATTCATTTTTCGTAAGAATCATAGTTCGGACAAAAAAAACAGCTTGTTTGGCCATTCATCCAAATTCTGAATCTCCGACTGGCACAATCGAAGAATGGACTAATAAATGAATTGGCGTTGACCGATCTTCTGCTATGCGCGATTAATTTATTAATTAACCATATTTAAGGGTACTAAAATGTGGAAGTTGTTATGTCTCCCTAAATTGGTATCTTTAAATATGTCAATCTCACACAAGGGTACCAATTTTATTTAGGGAATTACATTTTAAATAGTTGGAAAATCAAAATTAAGAAAAGGGCTTTACTTAATTTTGATATTTTTAGCTGCTTGGTAAATATTTCCCTAAGTAGATATCCTTACGTGGATTGCCATATTTAAGATTTCCAAAATAGAGAGCTATCTACCAAACAGCTTATTTATTTGGTATCCTTAAAGGGGTACTATTGGTATCAAAATAGCTTCAGCTTAATGAAGCAGTTTTGGTGTACAGAGCATGCCCCTGCAGTCTCACTGCTCAATTCTTTGCCATTTAGGAGTTAAATCATTTTAGTTTCTGGTTATGCAGCCCTAGCCACACCTCCACCTCCACACCTTCACTGGACACAGCCTGCACAATAAAAATAGTAACATTTTCAATCAGGTGTTAATTTGCTTTGTATATATTTTTTATCTCATGTTCTGTAAATTGAACTTTAATCACACACAGAAGGCTCCTGCAGGGTTTAGGAGACTATTAACAGAGCAGGAGATAAGAAATTAAACAAAATATGCAATAAAAGAAGTTTAGACATTAGATCTCACTTTACAGGAAGTGTTTTAGGAAGGCTGTGTATGTCACATGCAGGGAGGTGTGACTAGGGCTGTATAAACAAAGTGATTTAAAGGGACACTATAGTCACCTGAACAACTTTAGCTTAATGAAGCAGTTTTGGTGTATAGAACATGCCCCTGCAGCCTCACTGCTCAATCCTCTGCCATTTAGGAGTTAAATCCCTTTGTTTATGAACCCTAGTCACACCTCCCTGCATGTGACTTTAACAGCCTTCCTTTTATTGCAAGTTCTGTTTAATTAAGATTTTCGTATCCCCTGCTATGTTAATAGCTTGCTAGACCCTGCAAGAGCCTCCTGTATGTGATTAAAGTTCAATTTAGAGATTGAGATACAATTATTTAAGGTAAATTACATCTGTTTGAAAATTAAACCAGTTTTTTTTTCATGCAGGCTCTGTCAATCATAGCCAGGGGAGGTATGGCTAGGGCTGCATAAACAGAAACAAAGTGATTTAACTCCTAAATGACAGTGAATTGAGCAGTGAAATTGCAGGGGAATGATCTATACACTAAAACTGCTTTATTTAGCTAAAGTAATTTAGGTGACTATAGTGTTCCTTTAACTCTTCAATGGCAGCAAATTGAGCAGTGAGACTGCAAGGGCATGCTCTATACACCAAAACGGCTTCATTAAGATAAAGTTGTTTTGGTGACTATAGTGTCCCTTTAAATACTAAACAACGGAAGATCAGAATCCCAGAGGAGGTTAAATATCATGAAATGCAGATCATAGAGAAACACTGAATCCAAAGTTTTACTATGAGAAGTATTTGATTGGATGCATGCAACAGGTCCCCGATGCACCTCAAGAAGCATTGGGTTGGACTATTGACAAGGAAGTCACTCTGCCTAGATTAAACTGAGAAAGATGGATCGGGAGCAGGGCCGAGGGAGTCTCTGCACTTAAAAAAAGGTAAGTAAAAAAACTGTTTTTTTCATAGAAAAAGGAGAAAATGAGGTTCTTTAATTTAATAAGGGACAAGGACACTATAGCATGGTTTTTATTACTAACGCTGTAGTGTTCGTTCATTCATTACACTGACTTCCGAGTATAACTGGTTTCCAAGCAGAGCAACTGTTTTCACCTTTTAGTGAATCAATGTGTCTGTCTCCTGAAACATAGGTTGGTCGGATAACTCTGGAAGTATAGATATGTGAAGATTTTATTTCTTCTATAGATGGCAGATAGTTGAGGCTTAGCAACCAGTGCATCCTCAATAGATTTTATGGCCATATCATTGACAGGGTGCTATGTGGTGCTGTAGTTAGAATTGATGATTTAGGTTTTCCAGGTTCCCAGAAAGGGCTCAAGTAATCGACAAGGTGAGCCTCTGCTAGTGTAATCCAGTTGACATTTTTTCATTACACCTTCTAATGCAGGGGTCCTAAAGTCAGTCTCCTGTGGGGGTTTCAGATATATGTAAATGCACAAATCTGTACAAACACATCTACACACTGCCATAAACACACACACACACACACACGCGCGAGAGTACAGCTTTGAACTGTATGGAGGATCCAACGAGACCACCGGATTCTCTGTAGGCACAGCCAATTCCCTGCATCCGTCACTGGTGACGGCTGTCAGGATTGTACTTGAACTCTGCACCGAGTCTAGGAAACTCAGGTGGAGGAGAAATACAGATATTTAGTAGTTAATACTTTGTGTATATCTCTTGGCTGAATTTGAATTTCAGTAAAATACTAAATAGTCAAAATTAGTATTTCATAAAGATTCTATCTTAATGAAATACAAATTTTTCGTGGGGAGAGGGTGGTGACAGTGCTGCTCTAAGGATTGGATATGGACCGCAGATGACCCTTGTTCTAAATAACTAACGTAGAAAATAAACAAACATACAAATAGATGGTAAGCAGCCTTTTTATAGAAAATAAAAATAAAAAATGTAATCAAATATCTGAAAAACTAGAATCAAAGTCATGAAAAGTATCATGGTAAAATCCAATGGAATGTCCTGTTGACGAATCCATCTTTAGAACTCAATAGAACGTACTGTGTCTCTCAATGAACAGTCAGTGATTTGCTGACACCTTCCTTATACTGCAGAGGCTGGGAGGAAGAAGGAAGTCAAGGGGCATAGATGTTGGGTGCTGGGTGACCAACTTTGAGGTTGAACAGTTGGAAATAGTTTAACCCCCGAAGGTAAGACGGTGCCCAGACAATGATGCCCCCCATAACTTTAATGAGCTGAAGTTGTTACAGGGGTGGGATTGTTACATTAGTAAGTGCTATAATGATATGTGTCATCTCCACATAGAGCATATCTACCTTGTCATGACTGAACAGTTTCCAGTTAAGTGAATAGGCCGCACAGCTCTCTAATATGCGCAGTTTGATTAAAAGGAGTGTTGTTTCATACAGCGTTGGATTGGTTGGCATTAGGGAGTCCGTTGCTTCGCTGAGAGGGACGCGCTTCATTTCTAAGACGTGGAAATTTCCTATTCACATCTTGCTGTCTGTGCTGGAAATGTTTATCCTGTGTTTGCAGGTCTGGGAGCTGCCGTGTATGAATGCAAACTGTTCATAAGGACTGCACATTGGGGGAGGAAACAACTTGCTACCTGATAGACAAAACAGTCAATAGTGAGTCACAAACTGGACATTTTTGTTTCAAGCACTAAAAATGATGGCTTTATTACCCCAGTTAGCTTAAAAGGCTGCCAAAACACAGAAAAATCATTTTTATCTCACGATGGACGTCAGTACGTATTCAATTAGAACACTTTGCTGTTTACAAACTGCTTGTGTTTTATACCTTAAACGGCAGATGAAGAGACAGTGTTGGGGCACCGTTCAGGAATATTTTTGTTTTCTCCACTAAGACTTTTTTCCCTCTTTCCCTTCACTAGTTTTATACCATACACCCCAATGCTCTGTCTCTCTACCCTGTGCCTTATTGACCCATTTCAATCTTCCCCTTACTTGCCCCTTCTCCCATTAAGCCATCGTCCCTCTCTCTGTCATGTTTGTCTGCTACCCTAACATCCCCCAGGCGTTATTTACCATCTCTTCTGCTGAGTTATTCTCTATAATCTTTCCCATGTGTCCTCTCCCTCTGCTACCACGGGATCTTCTTCCTCTGTCTCAGTTGTCCTTTGCCCTTAATTCCCCTAGGTACTGTCTATCCTCTCCCTTTTCTCCCAATTTTCCCTCTTCTTGATCCTTCATACTATACCTTCCCTCGCATACACTTATGTTTTTGCCCTTGTTTCCACTGCTACCTAGACTCTATTCACCACCCAAAGGCGGATGAAGATTGTCCAGGGCCATAAGCAGGATGCCAGATTGTGGATCCTTCCTAGAGCCCTGGACTCTGTTCTGTGAGTGTTGTATGTGTGTGGTGGCTGAGCATTGCATGTGTGTGTATATAGGGTGGCAAGCTTTATTTCACTTTTAATTTTTTATTGTGGACCCTTTTTCATCCAATTTTGTCTCTTAATCCTGGCGGTTTCATCTGTACCTGGTAGCTGACAGTGGATGTATATATTGATGGGCCTTTTTAACTTCTTGATTTTGTAAGTGTACACAATAAAGCATTTCTTGGAATATTATACAGTTACACACTATGTTCTTTTTCTGTGCTTTGTTTCAAGTACTTATCTTCACATACAAGAAGAAAAGAAGCACTTGAAGAAGACTGAGTATACCCTGCCTTTTAACGTCTATGTTTGTGAGTGTTTTATAGTTCCCCTTTTTTATGTTTTTTAGCGCTTTTTTGTCTGCACTATTGGTCTCCCTTTGTATTTTTAGGTCGTGCTATTTATGGTTTTGTGTGTATATGTGTGTTGTGCGCATGTGAAGTAGTAAGAGTGCTGTGTGTGGGGAAGGACAGTTGAGTGTGCCACTGTGTCCTGGTTGAGTGATGTGCTGCCCTGTGTGGTATGTTGGGTCTGTGTTGAGGGGAGTCTGAGTGTGTCTGAGTGCTATTTGCGTATTGTCGGAGTGTGTTGGGAGATAAGGATGAGTGTGTGTGGGAAAACCAGGGAATATGAGAACTTGGACAACAGGTCAGAGAAACTCAGTAGCTTGCACATTAGCAAATCCTTGCTCAGGTTTCAAAATAGTTTTTGCTTACTTGTGTCATTATAGAGAGAACCAGCTCCAAGACACCCATAAGGGTGGTCCAGAACCGAAATGCCAGCAAGTACTCTCTGCATGAGAGATACAGCAACCACGGACGATCGTTTCGGTCTTCTTTGGGCCTCATCAGCAACATGTAGTTGATGCCCCTCCAGGCACAGTGAGCACAGGGTCCATGTCTGAATTACTCTTTTAACTTGGGGAGAGTCAAGTTAATGAGTGTGTGTAGGGAAGTTTTTCATTTGCCCATTTTCCTTGTGGTCTGGTGGAGGGTGAGCTGAGGAGCTGTATACCTGGTGGTCCAGAAAGGTAATATTCTGGTCTGCACCAATATCAGGTGCAGACTACTTTAAGAGGTCCCTCGTAGTCCGGCCAGGGCCGGCGCTACCATAAGGCGGCCCAGGCGGCCGCCTTAGGGCGCACCGGCCATGGGGGCGCAAAATCAGGCTGACCGGAAGGAGGGAAGCGCACTGCGCTCCCCTCCAACCGACGACCTGTTGTAGCGTGGCCGAGCGCCCGGTTCTGCGGGCGCGCGAGGGAGCACTCTCCCATGTGTGCTTCCTCTTCAGCTCCCTCGCGCGCTGCATACTGATAACGGAGCCGGAAGATGACGTCATCTTCCGGCGCCGGCATCCCTACGCGGTGCGCGAGGGAGCTGAAGAGGAAGCACACATGGGAGAGTGCTCCCTCGCGCCCGCCCGGGAGCCAGCCAGCCAGGGAGGGAGCTAGCCAGCAAGGGAAAAAGCCAGCCAGCCAGCCAGGGAGGGAGCCAGCCAGCCAAGGAGCCCAGCAGCACCACTGGACCCCAGGGAATCCCTTCAGCACTCCAAAAAGGTAAGGAGGCTGAGGGATTAAATTAAAAAAAAAAACATGTGTTAGTGTGAGTGTTAGTGTGTGTGTCTGCTAGTGAGTGTCAGTGAGTGACAGTGTGTGTGTCTGCTAGTGAGTGTCAGTGTGTGTGTCTGCTAGTGAGTGTCAGTGTGTGTGTCTGCTAGTGAGTGTCAGTGTGTGTGTCTTCTAGTGAGTGTCAGTGTGTGTGTTTGCTAGTGTCAGTGAGTGTGTCTGCTAGTGTCAGCGAGTGTGTCTGCTAGTGTCAGTGAGTGTGTCTGCTGGTGTCAGTGAGTGTGTCTGCTAGTGTCAGTGTGTGTGTTTGCTAGTGTCAGTGTGTGTGTTTGCTAGTGAGTGTCAGTGAGTGTGTCTGCTAGCTGGCGCCCTGTGATGGGGCTGGGCTGCAAGATTGAACTAGTATGTAATTGTGTACGTCTCTGTATGTATGTATGTAGGTCTCTGTATGCCTGTATGTCTTTGTATGTATGTTTCTGTATGCATGTATGTGTCTGTATGTTTCTGTATGCCTGTATGTCTCTGTATATACAAATGTATGTGTCCGTATGCCTGTATGTCTCTGTATGTACAAATGTATGTGTCTGTATGCCTGTATGTCTTTGTACGTATGTGTCTGTATGCCTGTATGTCTCTGTATACCTGTATATATGTATGTGTCTGTATGTCTCTGTATGCGTGTATGTCTTTGTATGCCTGTATGTATGTATGTGTCTGTATGCCTGGATGTCTCTGTATGTATGTTTCTGTATGTCTGTCTATGTATGTATGTATGTGTCTGTATGACGGTATGCCTCTGTATGTATGTCTATATGCCTGCATGTATGTCTCTGTCTGTGTCTGTATGTCTCTGTATGATTATTTCTGTGTTTGTATGAACCTTATTTTAAACGAGGGTGGGGGGCACCAAAATGCATCTTCGCCTGTGTAACTAAAAATCCTAGCACCGGTCCTGAGACCGGCGCTTAGTCAATGACTCAGAGCGCTGCTTGCAGTACTCTGAGTCATTGAGGTTTGCTGGGAACTCTTAAAGTGATCTACACCCAATAGAGGTGCAGCCCACAACTCTATGTCGCGTTTATGGGCACAATGCCATGCAGGAAGATATTATGAGACTGTCTATGCCACCTTATGGGTAATCCGGCTCTATTAGCATCTCACCCACTTTTTTTCCTCTCCATCTCCACCATTTCGAGACTCTGTTTAATTCTTATCAAACTACATGTTTTTTCAACAACTCATAAAAGTAAAAGAGATATTCAAACGGCCCTCTACAAGCATCCAAATAAAATACCACGAGGGTTTTCCATAAATGGAGATTATTTATTTTTTAAAAATGAATATATACATGGCACTGTTCGGATGACCTCGGTGTATGAAAAGACAAAAGAAAACAAAATAACACAAAGTCCCGACACCTGTAAAGATAAAAAAAGAGGGGAGAAAACCCTCCCGAAAGGATGAATACTCGTCTAGCAAATGGCAACTGAGCATTATCACAGCTATCCAAATCTTGAGCTCCCATCACACCTAGCCATCAAAAGATCAACAGGATTCATTATTAGACAACATCTTAACTAACATAATAAAGTTATTTATTTATTTATACACACACATATTTTTTGTTTGGGAGCTACCATGCAAAATAGCTGTATTTATATATATTTTATGAGAGCACTATTGTTTTGTGTATTCTCTTATTTAAGAATTACTATCTTATTATTCTAATTATGCTTTGAAATACCAAGTCAATATTTTCCGATGACTGAAATAAACGGTGTAATTTGCACACGTTGGGTTCTTTTTGTTAATCTCTTGTACAGATGATCAAATTCAGTAGCTTTCTAAGATGTCTGGCTGATGAGTTTCCTTTTTTGTAATTGGCACACATAAGGCTAAGCTAATTAAAATTGGCGTTATTACTAGCTTCTTGGTGTAAGATGGAATATTGTTGCCAAGAAACATTTATCCCTTTTTGAGGCACAACAGGAGAGTGATCTGTGCTGGGTTTACACCATCTTTTGGATCGACATCAGCTACAGAGACATGTGAAAGGTAGAAGATAATGCCGATTTTTAAGCCTATGTTGCTATGTTACTCTATAGATTAATCAGCAAATCTAGTAATTAAAGTGACAGTATAAACACTAAAACAACTTTAGCTTAATGAAGCAGTTTTGGTGTATAGATCATGCCTTTGAGGTTTCACTGTTCAAGTCTCTGCCATTTAGGAGATACATCACTTTGTTTATACGGCCCTAGTCACACCTCCATGTGTGTGACTTACACAGCCTTCCTAAACACTTCCTGTAAAGAGTCGTGTAATGTTTACACTACCTATATTGCAAATTCTGTTAAATTTAGATTTTCTTATCTCCTGCTCTGTTAATTGCTTGCTAGAACCTGCAGGGGCCTTCTGTATGTAATTAAAGTTACATTTACAGATCAGGAGATAAACACTTCTAAAGTAGTGTAACATCTGAAAATGAAACCATTTTCTTTCATACAGGCTGTATCACTCACAGCCAGGGAAAGTGTGGCTAAGACTGCATAAAAAGAAACAAAGTGATTTAACTCCTAAATGGCAGAGAATTGAGCAGTGAAACTGCTGGAACATGATCTATACACTAAAACTAAAATTTGTTTTGATAACTTTAGTGTTCCTTTAAAAACCCTCCCTCCTGGTCAGTCTCAACAGTTTTATTGCTTGAATTCCCCCATGAGATGATATCATCCTGTGTTTTGATATGTTGGCAGAGTGAGTGCCTGGACTACCACAGGCAGCAGCAGGACAAAGTGTGCATTGTGGCAAGTCCTGGACCCAAAGCATTTGCCAGCCGGGAACTGTACACATGGAACAGCAGCCTGTTCCCAGACACAGTTAAAGCTTCGGAATGCGGATTGGGCTGCTCATAATGTAAGGTGACAGTATCCACCGATGTCACCTGACAGCTGGGGATTGCATGGAGATGGCCATTTAAAACAGACTTGTATTTAATCTCAGAACACTCCTTTGTGTTTGAACACTCCAATTTAAAGCGAGGATCATAAACTGAGGCTTGCTGTACTTAATGGTTGGATCAGAGTCTTTCATTTAAGCTCTTAAAAGACCTGGCTCAGACACCGATGCCGGTAAGCCGAGAGCCTCCCAGGGTCGCTAACATTTGCCCTAAACCCAGTTCTGCTTATAGCGACCTGGACTCTATTACCTCCCGCAGGAGAACTTTCAGAACTACGGGAAACTGCTCGCCCTTAGTCATCCTGTGCATTTTTTCTTATTTGCCTTTTTAACAGTGAAGATACCAGTAGTATTTATATAAAATATTGGATGTTTCATGATAGATTGTGTGCTTGTGGGACGAGCATTCTCGACCGTATGTTTTTGTTTTTCTAGTCTGTCAAGCTAAATGTGCGTATATACGACTGTCCAGGTCACCGATACATGGTGTAACACACAGGCAGTGTGATTAAAAATTACATTCGGAATAATAACAAACCGAAATCTGAATTGCAAAAAATCAGGCTAAAATAGCCCAGCTGTGACTAAGAGTTGGAGAAGTTCTCTAAATCGGCTATGTTTGCCTACATTTTTCAATTCAGATTTTAATTTGCTATCATTTAGAGTGATTACCCCAACATTGAGCTAATTATTTAGCTAGATTGTATATATGACATTAATAGATACAATTCGATGTGTTCAGTTTGTTTGTTCAGCTAGATGCCTGTCTGTCCAAGAAAACTTGATCTGAGAATGGTATGCAACTATGCACCAATAAATACCTTTCTGGGATTGAGCCTAAAACATAGTTTAAATTACTCACTGTAGATTTAATAAAACCTTCATCATACCTTTCAACATTTCAAATGGGCAAAGAGGGGCCTTTATTTTTAAGGGTGTGAGTGGGGGTGTGATCAGAGGAGAGCTGTTTTGACTTACTAATACCAGTTTACACAACTAAAATGTAACTTAGAATAAGAACAATGTATCTTATTTACACAGACTGATTTCTAAACGCGTTTATTGTAGTCTAAAGACACATTACTGGGAGTATTATTGCTGTGGAGCTCTGTTATAAACTCAGTCACATTACTGGGAGTATTATTGCTGTGGAGCTCTGTTATGCACTCTGACACATTACTGGGAGTATTATTGCTGTGGAGCTCTGTTATAAACTCAGTCACATTACTGGGAGTATTATTGCTGTGGAGCTCTGTTATACACTCTGACACATTACTGGGAGTATTATTACTGTGGGGCTCTGTTATACGCTCAGACACATTACTGGGAGTATTATTACTGTGGGGCTCTGTTATACGATCAGACACATTACTGGGAGTATTATTGCTGTGGAGCTCTGTTATGCACTCTGACACATTACTGGGAGTATTATTGCTGTGGAGCTCTGTTATGCACTCTGACACATTACTGGGAGTATTATTACTGTGGGGCTCTGTTATACGATCAGACACATTACTGGGAGTATTATTACTGTGGGGCTCTGTTATACACTCAGACACATTACTGGGAGTATTATTACTGTGGAGCTCTGTTATACACTCAGACACATAACTGGGAGTATTATTGCTGTGGAGCTCTGTTATACACTCAGACACATTACTGGGAGTATTATTGCTGTGGAGCTCTGTTATACACTCAGACACATTACTGAGAGTATTATTGCTGTGGGGCGATGTTATACACTCAGACACATTACTGGGAGTATTATTGCTGTGGAGCTCTGTTATACACTCAGACACATTACTGGGAGTATTATTGCTGCGGAGTTCTGTTATACACTCAGACACATTACTGGGAGTGTTATTGATGTGGAGCTCTGTTATACACTCAGACACATTACTGGGAGTATTACTGCTGTGGAGCTCTGTTATACACTCGGACACATTACTGGGAGTATTATTGCTGTGTAGCTCTGTTATACACTCAGACACATTACTGGGAGTATTATTGCTGTGGAGCTCTGTTATACACTCAGACACATTACTGGGAGTGTTATTGATGTGGAGCTCTGTTATACACTCAGACACATTACTGGGAGTATTACTGCTGTGGAGCTCTGTTATACACTCGGACACATTACTGGGAGTATTATTGCTGTGGAGCTCTGTTATACACTCAGACACATTACTGGGAGTATTATTGATGTGGGGCGATGTTATACACTCAGACACATTACTGGGAGTATTATTGCTGTGGAGCTCTGTTATACACTCAGACACATTACTGGGAGTATTATTGCTGCGGAGTTCTGTTATACACTCAGACACATTACTGGGAGTGTTATTGATGTGGAGCTCTGTTATACACTCAGACACATTACTGGGAGTATTACTGCTGTGGAGCTCTGTTATACACTCGGACACATTACTGGGAGTATTATTGCTGTGCAGCTCTGTTATACACTCATACACATTACTGGGAGTATTATTGCTGTAGAGCTCTGTTATACACTCAGACACATTACTGGGAGTGTTATAGCTGTGGAGCTCTGTTATACACTCAGACACATTACTGGGAGTATTATTGCTGTGGAGCTCCGTTATACACTCAGACACATTACTGGGAGTATTATTGCTGTAGAGCTCTGTGATACACTCAGACACATTACTGGGAGTGTTATAGCTGTGGAGCTCTGTTATACACTCGGACACATTACTGGGAGTATTATTGCTGTGTAGCTCTGTTATACACTCAGACACATTACTGGGAGTATTATTGCTGTGGAGCTCTGTTATACACTCAGACACATTACTGGGAGTGTTATTGATGTGGAGCTCTGTTATACACTCAGACACATTACTGGGAGTATTATTGCTGTGGAGCTCTGTTATACACTCAGACACATTACTGGGAGTATTATTGATGTGGGGCGATGTTATACACTCAGACACATTACTGGAAGTATTACTGCTGTGGAGCTCTGTTATACACTCGGACACATTACTGGGAGTATTATTGCTGTGGAGCTCTGTTATACACTCAGACACATTACTGGGAGTATTATTGATGTGGGGCGATGTTATACACTCAGACACATTACTGGGAGTATTATTGCTGTGGAGCTCTGTTATACACTCAGACACATTACTGGGAGTATTATTGCTGCGGAGTTCTGTTATACACTCAGACACATTACTGGGAGTGTTATTGATGTGGAGCTCTGTTATACACTCAGACACATTACTGGGAGTATTACTGCTGTGGAGCTCTGTTATACACTCGGACACATTACTGGGAGTATTATTGCTGTGTAGCTCTGTTATACACTCAGACACATTACTGGGAGTATTATTGCTGTGCAGCTCTGTTATACACTCATACACATTACTGGGAGTATTATTACTGTGTAGCTCCGTTATACACTCAGACACATTACTGGGAGTATTATTGCTGTAGAGCTCTGTTATACACTCAGACACATTACTGGGAGTGTTATAGCTGTGGAGCTCTGTTATACACTCAGACACATTACTGGGAGTATTATTGCTGTGGAGCTCCGTTATACACTCAGACACATTAAGTACATAAATTCCAAAAAACCCAAAAATGAAAGTATAGGTACACTTAAAACTGAAACGGGGGTGTTAGTTAATGAAGACCAAGAAAAGGCAGGAATTCTAAATAACTATTTCTCCTCCGTATATATTAAAGAAGAACCCATGGCAATAGATGTGCAAATGATTGCTACTAAAAACTTGCAGAATAATTGTAATTGGTTAACTCAAGACAATGTGCTGCAGCAACTAAAGAAAGTTAATATAAACAAAGCTCCAGGGCCTGACGGTATCCATCCACGTGTACTTAAGGAACTAAGTGTAGAAATAAGTGAACCTCTGTTTTTAATCTTTCAAGATTCTTTTCTTTCAGGAAGTGTTCCGGAGGATTGGAGGAAGGCAGATGTGGTTCCTATATTCAAAAAGGGTTCAAAATCCTTGCCTGGAAATTATAGACCTGTGAGCTTAACTTCTGTGGCTGGTAAAATATTTGAAAGGTTATTAAGGGATAATATTCAAGAATTCCTTGAGAAGAATATGGTTATCAGCAAAAATCAGCACGGTTTTATGAAGCACAGGTCATGTCAAACTAACTTGATTGCGTTCTACGAAGAAGTAAGTAGAAGTATAGATCAGGGTGTTGCAGTGGATGTGATCTATTTGGATTTTGCCAAGGCATTTGATACAGTTCCACACAAAAGATTAGTGTTCAAACTCAAGGAAATCGGTCTCGATGAAAATGCTTGTTCTTGGGTAGAACATTGGCTTAAAAACAGAATACAAAGAGTTGTCGTTAATGGTAAATTTTCAAGCTGGACAGAGGTGGCAAGTGGTGTCCCTCAGGGGTCTGTTCTGGGACCCCTTCTATTTAACATTTTTATAAATGATCTTGAAGACAGCATTGAAAGTCATGTTTCAGTGTTTGCAGATGACACAAAACTTTGTAAAATAATACAATGTGAGCAAGATATTACTTTGCTGCAGAAGGATTTAGATAGACTGGGGGACTGGGCACTCAAATGGCAGATGACATTTAATGTTGAAAAATGCAAAGTTATGCACTTCGGCGTAAAGAATACACAAGCAACGTATACCCTTAATGGAAGCGAATTAGGGATAACAACACACGAAAAGGACTTGGGAATTGTTATAGACAACAAACTATGCAACAATGTGCAATGTCAATCAGCAGTGGCCAAGGCCAGTAAGGTATTGTCATGCATGAAAAAGGGCATTCATTCTCGGGACGAGAATATCATTTTGCCTCTCTATAAATCACTGGTAAGACCACATATTGAATATGCTGTGCAATTTTGGGCACCTGTTCTAAAGAAGGATATCATGGCACTAGAAAAAGTGCAGAGGCGGGCTACAAAATTAATAAAAGGAATGGAACATATCAGCTATGAAGAAAGGTTAACAAATTTAAACCTATTTAGTTTAGAAAAACGTCGCCTGAGAGGGGATATGATAACATTATACAAATATATTCGGGGCCAATACAAACCATTGTGTGGAAATCTATTCACAAACCGGACTTTACATAGGACACGAGGCCATGCGTTTAGACTGGAAGAAAGAAGATTTCGTCTAAGGCAAAGGAAAGGTTTTTTTACTGTAAGAACAATCAGGATGTGGAATTCTCTGCCTGAAGAAGTGGTTTTATCAGAGTCCATACAGATGTTCAAACAGCTACTAGATGCATACTTGCAAAGACAGAATATTCAAGGATATAATCTTTCAATGTAGGGTAATAACTGCTTGATTCAAGGATAAATCTGACTGCCATTCTGGGGTCAATAAGGAATTTTTTGTCCTAGCTTGTTGCAAAATTGTGCTTCAAACTGGGTGTAACGGAATGCAGTATATTAGTCCACGATATCCGTTGGTATCTTCAGGAAATCCACAGTCAGAGTAGAAAGCAAGGCAATATCCCCAATCCTCCCAATAACCGGACGAAACAAAGTTTGGGAGTCAACTAACTCGGTTTATTCACAAGCAGCGTATTTATGCAGTTCCCCGTGCAAGGGGTTTCCATACAGATATTCCAGGGGATTTCTCCCAACATGCATTGTGACTTTCCCAACAGGCATCGCTGCACGAGAAGGTTACTCCCACTAAAATGGACGATTAAGTGGATTATCCCCTCGTGCAGCAAAACCGACAATTGACATTAAAATACATAATTCCCGTAATATTCGGTACTTTAGAATAACCGAACGTTCGGTAGATAGCTGGGGTCGGGGCGCACACTTTGTGAGAATACCGCTCCGATCCCAGCTGAATTGACCGAACGCCGCACATAATACATTTAAACATCAAGGTGAGTTTAAAAGTACCGAATAAGTACGGGACACATAATGTACCGAACGCGGTACTCCCGAACGCTCTGGAAGTCCAGCGGTGTTCGGATCACTGAGTAGCCGTTTTCAGTTCCAGGCTCTCGACGACCGAACACCGCTGCAGAGACAAAGGATCCAAGATGGCCGACCGCCGCATGGTCGGTAGTGGATCGACGGCCACCTAGGAGAGCCCTTAATTACCGATTGCAACAATGTTGCAATCGGTTAATTGGTGCCACACGACCTGTGAATGTGTGGTCTACCTGGGGAGTCCACATTCGTACGACGAATGGCCAGGATAGCCGTGTTTCGTCGTACGAATGCTTTGTATGCTGGCGGCATACGGCTGCCAGCATGCGAACGGTCACAGTACAATACACATACAGTCAACGGGACACGTTATACATTCAGCCTACGGACAACCTGCAATGAATATAGTTCAGAAGTGGCTAGGTTTGCCACACTGGGTTTTTTTTTTTTTTCTCTTTTGGATCAACAGCAAAAAACAGGTGTGAGGAAGGCTGAACTTGATGGACGCAAGTCTCTTTTCAGCTATCTAACTATGTAACTATGTAACATTACTGGGAGTATTATTGCTGTAGAGCTCTGTGATACACTCAGACACATTACTGGGAGTGTTATAGCTGTGGAGCTCTGTTATACACTCGGACACATTACTGGGAGTATTATTGCTGTGTAGCTCTGTTATACACTCAGACACATTACTGGGAGTATTATTGCTGTGGCGCTCTGTTATACACTCAGACACATTACTGGGAGTGTTATTGATGTGGAGCTCTGTTATACACTCAGACACATTACTGGGAGTATTATTGCTGTGGAGCTCTGTTATACACTCAGACACATTACTGGGAGTATTATTGATGTGGGGCGATGTTATACACTCAGACACATTACTGGGAGTATTATTGCTGTGGAGCTCTGTTATACACTCAGACACATTACTGGGAGTATTATTGCTGCGGAGTTCTGTTATACACTCAGACACATTACTGGGAGTGTTATTGATGTGGAGCTCTGTTATACACTCAGACACATTACTGGGAGTATTACTGCTGTGGAGCTCTGTTATACACTCGGACACATTACTGGGAGTATTATTGCTGTGTAGCTCTGTTATACACTCAGACACATTACTGGGAGTATTATTGCTGTGCAGCTCTGTTATACACTCATACACATTACTGGGAGTATTATTACTGTGTAGCTCCGTTATACACTCAGACACATTACTGGGAGTATTATTGCTGTAGAGCTCTGTTATACACTCAGACACATTACTGGGAGTGTTATAGCTGTGGAGCTCTGTTATACACTCAGACACATTACTGGGAGTATTATTGCTGTGGAGCTCCGTTATACACTCAGACACATTACTGGGAGTATTATTGCTGTAGAGCTCTGTTATACACTCAGACACATTACTGGGAGTGTTATAGCTGTGGAGCTCTGTTATACACTCAGACACATTACTGGGAGTATTATTGCTGTGGAGCTCCGTTATACACTCGGACACATTACTGGGAGTATTATTACTGTGTAGCTCCGTTATACACTCAGACACATTACTGGGAGTATTATTGCTGTAGAGCTCTGTTATACACTCAGACACATTACTGGGAGTGTTATAGCTGTGGAGCTCTGTTATACACTCAGACACATTACTGGGAGTATTATTGCTGTGGAGCTCCGTTATACACTCAGACACATTACTGGGAGTATTATTGCTGTAGAGCTCTGTTATACACTCAGACACATTACTGGGGGTATTATTGCTGTGGAGCTCTGTTATACACTCAGACACATTACTGGGAGTATTATTACTGTGGAGCTCCGTTATACACTCAGACACATTACTGGGAGTATTATTGCTGTAGAGCTCTGTTATACACTCAGACACATTACTGGGAGTGTTATAGCTGTGGAGCTCTGTTATACACTCAGACACATTACTGGGAGTATTATTGCTGTGGAGCTCCGTTATACACTCGGACACATTACTGGGAGTATTATTGCTGTAGAGCTCTGTTATACACTCAGACACATTACTGGGAGTGTTATAGCTGTGGAGCTCTGTTATACACTCAGACACATTACTGGGGGTATTATTACTGTGTAGCTCTGTTATACACTCAGACACATTACTGGGAGTATTAGTGCTGTGGAGCTCTGTTATACACGCAGACACATTAATGTGAGTATTATTGCTGTGGAGCTCTGTTATACACTCAGACACATTACTGGGAGTATTAGTGCTGTGGAGCTCTGTTATACACTCAGACACATTACTGGGAGTATTATTGCTGTAGAGCTCTGTTATACACTCAGACACATTACTGGGAGTGTTATAGCTGTGGAGCTCTGTTATAGACTCAGACACATTACTGGGGGTATTATTGCTGTGGAGCTCTGTTATACACTCAGACACATTACTGGGAGTATTATTACTGTGTAGCTCTGTCATACACTCAGACACATTACTGGGAGTATTATTACGGTGTAGCTCTGTTATACACTCAGACACATTACTGGGAGTATTAGTGCTGTGGAGCTCTGTTATACACGCAGACACATTAATGTGAGTATTATTGCTGTGGAGCTCTGTTTTACACTTAGACACACCAACAATACGGAGCTCCTAGAAAAGAGGGTCATTAGGATAGAATGGGCGGACACTGAGGGGTTTGAGCCTCAAATAGGGACTGTCCCTTCTATACAGGGACACTTGGCAGTTATGCATTATCTAAATGATTGAGTATATTGGGACTCCTCAGAGTTTGGACTGCAGGCCCCAGGTTCAATTTGGGAAGTTGAGTTTAGCTCTTGTCCAGCTCTGACACAAATTGTTTAGTTAAATGCTGTCAATGCTTTAAATGAACACTCCAAACACCATAACCACTGCAGCATCTAATTATGCTAATCCAGATAAAAAGTCAAAAGGCAGCTCTTACTATTTACCTTAAAATGGAAAAAAAAAAAAAACATGGAGAAAAGCTTCAGGATTAATACATTTGGATACCCGAAGGTTGCGTTGTTTCAATTGACTATGTTAACTATGTTACTAGAGATGGGTAAACCCAGAACAAATTTGTCTAGTTTGGCTGTGAGTATTGTGAGTTGAATTTTATCTTTACAACCAGTTTTTTTCAGGATGCAATAAAATAACCTTAATTTATTTTGGTAGAGGTGACATGGTGGGGAAAGATGTCCGTATGAACCAAGGATTGCCCTCCTGATTGTAACCAGGGCTTTCTGATTGGAAGAAGACCCCCTCAAGCTCTCAGCTTATAGTAAGTCATTTTACTTTGAATTCCTAGAAATGTCTGAGATAATATTTTGTGTGAATATACAGTTCGCTGTAGTGGTTATGGTGCCAGACGTAACTTGGCACACTCCCAGGGTAACTAGTCAAACCTTTGCAAATGGTTTGACAACTTACCTGGGGTATCTCTGAACGCCATTGTCTGCCTCCTCAGCTGCCAGTAGTTGCAGCTCACTACTCTCAGCCAGTGTGTCAGCTCTGCCTGGTTGGCCTAGCTCAGTAGAAGTGCTTCTGGCTCCCGGTGGTGTAAATATCCTTAAATTCTATGTGAGAACGTTGAATGTTATATGTTGGGTGAAGTCAAATCATATTATATGCCCGTTGAGAGCTTATGGTCCGGCTAGAGTGAGCTGGTGACCATGTAGATGACACTATTAGTCCATATTGGAAGTTACCTTTTTGTGTTCCTAGGCTGTAGAATTGGTCACCACACTCCAGCGCTTCAAGTGACACTATAGATACCAAACACCTTTAGCTTAATTAAGCAGTTTTGGTGTATAGATCATGCTCCTGCAATCTCACTGCTCAATTTTCTGCCATTTAGGCTCCCAGGTGTCTTTTACCCAGGTAACGAGCTGAGATTAGAAGCACTCTCCACCATGGCAAAGACCAAAGAGCTGTCCAAGGATGTCAGGGACAAGATTGTAGGCCTACACAAGGCTGTAATGGGCTACAAGACCATCGCCAAGCAGCTTGGCGAGAAGGTGACAACAGTTGGTGCGATTATTTCAGCGATCGTGAGAATGGTGAGGAATCGTCGCAGAACTACATGGGACGGGAGGATCTTGTTAATGATTTCAAGGCAGCTGGGACCATAATCAACAAGAAAACAAATGGTAACACACTACGCCATGAAGGACTGAAATCCTGCAGCTCCCGCAAGGCTTGCGTGCTCAAGAAAGCACATGTACAGGCTCGTCTGAAGTTTGCCACTGAACATCTGAATGATTCAGAGGAGAACGGGGTGAAAGTGTTGTGGTTAGATGAGACCAAAATTGAGCTCTTTGGCATCAACTCAACTCACCGTGTATGGAGGAGGAAGAGTGCTGCCTATGACCCCAAAAGCTCAATTTGCAGTGTCAAACATGGAGGTGGAAACATAATGCTTTGGGGGTGTTTTTCTGCTAAGAGGACAGGACAACTGCACTGCATCAAAGGGACGATGGACCGGGCCATGTCTTGGGTGAGAACCTCCTTCCCTCAGCCAGGGCATTGAAAATGGGTTGTGGATGGGTATTCCAGCATGACAATGACCCAAAACACACAACCACAGCAACAAAGGAGTGGCTCAAGAAGAAGCACATTAATGTCCTGCAGTGGCCTAGCCAGTCTGCCGACCTTAATCCCATAGAAAATCTGTGGAGGGAGCTGAAGGTTCAAATTGCCAAATGTCAGCCTTGAAACCTTAATGATTTGAAGAGGATCTGTGAAGAGGAGTGGGACAAAATCCCTCCTGAGATGTGTGCAAACCTGGTGGTCAACTACAAGAAACACCTGACCTCTGTGATTGCCAACAAGGGTTTTGCCACCAAGTACTAAGTCGAAGGGGTCAAATACCTGGGAGCTAGAAATCTTGCTGATTGATAGGGGATCAAATACTTATTTCACTCATTCACATGCAAATCAATTTATAACTTTGTCGACATGTGTTTTTCTGGATTTTTTGTTTTTGGTTATTCTGTCTTTCACTGTTAAATTACACCTACCATTAAAATTATAGACTGATAATTTCTTTGTCAGTGGACAAAGTTCAAAATCAGCAGGGAATCAAATACTTTTTTTCCCTCACTGTATGTCCCAGCACAAAGTGGAAGCAATGCTTCTCATGGAGAAACGTTGGTTTTAATGATTCTCTATGAGCAGAGACGTAACAAGAAACCACCCTCCATATGTCTCCTTTCCTTCCCCCCCAGCCCCTCCATGTATCTTCTTCTCCCCATGTGTCTTCTTTCCCCCATCTCCTTTCCTCCCTCAGCCTCTCCATGTGTCTCCTTCCCCCAAACCCTTCATGTGTTTCCTTTTCCCTCCAGCCCCTCAATGTGTCTCCTTACCACTCCTCCAACCCCGCCATGTGTTTTCTTCCCCCCAGCCCCTCCATGTGTCTCCTTTCCTCCCCCTACCTCTCCATGCATCTCCTTTCTTCCCCCCACCCCCTCCATGTGTCTCCTTTCCTCCCCCTACCTCTCCATGCATCTCCTTTCCTCCCCCCAGCCCCTCCATGTGTCTCCTTTCCTCCCCCTACCTCTCCATGCATCTCCTTTCCTCCCCCCAGCCCCTCCAAGTGTCTCCTTCCCCCCTTCATGTGTCTCTTCCCCAGCCCCCCTCACCTCCATGTAGCGTGGCCTAGCTACTAAGGACAGTGAGAGAAACCAGGAGTAAAGACTAAAGAGACATAATTACAAGAGTTGACGTTGCACATTAAGTTGCAGTCATTTACACTTTACATTTTTAGTGTATATTCCGTACACATTTATATTTTATTTTCAGTTTCCTTGATGTAAGTTTCCAAATGTATAATATGCCTCCTGTTTAAGCATGTTTGTGGGTATTTTGAGAGTTTGTTGAGGTGTTTCAGGGATAAGGCACCCATGTATCGGGTTAATTGTGTATTTTAACAATCGTGAAAAGGTGAGACTGAATGTTTTTGGCATCAATTCCACCTTTTTAATGGGATAAAAAGTGACTCTTAAATGTATTAATTGGTGATTGTGTTGACTTTTTTTTTCCTGCCAAAATTTGGCGTTTAACCCCCATCCCCCCAAAATAACTATAAACGCCCTGATTGTCAGAGAGGATAGTCTGTAATCCCAGATCTCGCTCCCTAAGTGTAGTATATCCACAGCTTCTTAGCTAACACTGAGATTTTACATTTACATTGATTTTTGTAACCTCATTAACACTCTGTCATGCACCTCTCAGGTCCCAGGTGTTGACAAGTCATTTTCACTACTTATAAATAAAACTGGTGTTTTAATATATCGATGTAATGTCTTATTATAGACCAGCTTTCAAATGTTTACTCTTTGTCTTAGTTATATAAAGGATAATACCTATTTTTACTCTTGAACATTAGACCATCACAGCCTGTGCAGAGCTCAATAAATCATTGCAATCATATGAACATCTCTTGAATATATTGTAGCATATTAACTAAGCCTTCAGTACTAGCTACCGAAATAAATGTACAAAACAGGCTTTAAATTACTCCCAGTTTTAAAATGCATTATGTAGTTAAATAATTGAAATATTAAAAACTAAACAAAGATACTAGTCTTTAAAGGGACAATGTAGTCACCATAACAACTACAGCTTAACGCAGTTGTTCTTGTGTCTATAGCCTGTCCCTGCAGATTTTTTTTATGTAAACAATGAAAAGGCAGTGTTTACATTGCTGCCTAGTAACACCTCTAGTGGCTGTCGCTCAGACGGCCACTAAAGGTGCTTCCTGGGTCAGTGCTGCACAATGTGCAGCAGCACCTACATTCAGCGTCTCCACGCTCTGTATGCAGATGCCGAACGTTCCCCATAGAGATGCATTGGTTCAGTGCATCTCTATGAGGAGATTCTGATTGGCGCAGCCAGAATTTTGCTGCACATGCACAATGGCCTCACAATATTTCCCTATTATAATACATTGGATTGGCTGAGATAGTCAAATTTGATGATCTCTGCCACAGAGGCAGAGCCAGTTGCGGCGAGACCAGCGAGATGCTGGAAAAACGTGAATAACATTACCTTTTTAAAGTACAAAGAGGGGGCCGGGGACCTAAAAAGTTATTTTACTACTATAGTGTCAGAAATATATGTTTGCGTTCCTGACTCTATAATGTTCCTTTAAGTTTATTGTGTTTTCTGCATATTTCCAAGATGTCTAGCTGCTGTAGTGAATTTGAACCCAGATGAGGAATTAGATGAAAGTTATTTAGCCAGTTTTAATCCTCCTATTATGTTCAATGGGATTGCTGAATAATGCCAAAAGAGACCCTTCCGAGCAAGACCCAGGCAGATATGTAGGTACTACTGCAGTGTTGGAACAGTGTATTTTGCTATGTACTGAAACACAAAATAAGGTTACTGAGAAGAAGGAAATGTTTATTATTTTCATTCCAGGGTCATATCCTATTGAATAGAGTTTGAGAGCTGCAATAAAGGAAAACCATTCATTTAGAAAGTAAAACTAATGCTAGGAACCTGGACGGAACAGAGGGCTTACAGTTTCCAGGCTCAGACATGCCACAGAGATGATTGGTTGAATAACGATGTGGAGAGTTACTGTATTATAAACTTTAATGCTCCTATTCAGTGTATATATCTTACAGCAGGATAGAGTACTACATCTTGATGTCTCATGTCTTTCTTTTCTCGTACCTGTAGGTATACTTGGCAACAGAATCCAGGGAGAAGTCTCAATGACGGTTTCCAGCCATGCAATGTTCTTGGAAGGCTGTCTTCTTACTAGCGCTGGCCTCTATTGCTATCCAGTACACAGCCATTCGCACCTTTACCACCAAATCCTTTCAAATGTGCCCAATCCCCAATCCTGCCAACTGCAGCCCTGGCCAAGATCCTACAGATTCTCCTGACCGGCTTTGTGAGGACAGCCAGTCGTTAAACTCGAACTTTTCTAGAAAGACACATATTCTCATCTTGGCAACAACCCGCAGTGGATCATCTTTTGTGGGTCAACTTTTTAATCAACACTCTGATGTCTTCTATTTGTTTGAGCCACTTTACCATGTCCAGTATACATTGCTTCCTAAAATGACACAGAATAAAAGTCCTGCTGATCGGAGAGTCATGTTGGGCGCAAGTAGGGACCTGTTGAGGAGCCTTTATGACTGTGATCTCTATTTTATGGAGAACTACATCAAGCCACAGCCAATTAACCACACTACTGATAGACTGTTCAGGCGGGGTGCAAGCAAAGCACTTTGCTCTCTTCCAGTTTGTGATGCTTTAGGATCCTCTGACATTTATCTCGAAGAAGGTGACTGTGTTAAGAAATGTGGGAGCTTAAACATGACCTTAGCAATGGAGTCTTGCAAGGACCATGGACATGTGGCTATTAAAATTGTCCGTGTGCCTGAAGTCAATGACCTTCGAGCTTTAGTGGAAGATCCAAGGCTAAATTTGAAGGTGATACAGTTGGTGAGGGACCCCAGAGGCATCTTGGCCTCCCGGAGTGAGACTTTCCGGGACACCTATAGGCTATGGAGGATATGGAGAGCAACCGGCCGAAGGCCTTTCAATCTAGACGCAACCCAGTTGACCACAGTCTGTGAAGACTTTTTAAACTCCATCTCTACTGGGTTTAGTCGCCCCCTCTGGTTAAAGGGTAGGTATATGCTCCTCCGATATGAGGATCTGGCTAGAAACCCTATGAAGAAGATGGAGGAGATCTATGACTTTGTGGGTGTTCCACCAGATTCGAACGTGGAGAGATGGATTCAGAATAACACCCAAGCAGACGAATCATCAGTCAAACATAAGTATGGCACATTAAGAAACTCTGCAGCCACAGCTGAAAGCTGGCGACTAACTTTGTCTTATGACATTGTAGAATTTACGCAAAATGCCTGTCGACAAGTACTAACCCAGCTAGGCTACAAGACTGTTGGGTCTTCACAAGAACTGAGAAACCTTTCCTACAGCCTGATAGAGGACAAAGGTTTTGCACCTTTTCTGTAATGTTAAATCGGCAACCACAGTGTACAGTGAGGGTGTGAAATCAGCAAAAAATAGAGGAAAGTAAGAAAAAGAGCAAACGATATATTTTTGATAAACCCTTGTTCTTATTCCTCCAGGAAAAACAAGTTGCACTAAAAACAGTAGGTCTGGTGATAAAGCACATTTATTAATTAAGAAAGGTTAATGGCATACCTCTAATATGGAAACTTGAAGCCCTTTTGATAGATATAAACTTTGCCAGATTGAGCGCATTGCAAGCTCTACTCAAAATGTAACCATCATAAAATAAAATGGGAGTGGTGATAGTTTCATTACATTGTGATGGTCCATATGGATTTTTAATTACAGATTTTCTCATCAAGTGTTGAAACCCAGACATAGTGATTCATATGCAAAAGGGGGAAGACAGAATAATTTCTAATTTAGAGACCTCCCATCTACATTGTTGCTTGTGGGATGCCGGAGGTTGTCGGTTGGTGTTAAATGTTTACAGAAACCAAAACACAAGGCAGAACATTCTTATTGTTTAGAGCATTTGCTTATGTTAAAATGTCCACGTTTTCAGTTGGATGTTGGGTGAAGGGGGAAAATTGCACAATTTTTTCAAATCATGTTGTTTTATTTATAAATGTTCATAAAGAGGGATGCATTCGAGTGCATGAGGTGCCGCTTATTGTGTTCTAAATCTCCAGATGCAGTACCGGCTCAGTAAAGAAAATGTGGAAGTTAAAATGTATCTTTCTTAGAGCTAATTCCTGGGCCTTAGTTGTGTGTCATTCATGAAATAAAATAGAATCATCAGTAAGAAAGTTTATTAATGGCGTTAAAGTGACGAAGGTGGATAAAAAGGCTTTCAGAAGTGGATCTCAGATTGTGGTCTGTTGATATCCAGATCGTAAAACACCCAAGAACCACCACTTTGTTAAGTGTCGAGGATTGTGGCCCTTACATACAGAAACACCAGAAAAGAAACATAGTAACACAGGCTCTCTGGGAATGAGCAAAATCATCTGGGGGCACACACAACTGGAATATAGAACTGAATAAAAAAAAAAGTTGGATAAAGTTTGAATTTTATTTCAGGAGCTTATGGGTGCAGGAATAGATGGAACATGGTCAGCTCTACTTTGTAGGTCAGTGCAGGCACAAAATAGCGAATAATCATGTACATAATAAGAACATGTAGCAGGATCACGTGCACAGGGAAGGTCCAAGAGATTAATTGTCAGAATATCAGATCTTTGTCTAGAACATACCAGGGGAATACTTAGGCTCGATCTGGGCTAGGGCTGAAGTGGGAACCACCGCATGACCAGACAACACAGGGGCTGCTACCCAGGTGTATGGTGGGACTCCAAAAGTACATGCTTTGTTTCTGTGTAGGCAGGAACACTGACACAAGAACGTTACACTTTTGAAAAGTTCCCCTGGGCACAAAAAAAAGCCTGCGACTATCCCCGAGTTCATAGCTTGACAGGCATTGTGTTTTAGACTTCATTCTGCATTTCGCAGGTTGCTCAATTCCTTATGAAAGACACGTAAGTCATGGACTAAAAATGATTTCTGAAGCATGTCCTTGTCTGAGCAATAGTCATATCACCAGTGATGTTCTGGACATTCCTCATGTTCTATGTTACAAGTTTGTTGCGGATAAAATGTGTGTGCCATTGAAAAGGAGGGAAAATCATGACATTTTCATTTAAAATCCACCAATAGATGATACAGGTAGGAAAATGGTTCATGGAAGCTATAAACCTGACTAAAATTGGCATTTGGAAGTACGAGACTTGAGAACCACTATCTATTTAGAACAATTTGTAGCTTAATTAAAGCATGTAACAATTACTTGCTGTTTACCATGTAAATTGCCGTTTCCAAACTTTAATTATTAGTGTTGCCTGTGAATCAAAGAATTGCTAGGTACGATGGAAAAAGATTGACCAACTTATCAGACATTTTATCACACATATTACAGAATACGCAAGGCATGTTTCAAGGTTGAACGAACAGCTTTACTTGCCTGTCTATATTTGCATCACCTTGCATGTAGACTTTACACAATCGTCTTGCAAAAACACTCAAGGAGGAAATGCACATAAAAGGAAAAATAATTTGAATGAAGAACATGAATGAATATTTAATTCCTTGCCTTTGACAGAAGGATCCAGAGCGCAGGGGTGCAACTATGGCTCTCCAGTTGTTCTTGGGGCTCTCTCTCTTTCTGAATACTCAGTCAACACTTAGCTGGGGATAGAATTTTAGGAACTGTAGGCCAACAACAACTGGGAAACCATCTCCGGGCACCTGTCATTTACATCTTTTGATTTACATTATAAAAAAAAGTAAAAATAAGGCTGTCACAAATGTTCACTTTGCTCAAGAGGTCCAAAATTTGAACTGGGAATTCTAAGGGGTGGATCAGGGAAACGAAAGAACAGCAAAACTCTACCAGGTGGGATGGTCTTTATATGTCGTCTGGTCAGAGCACTGTCTTAGAACTGGGAAACCCAGGTCCAACGACTGAGCAAACCACCTTACCAGTAAGATACCTAACGATATATGTCTGCCTACCTCAAATCCAGGCTGTAATCTGTCAGAATCAGCATGTGTCAAATTTAAAACTTGTTTGCCTTAAAGGGACACTCCAGGCACCCAGACCACTTCTGCTCATTGGAGTGGTCTGGGTGCCAACTCCCACTACCCTTAACCCTGAAAGTGTAATTATTGCAGTTTTTCATAAACTGCAATAATTACATTGCAGGGTTAACTCCACCTCTAGTGGCTGTCTACTAGACAGCCACTAGAGGTCACTTCCTAGTTTCTAGCACAGGTTTCCTGTGCTAGAGCGTCGCTGAACGTCCTCACGCTGTGTGAGGACCTCCAGCGTCGCTCAAAACCCCATAGGAAAGCATTGAAATGATTTTTCAATGCTTTTCTATGGGGGAGACGTAATGCGCATGCGCGGAATTTCCGCGCATGCGCATTAGGTCTCCTCGGCCGGTGGGCGGGACGTAATCACAAGGAGGAGCGTCGCGGAGGAGCGAGGCGGAGACAGCGGCGAGGGACATCGCCGCTGTCCCAGGTAAGTGACTGAAGGGGTTTTCACCCCTTCAGTAACCGGGGATTGGGGGGTGGGAGGGAGAGGGACCCTCCAGTGCCAGAAAAACGGATCGTTTTTCTGGCACTGGAGTTTCCCTTTAAGAAACCAAAGAAAATGAGTGTGTGTTAAAAAACATCACTTTGTTAAATAGAGAGATAACTAATAGACTTCAAAAAAGCTATTATAATGAATAAGCACTACTTCGTAAAAATTAACCACTGTCAAAACTTATCAGCCAATTATCTGAAATAATTTCACAGGTAAAAAAAAAAGTTCTCAATTTTAAGTACTGTAGTTTGTCTGACAACTTTGATCACATAATAATAATTTTATTCATTTTTAATGAGGCAGCCAGTGAATGGCGGTAGAGTGAGAGAGAGACAAAGAGAGATAGTAAGTTACCTTCTTCAATTCTGTATGTCTGAACATTGTGACAATTTTAGCAATAATTACCGAAACCTCTGCCCAGTATTATTTCACCAGACGTACGGTAAATAGTCATAATATAATGTCAATTATAAGAACATATACATATTTTGCATGTCTCTTTTCTAACAAGTCTCAGTAGAATGTTGGCTTTTGATGAACCACGATCCTTTAAAATTTGAAACAGATTGTGGCTTAAAATGATGCATGTAATGAAAAATATCTTCCATTCAGATGTACTTACATGATGCTTAAAGATCTGCTTTCTTGGTACTGCAGTAAGTATCTATGACAGAACGAGTTTCCATAGAACCTAGGTATCATGTTATAACATATTTACTAAGATTATCCTAACCTTTCATTGGGACCCATGAGTTGGCCTCCATTCGAGAATATTTCGTACATATTCGTGCATATGTCTCAATGAAAACGACTGTGACAGTGTAGTACCCACAGGTGCTAAAATTAGAATATTCTGGACAAATATACAGCATGATTAGATTTAAAGAACCGTGTTCTCATTCAAAGATTCCATGCAATAACACAGCGCTCCTCAGCCCTCTCCTCAAAACACACCTAATAGTCCAGGACTTAGGGGTTTAGAAAGAAAGAAAAAAAAGTGATCCCTAAATCCTGGACTGCTAGGTGTGCCTTGAGGAGAGGGTCGAGGAGCACTGCAGTAACAGGTGAACTGATGATATATTTGTTAGGTGGGGGAATGCTTTTCAATAATTCTTGGTGCTCTAAGTTAGTTATTAGTTTTTGACACTAAAGCATTCAATGATGCTTGATACCTAGTCCCCATCAATGTGAGAACCAATGACCGAGGGAACTACCGTTTTTATGCCACTATTGTTTTAATGAAAAACACATTTTCATAGGGTCTGTTGGTTGGCTGAGCGTTGCGGGAAATGTAGCTCAAAAACAACATCTGAATGGTGAAAATGAGTCATCATGCTTCCACCTTTCATGTTTCCAAGCAGGCAAACTCTGCTTTCGCATTGTGCGGCTCTATCAAAATGTTGAATTCTCTTCCAGAAGAAAAAGCAAAAAATAAATAGCTCTGAAGATGTAGATAAAGGCATGCGCCGATTTTACATAAGAATTAGGTTTTTATACTTTTGGGTCACCTCTAAATTAAATTTTGAGCTCTGTGAAGACAGATGACAGACATATCTGTCATCAGACGCGGTAAGCTCATCACACAACAAAAGAGTCTTCACTCGAGAGATAACAACACTGAACAGAGCAACGTTATTTTCTCATTTATTTGCATAAAATACAGAGGGAAAAAAACAGCACATTTCTCACATGCAGCTGGAAAAAGTTCATCTAGAATACTTAGAATGCAGCTGTACAGATAATAAGAGGATACGGTTTTCTCTGAAGATACTAAGACTGTATCATTTTTTCCAGATTACTTATGGCCATTTATCAAGCTCGATAATTTAGTGATAGCCTAAAAATAGTTATAGGAACCTGGTGATGGAATTAAACTTTCCCTAATCCTTCTCTACCCAAGATTCCTGAAGGGTTAGAGAAATGAAGTACGTCAACAACTACAATTTTGTAGCTAAAACAGGCATTTCATGAGAGCAGGGCCCAGCATACAAACTATATTCAGAGAGCCTGGCTATAGCCAATATTCATTCTTATTCACATTACACCATATTACAGATCTGGTGCAGTCCCTGGTGGTCTAGCAGTGGGAGTCAGAGATCAGTGACATTAGTGGTAGAGATGTTTTTTTCATTCCTTTCTTTTATTGATGATGGTATATCTGACTTTGGAAAATACGCAGGTGAGATAGGTCTATATTACTAAAGACAAAGATTCCCTGTCCCCACTGCTAGACCTCCTTCTTGCAAGATCTCCATGAAAAAGTGAGGTGTGTGCCTTTTAGTTATGACTAAAGTAACTATCTGCATGTGAGTGCTACCCTCTGATGCTATGATAGAGCTGTCCTGAGCTATTTTTAAGTGAAAGAACTAATTTTATATATTTGAGGGTCCCTGTGTAAATTGTGGGATCAGCAAACTGTGCTGTTTGTGATTGATGCTTATAATCAGATGTAACGTGAACCCAACGCAACTTGGTCTGGGATTAAAAGATTGTTTACATATTTATTAGGTGCATTTATAAACCGGTAGAGAGAGTAGAAACACACTAACTCTTAAAAATAAAGAATGGTTTTCAGAATATCATTTCCAGATTGTGATGGCAGGTGTCTACACTCCACACTCTCTATCCCTGGTAGGTCCCTTTCTAATCGCTTTTCTGTCTGCACGGAGCATATCGAAATCTGTCTAGCCCGCACTACCCTATCCGTGTGAATGATTGTCCTTTTTCTTCCTGGATATCTTGCTGTGTGTCTACATGGATGCTATTGCTTGGAAATAGTGTTATTGTAAAGTATATATATTATAAGTAAATGTGTTAATAACTTAAAAAAAGACAACAACAAAAAATGTAAGTCTGGAGGTATAGAGTCCTTCATTATGCGTTGGCCAAATGATCACAACTGTATTCCCCGGTTTTCCATACTGTAACAATGTAAAAAAAAGAATCCAATTTTACTATGATTTGGAATCACAAAATATTTCCAAACTCTCAATCTCTCAACTCATTCATGTGGTTCAAATGCTAAAGAGGTGAGCAATCAGGAATTAATTGAATACATGAGAATTTTTATTCCAATTCAGTAAGAATCGGTTGAAGAAACACTTGTTTATCACTAGGAACGAGCCACTCTATTGCAGTTCCTTAATAGGTGATGAAGTTAACATTTACAAACTAAGGACTGGCCAAATGGGAGACCCCCGGCTGACGAATGACAATTCCTATGATGTCCAAAAGCTGTCAAAGCTTCATTGTAATTGTAGCTCCCTAACAGCTTGTGGATTAAGCTTTTGGCCATGTCTGATTTGTGACTTGACTGGATAAAACCATAGGAGGTCCTGGCTGATTTTGTACCAATTTACTGATGTCCAGCTACGTAAGTAACCGTATTCAGAAAATACAATAGAGCTGAGCAGTGAGTGGTTATTAAATATATTACTTCCACATGAACATCCTTCCTTTCTTAGTACTTTGAGCATCCATCCTGCTCGCTCTACCAATAGACCATCTTTGGCCTCCTGTGGTCTAATTGCATTCCATGTGCTATCCCCTGACAGTGCACGGTGTAATAGTCCCAGGTCTGTAGGTAAAGCTTCCCCTTCCAGAATGGAAATGAAGATATTTGAAATTGCATGAGCAGTTTTCAGCGAGGGAAGTAAATTTCCTGAGCTCTTTCGTATCCTGCTGTGTCTCATTCACTACAGCTGTCTTCTTGGGAAATGAGAAAGACAATGGAAAATGACATCGCGCATCAACGTTCAACTACATGTGGCGCTTTGAATAATTTCCATTCTGTGTAGAGGTTTCCAGGCTGCATCATGGGAATTATAGTGCGCTGTGAGATGATGTCATAATTGTCATAAATGAAAATGGACAATTTGCTTACAAAGAAAACACACAGGAACTTATTTTGTGTTCCTATTTATACTTTTACTGTCCTTTGTATTTCTCGGCTGGGCATAGCCTTACATTTTCCTTTTTAATTACAGCCTGACATGATATAAAAACATTGCTAATGCTGCCCGGGTTCATATGAAATCCACATAAGGCAAGACACCTCCATTAGTAAATGGTGGCCCAGTAAAAGCCGTCACCTCCACATAGCTAATTAATGTCAGGTGTGGGTTGTGCTATTTTATTCTCAATGGTTTTTATTTTATGATTTACATTGTATACCTGACACAACATGTAAATTAATTTAACCCCTGCAGCTCTACGCAATTAGAGCTAAGAACGTATGCACTTATATGGCAATTCTCTATGGAGGTAAGTGTGTTTTTTTTTTTTTCTCTAAGTTATCTGTGCTGCGCGGTCTACCTTGGTACGCACTTCAACAGTACTTATCGAGGGGAGGGAACACTCACTTCCAGAGAAATTACGGTTGTGCTTTGAAAACTCTACACGCTTGTAGTCCAAACTGCAACTTTAAATTCAGATCTGGGTGCAAAACGTAGAAAGAATGCTAGACAGAAATGAAAGTCAATTTAAGGGAATTGCACTACACAGTCAGTAATTTTAGAGGAAAAAATGATTTTTTTTCCTCCTCCCAAATCAGCAATTTTGCCCGAAATTTTCTAACTTGTTTTTAAATTTGCTACAGTTTTACAAACTTTTTTCCCTTTGAATTTACACTGGTCTTGAGTAAAAACAACTTTGTGTGAAATGCGTCTGGCATTTATTACCTTCTGCAAGGTACCAGCTAACACCTCTTATGTTCAGAAAATTACATTTAGGAAGAAAAAAAAAACATGGTAAAGACAAAATGATATGTTATAATACTTACTGACCTATACATTACCGAACATTAAACCCACGCGTTTGCTGCCAATCCATAAACTTGATTTAGGACTGAACCCATCTGGGACTGTATTCATTTCAACAATATAGAAGCCAGAATAACTGGCCAGTAAGCCCAAATCATTGAAATTGGAGAAGTCAGAGACTATACGGCATTCCTTTTTGAAACACTATATATTTTTTCTGACTATTTCTTAAAGGACCACTATAGTGCCAGGAAAACATACTCCTTTTCCTGGCACTAGAGTGCCCTGAGGGTGCCCCCTCCCTCAGGGTCCCCCTCCCGCCCGGCTCTGGAAAGGGGAAAAGGGTTAAAACTTACCCTTTTCCAGCGCTGGGCGGTGAGCTCTCTGCCTCCGATCCTCCTCCGTTCCGCCCCGTCGGCTGAATGCGCACGCGTGGCAAGAGCTGCGCGCGCATTCAGCCGGTCTCATAGGAAAGCATTATCAATGCTTTCCTATGGACGCTTGCGTGCTCTCACTGTGATTTTCACTGTGATTTTCACAGTGAGAATCACGCAAGCGGCTCTAGCGGCTGTCAATGAGACAGCCACTAGAGGATTTGAGGGCTGGATTAACCCATTTATAAACATAAAAGTTTCTCTGAAACTGCTATGTTTATAAAAAAATGGGTTAACCCTAGCTGGACCTGGCACCCAGACCACTTCATTAAGCTGAAGTGGTCTGGGTGCCTAGAGTGGTCCTTTAAAAAGCATTCCTCACACTTCCACATAGCTAAATAAAATTGAAAACTCATCTTTCACAGTACAGTGTCAGTTTTTTTTTTTTGCTACATACGGCTTTATAGAGGAGAAACGTCATTAAAGTTGTGCTTGAATTGGATTGTACATGAATTGCAGAAATGTTAGTTCTGTCTTTGGTGGGGAATTGGCCAAAAGGACTCAAAAGGGTAGGTGATGGCGTGACTTTCTGTACTGGAAAGGTGATGAAAGAACGTATTCTTGAGAACACAAAGTAATATTTTAGGGATATAGAAAAAATGTATAGACCACACTCTGATACCTTGGTTACCATGCCAACAGCTGCCTGTTAACATAGTAACCAGAGTCTAGAGGGAAACGTTTTCTGAGAGGTCTCCCACGGTCTATCTTGTCCAAATATTGTTGGGAGTTCATGTAGAGTCCTCTTGTAATCAATAATCTCATCAAAAATCTATCTTAGTATTCACTGTTCTTCATTAGGTCCAGAAATACAGAAACTGCTGGCAAATTAAAACCTGGACCTTAGATGGTAAACGGGTGTTTACAAACCGCCTTCACTGAACAAATAAATCTTTGTTACCTGACGCGTTCTTTTGAATTGAGATCTCTAGTTTGATCTGCTTGATACCCTGAGATGTCCTAGATAAGAAGAAAAACTAAACCTCACACCTCATTAATTTCTACATAATGAGACATTAAACTATGCTCTGTCCTATCATTAAGAATATTATTATGAAGGACTAGTACTCACTACTCAATTTGTATTAACTGTGTTCGCTGCGTTGAACTTGACAACGTAACAGTGATCACTAAGGTATCACGCCCCAGCACTGAAGTTAATCTTTCGTTTTATAGTTTGTATCTTTATTTAATGTACCTTGAAAAAAATTACAATATTTAGCATTTTAGCTTTCAAACAGCGTGGCAGTTTTAAACACATCTTGTAATTGGGGACTACCAAATGCTGCCTACCCTTGTGTCTACCTTATGCCTTTGTCCCTTTCCTTACAATTGATGCTTAATTATCAACTATCTTGTCCTCCACCCATCAAAACATGGTTCCCACATAAGCAGACTAAAGAGACTCTGTGAAGGTGATTGTATCCAGTAAAGAGAGAATTTAAAACGGCATAATTCCGTTGCTTGTTACTGGATCCAAGTTTATGGATGTTAATGGAGTAGGATCGGTGTTAGCCCCAGTGATTGTTTAGTAAGACACATATTCTAAGTGGACATTTTGAGGTGGCTTTTACTAGCCTTTCATCTGAAATTCTGATTTAATGAAGACATTATTCTGTCTGGGACAGTTTATTATATGGTAAATATTATATGTTTATATATTATATGTTTCTCTATATGCACTCATTTCCCAAGTTTTAGACCTAATTCTTATGAACTAACAAGTCAAAGAAATACATTGCAAACAAAGCAAATCATGGGAAACAAGGAAGACGATATATATACCGCATATTACAGGAAAATAATGCCTTCAAGAGGTATTAGAGACTTCATAATAAACCACAAGACTGAAGATGGGATGGTTTATATATGTCTCCTTAAACCCAGGTATTGCATTATTTCCCCTTAAAGCAGTCTTATATATCACATGATATTTTTAGGTTTAAATTAATGTAAGTGTTAGGGTAGTGTAGCAATCATTAGTGTTAGTGTAGTGCGAATTATAAACTAAACTAAATGAAGAAATTTAGAAACACATATTGCTGTTGTACTATTTCAGCTTCCGTCACTAAAATGGCAGTCTATTACATGTATTTCTCGATCTGGTGTAGACTAGGGCCACCAGCTGTACGGACATGATTTCTACCTGTTCATTAAGGGTAACAATCCCACAGATGGCAGGTTTCTAAACAATTACATGACCATTAAACTAATGGACAGATCTTATAAGATACACAACTTGCCTTGTACGCTTCGATATATTGCACATTGGTTAGATCTTTGCAGAACACATTTTGGGAGGTCTGTAAAAGTGTTGTCTCGCTGAAATTAGGGTTTAAAACAAAATGAAGAACAGTTGAAGTTTAGGACCCAAACAATGTGTTGATGCCGTTTATAGCCAGGACACAAGCATGTTCAGGGAGGGGAATGAAAGCAATAAGTCTTGTCGTTTAGTCAAATTTGTCCTTTTTCTTTGGGGTGAAGGACACTTTATCGGCAACTACTGATCCCACAGCCCCCACTCCACCGGTCACGACAGACATTCCTCCTTTGACCAGTCCTACACCTGCAGCTGGTACGCTGGTCACTGCAGTCTTCGTCAGCTCATAGCTTCTGCTGCCTACCCAAGCCACTCCACCTAGCGTGGCTCCGACAGCGCCTCGAGTCATGCTGTACAGCCCTCCCGTCATTCTCCATAGGACCCCTGCTGATGGATTCGGGTGATCTTTTTCAGAATCTGAAGATTAAAAGATTGAGAGAACAATATAAAAACATATAAAACGCAAAAAAAAAAAAAAAAAAGTAGGCATGTACAGTATATATAAATAAAAAACACAGAAGTCCACCACCAGCGACAACATTTAACGGACACTAAATTGGTATTTTGGTGATGGTCGTAACTTCGAAATTCACTTCACAAATTTACAAAAATAACCACTCTAGTACGTAACAATGCCAGTGTAATATAGTTTCTCAAATAGCTCTCTGACTGACATAAGTGACATTTTGCATAATATTGTAAAATGTAATTCTTCGCAGACTGCTCCTGCCTAGATCACATAAATGGGAACTCTTCAATTCTGACTTTTAGAATACGGAAAACTGTAGTCTCTGTGGGTCAGAGGTTTCCTGTTGGCTTTGTTCACTAAATTAGTGAATTATAGTTTTGGTTTTTAATAACCTACAATTTAGTGTTGAGTGAATACACCTGAATGGCTTTAATGGACAGGGGATTGTCGGCACAATGGTTGGAAGAACTATTCCCTTTGAAAGATTCATAGGCACCAGGATTGGCTGAACGTGTAGCCATTTCCTGGATAAGATAAATGTAGTTCTTATTGCAGGAGGTTTTAAAGCAACATTTCTCTATTCAGAAGTCTTTTTTTCACTGCTTTCAGCTTTGTGTAATGAATACAAACATTGCTAAATACACCCTGGTGTGTCCCTTTAATATTATGTAATGTATTCATCAAACTGGAAAATCTTTCTTTTGAAGAAATCAGCCTATACACTAACACAGCATGATACCCCATTTATCTCACATGGCAAATCTGATTATTTTATTAATAGACCCATGTGTGTAATGTTCTACATCAAGAACCCAGGAATGCAAGCATTCCCTCAGAAATGTATCTCACACAGCATATTACTTTCACAGAAACACAGATCAGGACAGCAAAGCATCACCAATTGGTTAACATAGTATGATCGTTATGAAATACACAGCCTGAGCCATCCGTTAGGACACAGCGCACAGTTCCCCGTCTGAGTGCTGTATATTAGTCAGACTGTGATATGCATACACGTGTGCATTCATAGGACACCTCCGGCAGTGGAGTAGACACGTGAGTGTGCTTACTCAGTCTAACTTCCATGGATAGTTCAAAAGAGAAGATAAATATCCCCATATGACACAAGCGGGAAGTGTGATACAACCCAGGTATCACAGAGGAACGCAGAAATTGTAAATGTCATGAGAATTCTTTTTTTTTTTTTTTTAAATAAACGTTTATGGATTTGTCACAATGTAAAACAAAAAGCAAAAAAAAAAAGCATAGAAATTATAAACATAAAACTAACGATAATAATCACCTGGGTAAACACTTATATCTTCTATAAGGACTAAAGGGATGCCTGATCACTATTTGTATCAGCGTAGCTTATAATTAAAGGATCACTATAGTGTCAGGAAAACAAACTCGTACAAACCTAGTACTTAACGCTTAGGACCCCCCCACCCTCAGGATTCCCCTCCCTTGGTTAAAACCCCTTCAGCAGTTTACCTTTATCCAGCGCCGGGCTCCCTCGGTGCTGGTGACCTCTCCTCCTGATGTCAGTTCCCGAGTGGAGCCGAATGCTCATGCGCAGCAAGTGCCGCGCGCGCATTCAAACAGTCCATAGGAAAGCATTTGTCAGTGCTTTCCTATGGATGTTCTGCACACTGAATGCAAATTTGGCATCCAGCGTCGCAGAAGCGCCTCTAGCGGCTGTCAGGAAGACAGCCACTAGAGGTTGGATAAACCCTGCAATGTTTACATCTGAAGGGTTAAAACCTGGGGGACCTGGCACCCAGACCACTTCATTGAGCTTTAGTGGCCTGGGTGACTATAGTGCCCCTTTAAAGGACCACTCTAGTGCCAGGAAAGCATACTCGTTTTCCTGGCACTAGAGTGCCCTGAGGGTGCCCCCACCCTCAGGGACCCCCTCCTGCCCGGATCTGGAAAGGGGAAAGGGGTTAAATCTTACCTTTTTCCAGCGCTGGGCGGAGAGCTCTCCTCCTGCTCTCCTCCTCCGATCCGCCTCTTCTCCTCCCCGTCGGCTGAATGCGCACGCGCGGCAAGAGCTGCGCACGCATTCAGCCGGTCACATAGGAAAGCATTCATAATGCTTTCCTATGGACGCTTGCGTGCTCTCACTGTGATTTTCACAGTGAGAATCACGCAAGCGCCTCTAGTGGCTGTCAGTGAGACAGCCACTAGAGGATTAGGGGGAAGGCTTAACTAATTGATAAACATAGCAGTTTCTCTGAAACTGCTATGTTTATAAAACAATTAGTTAACCCTAGCTGGACCTGGCACCCAGACCACTTCATTAAGCTGAAGTGGTCTGGGTGCCTAGAGTGGTCCTTTAAGGACTTTCAGTGCCAATGGCTTTGATAGCTTTGTATTGCAGTAGTCTGAAGATAGGAGATTGTGATAAACATAGGCAGATGACCGGTGCGTCAAAGTACAGCATAGACAGCGAGATAAAATTATTACAATGACAGGGACAGTCAGGAGTTCTGTAAAATGTTGAGTGTGATTGATAAAGTCTAGAACTCTGGCTGTGTTGATAGAGTCCGCGGCCACTCCCTGCAGAGGACATTGGGTGTTGGAACTTTCCTATCGCTACTAATTTAGGAATAATAAATGGCTGGCGGTGCAGACTGTGCATAATTTGACATAATGATATATAGGCTAAAAGAGTCAAGCCAGGCACTCAACAGCCCCCTTTTGTCATTTCAGAACCAGATGTCTCTCTACCACCAAGGAGCAGAGATTGTCAGAGTTGGTGAGAGACACAATCTGTCACTATTTACAGGCAGGACTCAGGCCAACGCAGGGATTCGTTCCCGAACCTCAGACAATATTATCGGCTGCACACAAACGCAATTTGTTTTCAGGTAGAAAAGGAACGTGAAGAGTTTTAGAGAGAATGTCACAGAGAAGAGATTATTAACATTTCAGAAATTTAAAGAAGAATGTAAAAGATTCTTGCAATCTTAGGATTCTTATAGAAAGTCAGTATCAAGGTACCCTCTAATGAAGTGTTCTGTGGCATGGTTGTACACAAGGTCATCCTTTTAGAGTTGAAGACATTTCAACACGTACCAGTCCAGTTCTACAGTAAAAACACTAAAGATTTCTAATTCACTGCTTACGAAGGATGTTATTTATAGCAGTGGTTCCAAAACCAGTCCTCAAGGCAAACCAATGGTCCGGGATTTGTCAGTATCCCCATAGGAACGGAGCTGGCTTTAATCCTAGACTGTTAGTACATCTTGTGGACTTGGTTGGAAACCATTGATATAGACAACAGCCAATCAGATAGGTGTATGTACATACGCAAGCACGCACACAGTATGTACGCACGCAAGCACGCACACATGACAGCAGGACAGAGGTGCCAGACTTGGGAAGTATGAGCTTAGTCAAAATTAAACAGAAAATGATGGCAGAAAACACGTTTACAAATTAATCTATTATGGTTTTGAAGTTGACTTACTTTTGAGCATCTTACAAAATCATTGACATCAGTAGCGTTTTCACATGAACTCACTATATATAAAATCAAACATAAAAAACACTCCAAATCCTCTATATTATGACCTTTATAAGACTAAATCTTAATAAGACTTTAAGAAAATATTACTGGAATTAACGTGGGCAGTTTGTGTGAAATACACCAGTTTTATATTGGAATATTAGTTTCATGTACTTTGTGTTAAATTCCAAGATTTTTCACCATCAAGTAAACAATATTTGTATCACTACTAGGTCTGGTTTAACATTGATTTTATTACCTGAAGCTAGCATTAAAGGTGACAATGAACCGAATGCCTGGAAAATGTATCCATGGGGAGGGTTGCATATCTGTTGTAAGCCTGAAGATAATTTTAGTTGTTTTGTTTGATACCAAGTGAACCATGTGCTACTACCAGCTGGCAGTAAAAATGTAGATAATTTAGTGCAATGCAGATTAGGGATGCCTATGGCTGCTAACATGTTACTAAACTCCCCGGTGCTCTTATATGCGGATAAGAACAAACTGAACTCACAGCTGCCCACACGGCATCTGTATTGTGAACGGATATTTCCCAGTACTTAACGCTGAGCCGGCAGCAGGCTTTCTGCTCCATTAATGTGAAAATTCAAATATCTAAAACACAGAAAAACAATAGGCACACCCGATAAGTACACCCCCTAACTCTTGGGCCCTGTGCCAACAACACAAGTTTGTTCTCCAATTCTCCCATTTCTGGGAACACTAGAAAAATGACCCGATTTAGTGCAGTGCAAGAGCACGGTTTGGCTTGCTCCTTCCGCATGAAAACGAACATGTTTTTTTTTTTTTTTTAATTCTTTATTTTGGTTGTGCACAGATTGAACAAACAGCCGGTGTGTGCCACAACAGCGACATCCGGTAGAGTAGGTAAACCATGGTATAACATGTTATGGCATTAGATATACAGGCACATTTTTATGTTATTTGAAAACAGTAGTTCAGGATCACGTTTGATTTTAACTATGGTAACGTATTACACATGTCATGGAAAAACCGATATAGAAGTAACATATGCTGGGAACATGACTTGTGCTTGAGAGTGTACATAGAGTGTTAAACAATAATAAGGGAAAATTTACTGGGCAACGATATACATGACTAGCGCATATGTGTTAATGATTAGGGCAACCGAATATTGGATCGCTAGAGTCAGGCACAGTGTTAAGAGGACATACAGACAGGTCTAACCACAGGATGAGTGAACCTATTGGGACATACAGAGTTAGTTGCAGTGTGGTTCAGGTTAATACGAGTCGTCTATAGAACATTCTACAGTGTATAACAATATACTTGTCGCTACGAACAAGAGATTACCTCGCTAGTTATATGAGCAGGCTGGAACATTGCTAGGATAACATACAAGGCAAGATGTATTTCTTCAAAGACATTGGGACATGTTTGGTTTAACTGTGTTAACAGTAGGAGGAGCAGGCCCTAGTCGCTGAATAACTAGTGTATTACAAAATACAATTTCTGAAATAGGTGGATATTAGTCGCTTATTTTACGTATTGTGTGGCCTATCTGAGCTAATGGTAGGGAGAACAGGCTATATTTGCTTAACGGCTATCTCAATGCAGGACGTCAGGTACGTGACTGTTAGAGATTGGTCTCACCGTTTAGCAACATGTGGTTTGTTATTATTCGCACATTTTCTTTATATGTATTTATGTAGATATATATCTCGCTCTGCTAAACAGTTATACTGTCAAAGGAATAATTAGTGTTTAATGGTGTCAGATTGACTGTGCTAGTAAGGCTGCGATGTGCCAATATGTCATGCATTGTAGTAGTAGCCGGACAATATTCAATACTAAGATAAATTATGCTGTGTGTAAGTAGGCTAGTAGGCATTTGATAACATATCGTTTACCTATCTATGTGCTAGGTGTACTAGCTATTACATTACATGTTAAACAGCTTATAAACTTGTTAAACCGACATGGGTATAACCACTGGGACCGCTCCCACCGTGGACTGGAGGCAGCCAAAACTAAGAGAGAACAAACTTATTGCTTGTGTGAATTTGCCATGCTGAGTTCAGAGTGTCCGTTAGCCTGCTGTGAAGCCCTTTTTCAGCCTATTCCGGTCGGGTAGGTGGTATCTGAGTCCGCCGATCGCCTTAGCCTGTATGAGAGCAGGGCTATTGGGTAGATTCTGCCATTGTTCAGTAGGGCTCTGTGTGGCCTGGCTTTCCTCTGGCTCTGCTGGATTTGCAGCACCGCTTTCTTTGCGTGTACCGTAAGTGGAGCTCTGTTGCCGTGGGCTGTATGGTGACCGGTCATCCGTTTTCTTTCAGGTCTATTTGAAGGGTAGCCCAGGCCTCCCATCTCCTGTCTTGGCAAGTGGGCTCGGTCAGACCCTTTGGTGGTAGTCGCTGGGAGTACCGGGAGTCTTCTGTGCTGTGCAGAGGTATGTCTCTTATGGATCCGGCTTTGCTTTGTCTTCTGCTTGTGCAAGGATGATGTGTGGGGCCCAAGCTGTACCCGCATCCGGTGCGGCGGATGGTGTTTTGCTCGCCGCCATGGTGGGGCCTTCCTCTGTGCCGCTGGCTGCTGCTTTGGGGATGCAATCCGCCTGGGAGTGTCATGCTGCGTCGGCTGTTGAGGGGCCTTTCGTTGTGGCTCTTGGGGCTTTGGGGTGAGTTTCTCGTTGGCTTTCTGCCCAGAAGGGCTGTTTGCGTGCGGCCTGGGTGCTCGGTGGGCTGTGGTGCCTGGCATGGTCCCACTTTCCCCTTCCCCTGCTCGCCTTCGTCCGTTTTTCTCTCCCCCAGCCGCCGTTGCTACGCGTTCGTCTAAGTGCTTCCAGAACCGGGCGAAGACCTCGTCGATGTGTAGCAGCATGCGGTCGAGTGCAGCGCATCCATCTGCTGTGGTCTGCCTCGTGTCGCTTGCAGAAACTGTTTCCGCCATTGTGGGGGAGATCGCAGTTTAACGGCTTCCCCCTTTCTTCGGTACCCGCTTTCCGTATGGTGCGTGGTATGGACCGGGATGACCCCCACCGGTCCGGGGGGGGGGAGGATTCGCAGGGTGCCCACTCGTTGCTGGAGGTCCTGGAGAGCGGCCGTCTCTCCCGGACTCAGTCCTCTGTAGGCCGCAAGCCTCGTTGGTTGATCCACTAACGTAGAAGAACGGGAGAGGTACCGTTTGGTGCAGCAGCCTCTCCCGGTTATCAGCAGTAGAAGCTGCGGTTGGTAAGTGCCGTTTTTTGGGGTGAAACACCCTGTTTTTCGACCCAGACGTGGGAGCTCGTGCTGAACACGTCTGGGCTGCTTAGCTGCTAGGCTCCGCCCCGAAAACGAACATGTTTTAAGAAACTAAAGTAAATTAAATAAATTCTCTGTTTTGTTTTTTCTCCAAGCATTTTTTTGGGGGGAGGGTCCACAATGCCAATATTCTCCAGGCCTGGACTGGCCCAGCTGGCCACACTCCCAGGGTATGACGAGTATGTATGATACCCCTGGAGGCGTTTACGAGTGACATGGTGAGATGAGACAGTGCCTATGACATACACAACATGACTCATTGATGACAATTGAGTCATAAGAGAGCCATAGGAGGTAGAATCTGCTCTTTTAGGCATAAAGACATTTCAGTAAATGCTGTATCATGCTAAGCAGACCATACTGAAGGTGTTTCCAAGGATGTCACACCTTGTGATTCCAGCACACTCCATCTGTCAAATCCATCTTCATGTTCGGCACGAGTAGGACCATCCACAGTGAGTTCATGTGCCAAAAAGTGCCATTCTGTGTGCAAGGGGTGCATTATCTTTGTGGGTAAGGGGTGCATTGTGTGATTGTGTGTGTGTGTGTGTGTTTGTGTGTGTGATGGATGTCAATCTCTCCCCTCTCCCTTGTCACTCTCTTCTCCCCCTCCCCCCCCCGTCAATTTCTTTCTCCCCCCCCCCCTCCCTGTCAATTTCTTTCTCCCCCCCCCCCCCTCCTTGTCAATTTCTTTCTCCCCCCCTTCCCTCCTGTCAGCCCCTCTCCTCATGCTGCGCCCAGGCGGTGCGCCCTCATGGACGCACAAGCCCGGGCAAAGCTGCAGCCGCCTGAGGCTCTCTACAGAGCGCTTGGGCGGCTGCAGCACGAGGGGGCCGACGCTCCTGGCGGCGCCCCTTCCCAAGGGGTGCCCTAGGCGGCTGCCTAGTCCGCCTAACAGGTAGCGCCGGCCCTGAGTCTGAGGATGATTGGACACCCATGATGATGAGCAGTGATACATGAGCCTTCTAGTAGTATATTTTTCAGGTATGACAAGTTGGGTTCCATGATGCTGAGCATTAGAACATTCCATTACCGCTACATGGAACCATTGGGACCCACTATTAAATATGTTAATATTTTAAAGGGAGCTTTAAATGTCAGGATACTTACTGGGCAAAGGATAGTGTAACCCATCACTCTACCTACACAGGGAAGGCTCAAATCTTTCTTTTTCATAAATCCCATAATAATTTTGTCACTGTGTGATGAGGAGAAGCATTCCAGCCACTGGTCCACCAATGCTCTCAGATATATCGATGTACATATTTCATAGAACTGTACAATGGATAACCTAGTAATTGGTAATAAGGTATTTTACTGAAAAGTTGCTTTTCCAGGGATTTTTTTTTATCATTATCATATCACAAAAAATAAAAACAACAATGAAGATTTATGCAACTATACCCAAGCAGAAGATTTAAGACATTAAACCGGTGTACTACTGAATTTTAGACAGTTGTTTTTAAACAGGAACGCAGACATCTGTACAGAATTTTATTGTGGCAGATGATTGTTATTTGGGGTTGGTATTCCAAGTAATAATATCGGAATCATGAATGACAGCAACGACCAACTTCTACAACATTGGAACACAGTAAAATGTATCCGTCGGGAATGAAGTGGTTAAATAGCCATCTGTATTCCAGGGCCTGCATGATTCTCTGTACGGCTGCTTCTCTTTTGCTTGTTCCACGCCAACAGTTGCCATAGAAACAGCTATTTTTCCAATGGCAGAGCCCCCACTCTGTTCCTGGCAGTGCCTCCCTGAAGATTTCTGACAGGCCCCCAGGGCTTGGAAAAATACAACAGGGTTTGTTCGGGGTCGGCTGTGGGAAAGATGACTGTGCAAGGAGAGTAAATTGCTGGTGGGGAAAGGAGATGGGACTCCTGGTTCCGATCCATGCATTTCAATCACTAATTCATATATGGGGGCCTACACAAGTCTCTGGACATGTAAAACATTATATAAATAATATATTTAAATGCAGCCAGCAAGACCTTGAGCTGGGTCTGGTGCATTTAGTCCATTAGGTGGCAAACAGCTGGCCAGGACTCCTTATGTGTTCCACACTCCTTTCTCAATCGTACAAGATAAAATATGAAACAAAACTATATATGAGACTTCTATCAGCGAATGATAAAGTCGTCACCTCCAAAGGGGCATCTGCAGTAGAGGGGCGAGATGGTGGAACTGTATCCCCATATTTGTTTGCTAAGACAGGCGATTCTAAGTAGCCATGCCAAATTTAAAACTATATTTTTGTGTGTGCACTGTTCCTTAATTAGTATTTTAAATGTAGTTCTTTTACGGCAGCACCACAACTGAGATTTGCTTGTTCCAGGTGTGCCCCTGCCTCACCTTTTTTCGATGTATTTTTGGAGTACAGACCAGATTCGTTTTAGGGCAAACACCTTGCCCCCCACCCACCCCTTTACTTCAGTTGTCCCTTTGGAGGTGACCACAGGAAAATATTAATTTTATGAGGTTTTGGATAGAAATAACACTTATTTTATTAGATGTAGAGGAAATCTATCACACTGCATCATTAATGTATACTTTAAAGAACTGTCACTTTAATTATTTAATTATTGCACCTTATTTTTTTTTATCTTTTACTTACATGTAGCCTTGTAAGGTTTAAAACTGTAGTTTTCTGTGTGTGCGTGACTTGACATCACTTCACAGCTGAATAAACGTGCTGCCTTACAATCCGGGGTGTTGGTATTTGAAACCAGGGTACATGTCTTTTTTCACGAATGGTGAGCTAGCGACCATTCTTGACAATCAGTGGCGCCCCTGCCCTATGGCTCTCCACACTTCCTGTAACTCAGATTCAGAAGCTAATGGGCAGGGTTAGAAGGGGAGGACTTGCAAAGACTTTAGGCAAGAGATCTGCAGGTTTTGCAAGCAGTTTTTAAATATACCCCCAATTTGAAATATTCATAATTGTATCTCCTTAGGGGTGTATCTACTAAAATATTTAAAAAACAAAACAAAAACATTTTTGTATTTAGGAAGTGCAATGTCCCTTTAATAGCCATTTCCTTTCAATGATATAGACCAGGGGTAGGCAACCTTCGGCACGCCAAATGTTGTGGACTACACCTCCCATGATGCTTTGCTAGCATTATGTAGTCCAAAATAACTGGAGTGCCGAAGGTTGCCTACCCGTGATGTAGACAATATATACTAACACAGGATGGGTTAGGGGTGGCCATAAGAAATCCCACAGCTTTTGTCAAACTGCACACATGCTCTCCTAGTCTTAAGGGCAGCAAAGCAGCATGGGAATTGTAGTTCCACAAAGCTGTGAGCTGCCATTTTACCACTTGTGTGCTGGTTGCAGAGTTTGCTAGTGTGCTGTTTGCAGAGTTTGCTAATCAGAATTTCCGACTCACTGTAACATACAGTATTTTGGTTGCCTGTGATTGACCTGGCAGGGCTGAGATTGGACGCTGCGGATCTCTGTATGGTGTAGTTGGCAGGGGTGGCAGGGCAGTCAGCAGTTGCCTTATTAAGCGAGCCTGCAGTGGTACCTGTCTTGTCAGGATGACAAATGCGTGCTGCCTGGTCTCCCCGAGCGGAGTGTTGACATACAGAGTGATGGATGCCTGTTATACAGACTCACTAGCTGAAGGCTGCAGTGGAGTGAAGAAATATCTAATAAATAAGATGGATCCCGTTAAACTACAAACATTTGTTCTAAAACTTTATAAAAAATGCAGCAATCATTATAAATCCAAATCATCTCCCAATTTCAGTTTAAACAAACAAAAAAAAATAACTCCGCTCTGTAAAATATTATGTGTGATCGCACAATTAGGTTTTATGAGTTTCTGGTCTGTAATCACAGATTGTGACAGTATAACAAGTAGCACTATAAGGACTTTGCTTGCAGTAAAGTGGATAAATGCATTCCTACCAAGTGTCCCTGTTTAGAAGCGACAGTCCCTCTGTTGGGCTCCAAACCCTTTGACTTTTTCTTTTATCTTATCCTTGTTTCATTTTGTGTAGCTCCACATTTTTTCTGCGCATGTGTGAGTAGGTTACATAATGAGGGTAACAGTTACATAAATGGTCATCAGCAGGCCACGTACATTGGAAGGAATAACCCTGCCCGCTGGCCACTCAAAATAAGTAAATGTTGATGGTGGGACATTGTTGATATGCTTAAAGGGACACTATAGGCAATCAGACCACTTCAGCTCATTGAAGTGGTCTGGGTGCAGTATCCGAGGCCCCTTAACCCTGCAATTCTAATGATTGCAGTTTTTGAGAAACTGCAGTAATTACTTTGCAGGGTTAACTCCTCCTCTAGTGGCTGTCTACCAGACTGCCACTAGAGGGACTTCCGGGTGGTTAGGTGACTTTTGGTCGTCTGACACTGTACTTCCTCATGCTTTACATTAGGACATTCAGCGTCACCCAAAACCCCATAGGAAAACATTATACAATGCTTTCCCACGGGGGAAGTCTGATTGTGATTGCGACGCTTGTCGCGCACGTGCATTAGGTATCCCCCGCCGTCTGACATAGGAAAGCATTGTGAGGCTATTGCTCATGCACGGCAAAATGCTGCACTGCACCAATCAACATCCCCTGATAGAGATACATTAAATCAATGCATCTCTATGGGGAGTATTCATCGTCTCCATGCAGAGCGTGGAGATGCTGTATGTAGGTGCTGCACACTATGCAGAATTGGACTAGGAAGCACCTCCAGTGACCAACTGGAAAGAGACATGCGCCCATCAAGTTCAGCCTTTCTTACATCAGTTTCTGTTGTTGATCCAAAATCAATTAATACGTGGAAAATATCACGTATAATAATCAAACCCCCTAAACTCTAAGTTTGCATTTACAAAATACCATTTTTTTTGTGCGTGTGCATGCATGTTTGGGGATGATGGTGGTGGGAGGTGGGGGCTTCCTTTTCCAAGGGCTTTGCAGGCATTTGTAAAATGTCAACGCAATACAAACACTGTATTCAGTTCTCTTTTTCACCCAGACTAATTTTACGTATTTATCAGATTACCCTAATTACTGCAATCACATTATTCTTATCACCAGTTATAAACTTGTCTGAAGATATATTTCTTGTTAAGCTCTGCGTCTCATAGATATTAAGGTTCTAGTGCCGAAAAGAAAGAGAAATAAAAAAGCCCCCACAACAAAAGGCTGCTTCCCACTAGATAGTCACATCTCAGCATGTTGCAGTGTGTCTATGTGCATTGAATGGAGAACACAGGACAATTTGAAGAGAAAGATATTGAGCTGCTCATGTAGAAAAGAGAAAACATTATCACACTAAAGCAGCAATTAAAATCATACGAACGCGGCACACACAGCAATAAACACATTCAGGAAAGCACCGTCCAATAATCTATTTATGCTTTCCGTGGAGGGAGAAGTACAGTTCTTTACAAAGTGTCTATGGTATGGCAGGTTTTGAGACAGTTAAACAATACATACAATTAATTATCTAAGGAAATGCAAGATACATTTTTAATATTTAATTATTTAACTACGAGCCCTATGTGAATGTATGCTAATTATTAAAACTACCATATTTACATTCCACTGGTGAATGTAATGTACATTTGTACAAGTAGATACTACTATACAACATATAGGTCGATAAGGAAGAACTGCCCTTTGACCGAGTGAAATAGACATTTGCAAGAAAGATGCGAGGTACAGCTTTACTGTACACAGAAACCAAGTCTCGTATCCCTGTCGCAGCGATACAAATTTTGCCCCAGCGAATTAGCGTTGTTTGCCCGTGGTATCTAATGCCCGTTCATACTCAAATCTAATGCGCCATCGAATCAATTCTGTTAATAATCAGGGAAGCAGAGGCTTGTTTGCATTAACCCAGCAATTTTCTGAATAATGTTACCAAATTCCATCTCAGAAGTTTTCCTTAATTTTAAAAAACAAAATCAACCCTGCCACTCTTTCTTCACAACCAAAATCTTTATTTTTCATAAATATTTTTTTTTTTTAGCCCTCCTCAGTAGTTTTTACAATTTACTTTTTTAGCCCTCATCAGTTCTCATGTAATACCCTACATGAGAACTGATGCCCAACATTTACAATGATTTTTTTGGCTGTTAAAATTATATTTTCAAATTCTTTTTAGTCAATATATATTTCTATGTTGAACAATTCTTTGTCATCCCTTTCATTTGGCAATTGCCTTTAAACAATGTTGCTAAACACACCGTATACAATTGATCAATTCATATTGTAGTACTTAGCTATCCTGCATAACACATATAGTAAGTGGGCAAATTGAACAAAAGATTCCTTGTCTCAGAGCAGTGGTTGCCAACCAAGTCCACCAATGGTCCAGGTTTTATGATAATCTCCATTGTGTAGAATTTGGAAATAATTAAATCCTGGACTATTGGTGTGACTTGAGGACTGAGTTGCAATCCACAGGCATGTGATCATGTGTCATGTGATCTGTAGTCAAGTTGACTAAACAGATCACATGATAAGCAAAGGCAAGCATGTTATACATATCATTGAGCGAGACACCTCTAACTTGATAGGAGATGGTGTATGGATACATAACATCCAGTCAGAGTGTAGTTGGATTACATATTTTGGTCAGGGACCATAAAATGCACAGATAAGAGTAGACCAACTTACGTGACCCATAAAATTGAAACTATACAGTCCATGGCCAGTCCTTTTGAATCACAACTCAAGCTGTCCTTTGCTAAGGGTTAGACCTATATATATCATGTAGATTGGATTAGCCATATTAGTCCAGTAGACAAGATGCTAAAAGTTATCAGAGTCTTTCAGTAGACAGTGATAACTTTTTTTTGGACTACCATAATATTTAAAAGACAAGTTATTCACCATTCCTCAAACAAAAGGGAAGGAGGTTAACTCTCGAAGGCTTTTCTTTTACATATAAAACAAAGAGGATTATTTTAGGCATATATTTCTATATATTTTTTTCAAACTTTTCTGAGGTTTCACACACGATCAACTAATCTTTATTAAACCCCTTTCAAATGTTCAGAGTTCTATACAATAGTCAGAAATTCTACAAACCTTTAATACAAAAGAGATCAGAAACAAACATTTCTTGTCATCTCCAATACAATACATCAAGTAAGTGAACATCTGACTATATTCATTTAAAATGCTAACATCAAGGATGTATCTCTCTCATTCAGATCACTGTGTGAAAACATTACCTTCAGTGCGAATTAATACACTGTATGCTTAGCTCAAAACTAGGGGATATGGATATATTGTACCAAAACCTCTATTGTCTTCATTATCTATAAAGATCCGCACGAAAGAGCAGGCCTGTCCCTCTCTTCGTAAAGGTCATTGCCTGGCCAGTGTACCCGAGGAAAAATGACATTTTAGAGATGATCGAAAAGGTTAAAATATTCCTTTAGCATATCCAACAGCTGAAAGGTCTGTCAACTGGGGAAGTTAGAGAGATAGAACTTCTCAGGGTGAACAAACCCACTCTCCAATATTCTAATAGGTCAGAGAAGTTTAGCCAGCAAAGTCCGTACGTACAGAAATCCTCATGTGAAATCCAATTGTATACCTCAATCTTCATCAACACCACTGAGGCTTCCTTGTGAATCCTTTGAATAGTGATTAAGAGACTCACCAGGGTGGAGTTAGCAAGTATTAAATCAATTAACATTTCAAAATACGATACTGCTTAACGATTAGCTTTTCTGAACTGAATTCCTAAACTCTAATCCTTTTCCAGTGAAATGTGCTGGAATATGGAACTGGCTGAGATATCTCAGTTAATCCTTGCCCCTCCCCCCCCCCCCCCGCCCCCCCACCCCCTCAAATATATGACAGCATTAACAAGCATTTACGATACGATGTACACTCACACTCATTAAACTCAATAGAATGGAGTGGAGTATGGGACATCTCGTAATATTGACCTCAATTTAATTTGTTTGAATCAGAAATGGAATCCGATTCCATTATGTTAGAAAATATATTCAAATGGTTTATCTCCAGAATTTTTGTAGATAATAACGTTTTTTTCTTCTAAAATAATTGAATGGTTTTGTTTCAAACAAATTAAATCAGGACCATTATAAGCATTTACATACTTTATATTTAACCCCAACCCCAATATCTATCAAAAGCATTTTCTCTAACGTTAATACTGAACTCTAAAAAACAAGGTATGGAATAGTATCCCCCCTCCGTCACACCACCCGTTGGGAGAGAATTATGCACAAACAAAAATATTAAGAAAGCTAAAGTGTAGCACGTGCAAGGTACAAAAAGTTCCAAATAATGTAGCTCTGTTGTATATACATTCCTGTTGCTCCCACTCAGAAGAAAATGATGCACAAAGAGCACAGTGGTATAACTCTAATTTAACTGAACAGAAAATAACAAGAAGTTGTTATGAGAATTCAGCATATTCCAAAGTACTAAATGGATATCTTTGGCTTGATATACCGCTCTTCAATAGTCTGCATTGGTGTGCCCAAATAGACAAATGTAATGCTTTGGACTAGATAACGCTTGCTATGATATATAACCCCAATATTTAACAGTTAAATCTCATTATAGTAAATAAACAGTCCAAAATCAGGACTCGAGTATGTATATGTCTCCAGCATGTATCTTTAAACCCTAATATACAAGGGAATTGAAGCAGACACAGGGTGTGACTGGCCCCTGGCTTGAGATCGAGACATGTCCTGCTATGTTGTCCATCCCTACTCTGGAACCAGGGACCCCAGCCATCTCCCAGGCAGGAATCGATCCCTCTGCCCACTCGATCCACTCTGGCAAGAACAATCCCTCTCCCCATTCCATACTCTCTGGCAGATAATGATCTCTCTGCCTGCTCTTGGTACAGTCATTATAAAGAAGTTTTTTGGCTCTGAGTTCTAGCTACTCACGAGTCTTACAACTCTGTTCCAAAACAGAGGAGCAGTGCAACCGGAGGACAGGCCCTTAGACTCTGTCACTGGGACTCTGTCACTGGGTGTCAGGGTTGCTGGTGTCTTACCTGGGCCCTCCGGCATTCTGTGTGATGTTGCATGCTCACATGGCATGTGTTCCTATGTGCAACCAAATTTGTGTCTGAATGCTAAATTCACCAGAACGAGTTAGGGTCAGAATGTCAAATTTGCCAGACTGAATTCAGAGCGATATTAAGTAGTTAGTAAACAGTCTAATAGGGATGTATGCCACCCACGAATCATATGGAATTCTAGTATGACGTGGGCAAATAGGAATTAAGTTCAGCCTATTTATACTCACCTCTCGCCCTCCAATCTGTTCATTTTTGGTACTAGCTAGCCCAATAACGCTTTCTTGTGGCCGCAATTCCGCCAGCCACTGAACCATCAATGCCAGACCCGGACCGAGGGCTCTCTTTGAGGCTCTCTGTCAACTGTGGAATTTGGGTATTTTGTTTGAAGGCCAGAAACGCCCGCATCACATGACCACTCAACCACCAATGAAATAAAGCATATGGGAGGGGACACACATATGAACTTTATATTAAATGAACTGATTGGACAATTGTTTAAGGGGGTGTGGCTCCAGAACCACCAATGATTGTCTGAAAAGTATACACCTATTTTGGAGGGAAAGCCCAACTCACCTTTAAAAATGGTGGATCTCCTGGACCTCATTATAGGTAACTGAAGATGCTCAATATTTGAGAGTAATGCGTTTTAGCTTCTTAAGGACATTTTCAAACAAGTGCAGTATTGGATTTTTTTTTACATTACAACAGGGCCCTATGAAACCTGCAGACCTGTCCCAACAAATGGCAGTTTGCGATGCTAGGATAGATGATTTTGATCACTGCATGGATCAATTTGATTCGATTGTGCAAACCATCCCAGCCTGCGCGACTCATTTACAGCCAGAGGCGCAAGCTACTGCTGTAGTACCCTCTACTGTCACTCGTACACCAGTGTCAGGTACAAACCATCCCCCTGTTCACATGACACCAACAAAGTGATGCAATGAGGAGTCTATTTTTGGTTGTCATTGATTTCCTGTTGTTGTACTTTACATCCTCCTTTTTATGTTTCTAAACTCTTCATTTTTGGAAAATAAAGGTAAATACAAACAACCCCAGAGTCTCTAAAATGCAGACAGCAAATCCAATAATAGATAGAGAATAATAATCTTCAATGCATTGAGGCCTGTATGCTGAAGATGACCATTTATAATCAGATAAGTGCAACACCGGCCAAATATAAACACTGAAGTATTATATAAAAGACAAGACAAAGAAAGGTTGCACCAATACAGACTATAGTACAACTGATGGTAAACAAAGTCTATGGTCTACACATCGATACGATACTTACCACTCTCCACGTATCCTATAAGTGGGTATTGTACCGCTGTTTGCCATTCATACTAGAGCTAGTTCAAGCTCTACTACACGTGAGTAGGACTACAATAGACCCTGTTGTCCAATTATTTATCCATGTGTACTAGACGTATTGCACCATCATTTTTTTCTTCTCTCCACATACGGATCAAAAGACCTATACCTCTCTACGTATCCTATAAGCAGGGATTGTACCTCTGTAAGCCATACATATTAGAGGTAGTTCAAGCTCTACTACACGTGATAGACCCTACTGTCCTTCTGTACTAGACGTATTGCACCATTATCTTCTCCTTTCTCCACATACGGATCCAAAGAAGCCGTCTCCATTTGGTCCACACAGAGAATATTCCCCCATACAGGCTTTTGGCTGTCCATCTGGCATAATTAAGGACTTTGTTTTGGTATCTCTCTTTTTTTTTTTTTTTTTTAAATTCTTTATTTTTTTCGTGCATAGGTGATAAAGGTAACATTTTAGCTAGCAATGCCACAACAGCTATCGCCAGAAATTCAGTAGACAAAGAAAAACATTTGCATGGCATGAATAACAGTGCACTTTTTTTTTTTTTTGGAAACGAAAAAGAGTATACAAGACTATACATATAAGAGATAACAATAGTAGGCTTATGGATAGTTAGGGCAGGATAGATCATATTGGTACTAAGGTTTGGATCACGTTACAAGAAACATCTTAGAGGAGTGCCAGGGAACACATTTAGGCTGAGCCATAGAAAATTTATACGGCAAAATCATCTGTGCTAAGCTGGCTAATAGTGAGTAGGTCGGTATTATCAGGACAGGTAATGTAGCGATCACTAGAGTCACTTAACCAACGCCAGCAGCTGGTATATGGTTGTCTCTCCCTGTGTCTTTGTGTAGGCCTGCCTGCCTGCCACAGTGAGGATCGGTCTCTCGGTGTGTGGATGAGATCCGTGGGTAGTCCGTTGGGGGCTGCTGGGTACTCCGATTTGTGAGGCGTAGGGTGGCCTTCGCGGCCCGTCTGTATAGGTCACGGGAGGGCCCACTATTAGAATGCCTTTGCTTAACGGTGGTTGCCGGTCTCTTAGGCCGCCGGTCTCCTGGTCGTCCCGTTCGTCGGGCTCTCGACTCTGAAGGGTGGCGCCGTGCAGTAGGCAGTAGTGGACCGGGTAGTACTTTCACGCTGGCTCTTTTATGCTTGGGTTTCTGTGGGTTGGGGCCTAGTCGCCTGTTCCGAGGCCCGTCAGCCTTGTGGTGCGAGCCACCCGGGGGTGGGTTCTGCTGCTTGGTAGTCGCTTTCTGCTTCCCCTGTATCCACGTCCCCTCACCCCACAGTCGCTGCCACAAGACTCCGAAGAGATCATCCAGCCGCTTTTCATAATTGTCAAGTAGGTTGTACGTCGTCGGCAGGGCAGCCGCCATCTTAGCTCTGGCTGTGTAGCGGTGTGGTGAGACAGGGTCAGGTAAGTTCCCTGGTACCTCTTGTCGTCTCGTGGTCGGGTCTGTAGGCTTAACGATTGTGCCGGGATATCCCTCACCGGCAAGGGGGGGGAAACGGGGTTCTCAGCGCTTCCCGCTGGGCTGCTCGCAGGGAGGTCGGCCGCCTCTCCCACGCTTGCAACCGCAGGTAGGCCTCCACGGTCTGTCAGCTTCAGCGTTTCTCACCGAGCCCGGCTGGTCGCCCAAATGTGTTGCAGGGAGACGCCGCTTATCTGGTGCATCCGATTATTATTTTTTCACGTTTTAGAGGTGTTAAGTAGCGTTTTTTGTAGGTTTTTGCTCGGAGCTCTGGTGTAGTGCGACCAGCTTGCTCGACGGCCAGGCCCCGCCCCCCCGGTATCTCTCTTTTTTAAGGTTTTTCTTAGGATTTGTCATCATATTTTGGACTTTGTTTATCATCAGTTGTACTATAGTCTGTTTTGGTGCAACCTTTCTTTGTCTTGTCTTTTGTACTATCCTTGATAATAGGGTTAAGAGGGAACCCTATTTGTAGGTTTGCTGCCTCCCATTCTCTTCATTTATAGTTTATTTTAGCGCTGTTTCCTTTGTTTTTGTATTCCTATACTGAAACATTCTATGTAAGCATGATAAAATATGAAAGAAAGGTCCACGGAACTAGGCTAGACAATGTGTGAGAGTGGTGGATTGGTTAGTCAGAATAGCAGTCAGCAAGGGATTGATAAAGAGAGAGCTAGGTCAAAGGGGGCGTAGATTGGGAATCAAGTCAAGAGGCTTAAAAGTCCAAGGGTTAAAAAACAGGAAAGTGTATTAACTCCAAGGATAAATAAATAATCTGATTCAGATGGGGTTTGATCTCATAGGAGCTAAGTCAGAACAAACGGTTTACACAGATCCTGGAAGACATAAAGAAATGTGTCCACGCTTGTAACAAGTGTGAGATAGTTTTTTTTTATTTGTTAAACAGGTTTTAAATAGCTATAGCTACTGACCGAAGCAAAAGGCTGGCTGTCCTTTCTTTATAAATTAGTGGGAAAAGTGCCGTCTTTATTGTAAAATAAATGGAGGCCATGGTAACTTACATAATTAATTATATATGCATGACATCAGAAGACATGACATCACATGATGTTACATAACAACACAGGGAGTGACATCATAGAAAAATAAACTGGAAGAATAATATTCCCTAAATTACACAAAAAAAAATAAAACATTTAATGTGTGTGCTATGTCTGACGGTGCGTGTAACATTAGGTTGTCAATATGTACCATTGTGTCATTATGTATACAGTGTGTGCTTGTGTCAGTACATGTATACTGTGTCTGAGTGTGCGTGCAGTATTGTGTCATTGTGTATACGGTGTGTGCTTGTGTCAGTACATGTATACTGTGTCTGAGTGTGCGTGCAGTATTGTGTCATTGTGTATACAGTGTGTGCTTGTGTCAGTACATGTATACTGTGTCTGAGTGTGCGTGCAGTATTGTGTCATTGTGTATACGGTGTGTGCTTGTGTCAGTACATGTATACTGTGTCTGAGTGTGCGTGCAGTATTGTGTCATTGTGTATACAGTGTGTGCTTGTGTCAGTACATGTATACTGTGTCTGAGTGTGCATGCAGTATTGTGTCATTGTGTATACAGTGTGTGCTTGTGTCAGTGCATGTATACTGTGTCTGAGTGTGCGTGCAGTATTGTGTATACAGTGTGTGCTTGTGTCAGTACATGTATACTGTGTCTGAGTCTGCATGCAGTATTGTGTCATTGTGTATACAGTGTGTGCTTGTGTCAGTACATGTATACTGTGTCTGAGTCTGCATGCAGTATTGTGTCATTGTGTATACAGTGTGTTCTTGTGTCAGTGCATGTATACTGTGTCTGAGTGTGCGTGCAGTATTGTGTCGTTGTGTGAATACTTTGCCTAAGTGTGTGTATTGCAGTGTGTGCATACTATCTGTCTGTGTGGGTGTGTTTATCAATAGAGGTGAATATTCTGCCTCCACTTATCTCACCACTCTCTGAGAGTCTAATCAGAGAACAATACTGGTCTTTGTATTGTCGGTATTTTTGTAATACCAGCACTGACGAGACAGATTCAAATACTGGTTGTGCTGGTAAAATATCGACCAGGTGGTGAATTTAGGTAAACAAAATGGATGGATTAGAATACACGATTCTGGTTCTGTAGATCTGAGCATCGACACGTTAGAAAAATTCCAATGGGGAGGCGGAAATTGGAGTTCATGACGGCAAATCAAAGTTAATAATTATAGAATAGCATGTAGTTCTTTATTTATTTTAATATGGTCAGAAAACATGGTCCTTTTATTTCAATGCTTTACTTATCAGCAGAAACGGTTTTTGTTTTGTTTGACGGTTCCATTGTAACTATAATTTAAAGCCAAGACCTATGTTTATAGTAGGATTTTATTACTTTTCATTTTCTTTTTATGATTGCTCGTGGCACAGAGTAAGGTGTCCGTAAGGTCCAGCGTCTTTCAAACGCTATCGTCACTCTGCGATTGCTAAAAGCATCACACAGAGAAATAAGGTTTTGCACATTCCTGAGCCCTGCAATAAGGGATCTCAAAAATCCCCAGCCATTCGTACATAAAGCTGGAATGATGAAGATAAGATGTTTTATTTCTACCATCCCCAGATACAACGTTTTGCTCTTTGCAGGCTTTAACCACACAATATACATTAAATGTATATGGACGTATTACGCCAATAAAGTGGAAGGTTGTGTCCTGGTGATATCAATAAAATCTTCTAATTTTCATCATGCCAATTGATTGCTCCTCTTACTGTATTCTATAATTGTCTGGGGATTCGCCTTTTCCCTGAATGAAGAGCACGGTGAGCACCTGTGTGTTTAAAAATCTTATTTCCCTGAGTGCTGTGTTCAGCCTGGGGGTCTTTCATCAGAAAACAACACAGACAGAATGATATTGTCACATTTGCAGAACTTCTCTTTTCCACGTCTGCAGAGCAGTTTAATTGGGGTTTGGACCCTACAGACCCCTTTCCCCATGCTGAAAAATACTTGATTAATACAGGCAAAGGTTGGAATGTTGTATCCGGTGATTTGTGTAAATAGAATCATCTAATTCTCATCACTCCAAAGGATACCTGCTCTTTCTGCTTTTGATGTTCTTTTTGAAAGAACAAAATTCCATCAATATTAAAAAAAAACACAAAAAAAAGTACTGGGAAAGCTGTGATGTGCAATGAGGGGATGGACCCTGTCACTTCTTGTTAGGTTTAATACTCTATTTGAAGGATCACAGACCCCCATTAATCTTCTTCTAACTGTACAGATGGTTCTTGCTGACCACAGACTTTGCTTTCTTGATTCCACTAATACTGCAGCGCTGTGCGTCTCTCTCTGGCCGTGAGGGGTTAATGATGCTGAGCATCGCACTTCCCTCTGCTTGTGCCTGAAGCAAACTCCGCTGAGCACGGAGAAGATTGATAGAGGGAATGCGCGTTTATATAATTCACTCGCTCAGGAAGACTGTTGAACAGAAGAACTAGCAATTGAATATTTTTATCGCACTAGCAGATTCATTTCTGCCTAGGGGTAGCATAGATAAATCTTTTAATTATGTCTACTTTCAACAGACTTAACCGGGTTATACTGGGCTGGTAAGGGAGGGGGTCCATCAGATTTAAATGTAGTAAAGTAAACCCTTCTCTTAAGTCCAAATCAAACTAATATGACATTATTTAACGACTGGACGCTCAAATCCAAGATGAGAAATTACAAATCCATGCCCCATGGCACCTAAATAATATTTAAGCACATAGTCTTGTATTGCCTAATAAATTCTACCCAACTAATACTTAAAGGGACACTACAGTCACCCAGGCCACTTCAGCTCAATGAAGTGGTCTGGGTGCCAGGTCCCCCAGGTTTTAACCCTTCAGTTTCAGAGAAACTGCTATGTTTACATTTGGGGTTAAGCCAGCCTCTAGTAGCTGTCTTCTGGACAGCCACTAGGGGCGCATCTGCGACGCTGGAGGCTTATTATGCTTCCATCGCGCAGAGCGTCCATAGGAAAGCATTGAGAAATGCTTTCCTATGGACACTTTGAATGAGCGTGCGGCACTTGCCGCGCATGCGCATTCGGCTCCTGTGACGTCGGCCGGGGGAGCTGACATCGGAGTGGGAGTAGAGGTCACCAGCGCCGAGGGAGCCTGGCGCTGGAATAAGGTAAGTGGCTGAAAGGGTTTTAACCCCTTCAGCGCCACGGGAGGGGGACCCTGAGGGTGGGGGCACCCTCAGGGCACTATAGTGTCAGGAAAACCGCTTTGTTTTCCTGACACTATAGTGTTCCTTTAATATTTTGCAGTCGTGATTTGTGACTAACTTTATTACCGAGCACAGACTGCCAAATATGGGGAGGGTGGGTCCAATGGGTTTTTGTGATGTAATTACAGCCACTGAGAACTTGCCCATCAATAAAGGGAATATATCCCATGTGCTATTATGCCACAGACTGAGCACTACGTGAGCAATTGCATATGGATTTAAATGTCCTGAAACACTTCAAAAACGCAGTGTGAGCATGTTAAATAACACTCCCACTGTGCTGACTGTATTACAGTTCTTGATGGTAGATGTGGCAAAGCATCATGGTAAATGAAGTTCACAAATACCTGCAGTGCTAAGGTTACCCATCACTAACCTAAATCTTATATTGACCATTATGGGTGGCTCCATTGTGACACAGACCGTAAGTGCTTGTTACGACACACTATATATTAATAAAGTGTTTGTAAATGTATTGTTATCGAGCGGTCTATTCACCAAAATCCACAATTTGCCATCGCCAAATCAATCACAGTTATTTGGTTCTATTTCTTCAGTTCGGCATATCATTTGTCTGCGGTGCACTTCATCTACGGACAACCAAACTGAAACTGCAGTGAGCTACTTTCAAATGGGTTTCACTGGAGCAGTGGGATTTGTTTTAAAGTAGCACAGAACCTGTGTAGCTAAATGGTAACAGAAATAAAATGCAACTAAGGTAAGACTACATTTTAAGGAGACATTGGGGTTAGGGAATCGCTATAGGGTAAGTGTGCGGATGGAATTAGAATTCATTAATTCATTGACAGGTTTATGACGGTTACGAGTTATTGATGCAACTGCTTTTGTATGTATCGGGGGGTCAAAGTAACTAAGGGAATTTGGTCACTATTCGGCTGCTTGTGAATGATGGAATTAACATATACAAAGATTCGGCTGATTTTGACAGGTAACTGAATGGAAGCGAATTAGTGCGAATACTTTTGAAATACGTCTTCTTGCGAATAGCTTAATGGTGCTCATGTAGCAAGCTTCTCAGGTGAGACGAATTTTGACAACCGAAAGCTGTTCGCTCGCTTAGAAAACATATCTTAATATATTCTCCCTAAGCAACAGAGAAACTGTGATCTCTGAGCCACAAGTAATCACACAGGTTCCACCGCATGCTCTGACATCAGGTTACCTTTCAAATGAAATACAAACTACTCTGAAAAACCTCCGAGGCTTATTGGGATTTTAAACAAGTGATTCTACCACCCAAACAGGATATTCACAATGCTAACATAGCCACAATAGCTGTATCCAATTTCCACCTGGTTTCTGGTGGATCAGCATTGAATGCTAAACATAGGTTAGATTTTTCTTAACATATGGGCAATTTGTGCTTAAACATGGCCCGTTAGAAACTGGTCAACCATGTCTTCATTGTTTGATCAGAGCCAGAGAGAGAACGCTGTGAATTGCTACCAAACTGCAGACTTTGTCAGTCAAAGAGGATGCATACATAACGCATTTTAACTTGAACTCTTATGTGGAAAATAAAACAGACACAGAGACAACACTGTTAAGGGGGGTACACATGTAATTCTACCATCGAGGGAGTCTGCGGGTATCTACATAGGTAGGGCTAGGGTTAAGGCTTGATTTAGTGGTAGTGTTAGGGCCATATATAGAGTTAAAAGTAGGTGCTTAAATGTAGGGAAGCATTGATGGCCAAAATTAGTGTGAGTTAAACTCTCAGATGTCCCAGATCTGCCCGTAATTAGGGGACTGACATAGTACATGGTTCATTACGCTATAATGGTGCATTCTAAATCATGACCAGCCCATAGAAATAACTGCAGATCATATAATATATGCTATTATATCACATCTACAAAATTATTATTTTGACCAATGATAGCCATAGGAATTAGGAATTTTGCAAGTTAAATAGTTAAATAGTACTGAAAGATTGAACTGTTACCAGATGTATGCCACTGTTAGACGATGTTTGTATGTTTCAATATCAACGGACTCTTTACATTGCATTCATAATTCACAATATTTAATTTTGTTTAGAACAAACAGTTGGTGTGAGACACTTTTAGAGGTAAAGAGGAATATGTATAAAATGCAGTTGTTGGGCAGAGGTCGAAAAGTGTAGCAATCATTTGGAATAGTATCCTGGTTACCACGGTGACTGCATCACTTTTAACCTATAACTTGCCTTTAAACTAAAGCACAATAAATATTCTAAAAATGTTTGAAAACATATTTCACAATCGCACACAATTTGCACAGTGTAAGGAGGCTTTAAGTTGGGTAAATGCAAATCTACGGAAGAGATATCTTGCTCAAGAGATTTACAATGAAGATCAGCCAGAGACGAACGTAGCTGCTTGCCTGCACAGCAATCGGAAACCCGAGCAGAAATAACACGTGCCTTGTATATTTGACCTTGCAAGTAGTTCGAATTTTTGCAAAAAAATGTATCTGAGCATCATGTAAAAAGCATCTGAATTTGTTTGACAACCAGGTTTCAAATTCAGTAGCAACAGCTTTCCCAACTGTGATCCACAGTATACGGAGGATTGAGATTGAATCTACATCTTCCTCTATGTGTGTCTCTTGTCTCTAATTAGCACCAGGCTATCTTGGAATCAACTGGGCCAATTAAATCCATAAACCCTCTTAGATTGTATTTTGGACCTGGACTGCGGTTGTGGACCACAGTTCTGAGAATATATTACATAGTTGCTGAAAGTGGTACTGGTCTAGTATCAGCATTTTTGGCTCCTCTAACATTTTGAATGTATCTTGGCACAGATGCATATACAAAGATTCTTCACACTTTGACAATGAGATAGCAACGTCAGATTTAAGGCATGTTGGTCTGTGCCATCTCAGAGCGCAGAGTGTTTGGGCTGGTATATGGCTGCGTACTGGGCTTTTACTTAGCTGAAGCCTTGACTGTATTTTGTGTACCTGTATTAATTATTACTGTTAGCCAATTGAAGCAGAGAAGATCCCACCGGGCCCTGGGCTGGTGACCTGTTTTCCTACCCCCATCATTCTTCACAAAGTGATGTTTAAGGGCCCATGTCCAACTCCTGGCCCATAGGCAGCTCCCTGAGGTCAGTACATGGATAATCCTGTACTGAATTAAATCTTGTTTTATATAATCTATGGGCCCTGTCTGCTCCCTTCAATGCAACAGCCTTTCAATTCAAGGTGCTTAATGATGTGGAGTAAGGGAAAGGGTGTTGGTATGTTCCAGAAAAACCCGAGGCCTGGGCCCAAAGGAAATCTTGATGTCCCCTTCACTAACACGACATAGCCTCACTTTTCTGTGTCATGTCACCTCCTCTCTTCCCATAAGCAGTATACTGATGATAAACTTTGAAATCTCAATGAAAGCATGGCTGGAAGAAGGCACATGCTTCTCAGCCAATGTGTTCCCACCATGCAAAATAACTAATAGATGCATGTGCAGCAAAGTTCTGTTCCTCAGTAACCCCATCCTAAAGTCAGCTCTTGCTTATTCCATCAATGCTAGAGATTTGGGGCTAAACAGTCCCACATGGGGTACTTCCGCTCCCAAAGGCCCACAGCCAGCAGCTCCTTGGGTGGAGAACCTTGTATGAATTAGTGCTGTCTGTGTTACTATCCTGTTCTAGTGATGGCCAACAGTACAAGACGTGTTATTTTCTTATTCTAGGGTATGGTAAAGCTGGGGGGATGGGTATACAGATAGTGGATTTATAAAGGCTGGCAGGGAAACTGAAGGTATCTTACAAGAGCCAAAATAAATATAATTTTTGGAAATGACAGACAGAGATGTGTGAGCAATCAAGAGAGGAAGACAGAAAACAAGAAAAGGTGTTAAAGTCTTGTTGTAGTGAAAGATAACACATTTTGGCTGCCAGCTAGTACATTTGTTAAAGTGACACTCCAGGCGCCAATACGACTTTAACGCATTTGATATGTTTTGGCCTCATTAATATTCTGTATTTTTTTGCATACCGAAATCATAATAATTTTTCAACTAAAAAAAAAATTGAATGAAGGAGGTCTGGTTCAAGATACCAAAGTTTATCCCTCAACACAAACTGTTATTCATCAGTATAAACAATCTGAGATGGTCACTTGGTAGAACAGTTACCAGTGCAGACAATTCCTTGTGAAATGTCTGTTTCCAGGAGGACAGTACACAAAGAGCAGCGGGCTGGTTCTGCTGCATGTAAATTGGAGCTCGTATTTTAGCCAGACTAGATCTGCTGATATACAATGATCATCTTTAATAGCAGGTTTGTTCCCTATTGATCTTGCATTATATAGTACCATTGTGTGAGTTGTTCAAGCAGTAGCAATGCTTGCTCGGCACATTCAAAGCAGCATCTCTGGGGAAGGGAAAAAGAGAATGGAGGTAACATTTGATGAATGTGTATGCTACGTATGATATCACACCCTTCCAATCCATGCAGACAAGCTGAGGGATAAAGGGTTTAAGGTGCCAGAGTTAGACCACCACAAGCTGCAGTGGTTCTGGTGCTTATAGTGTCCCTTTAAGAAGGCAAAGCACTACCCTTCTCTAGTCCGATAGAAGACTGGCCTCATAACGCACATTTGGAGAATACGACATCAGTAAGCGTTTATGATAAAATATTTGGGAGATTCTGCTTATGCTGTTTGGGGTGAGGGAGTTTGAGACAATAGGAGGTTTAGACAGTGGTTTGAGGAACTAAAATGGTTTTAAAATACAGATGAGGTAAAATATTTTGGGAGGTTAGGGACTATGTGGACTAAAACAGTGTAGTAAGACAAAAGTGAGAAGCTGTGTGCAAATATTAGGAATAGACTGGCAAAAAGCTTCAGGCACTAGAGAGAAAGAGTAAGCTATACCATGATGTTCTGAGATATAAATGGTTCATAGAAAGGACACTGTATATGAGCTATGGGACTCTAAAAGCTGGGCATGGTGGGGATTAAGAAACCAATGAGACTATGAGATACCGGGCAATGGACTGCGATACAAGAACAGGTGAGACACCAGGTCATGGTTTTAGACATGCAAACATTCTAAAATCTTTATTTTATAAAAGATTTATGGGTATATATATATATATATATATAGATGGTGGGCTTATAATGCCTGGTAGGGTAATAAATGGAAACTCGTAAAACACTGACATTGGGGAAATGGGTAGAATACTGGAAATCAGGGAAGGATAAGGAATCGAGGGGAAAAAGAACAAAAGATCACTTAATTAAAAAAAAAAGGCCAGTGTATAAAACCATACAAAATAGCTTCCACCAGATCACCCGTGGAATAAAAGATAAACTTAGCTTTGGATACTTGCTTCCCTCCAGTAACCTCCCAAATTGGTAACTATATAAAGAATAGTGTATGGTACATATAGAATAGGGATCCAGCTTGTATCACTAAAACACAAATAAAAAATACAACATAGCGTAATATTGTTGCAGACTTATTGATTGCCCAATAGTTCAAGGTTACACTCACAGATTTGTTGTATATAATGAGCCTTCAGGTCGCCACCCCTGTAAATAGGGGGGTATATCCTACTGGTTGTAGTAACGCCAATCTGGAGACCAAGAAGTTCACACTCTCCCAATGGTTGAATGTAGAAAGCAGTTGATTTATTGGCATATAATAAAATAAATAAATAAAAAATGGTCCTACCTAAAGGGAACGAAACGCGTAGGACCATTTTTTATTGGGAGAGTGTGAACTTCTTGGTCTCCAGATTGGCGTTACTACAACCAGCAGGATATACCCCCCTATTTACAGGGGTGGCGACCTGAAGGCTCATTATATACAACAAATCTGTGAGTGTAACCTTGAACTATTGGGCAATCAATAAGGCTGCAACAATATTACGCTATGTTGTATTTTTTTATTTGTGTTTTAGTGATACAAGCTGGATCCCTATTCTATATGTACCATACAGTGTATAAAACCACTAGATATCTGATAATTTATAGAGACAGAATCCTGGTGCTCACACTACAGTAGTTTTATATTAGTACAGTGTATTGAGGCTGGACAAGCTTCCAAGGGGCTATGCAAATTTTATTTGATTATGTTTTTAGTTTATTGGTTTGAAGATGACATTTACTTATCTCTTGAGCAGACTGTTGAAAGATACAGAAGTGGAGAAGAACTACCAATGCAAACAAATAAAATATCACTACAGAAGTTTGCATGTGCACAGCTGTTTGAGATTACTAGGAAGACATCGATAGTCAATGCGTCCAAAATCACAGAGGCCTATAGATACTATATAAATAGCACGGATTTAAAGACACGTGAATAGGTCGATCGAAGGCAGACAGAAGTCTTCGTGAGAAAGTTGTCCGATTACTGCCCTCTCAAGCTTCAAGTCGGAACACTAGGCAAGAAAGAAGCTGCTGTCTAAACCAGAAAATAAAAAAAAAAGCTATAATAAAAGCAAACAAATATTAAAAACCTGTAATGGGGAGAGAAGAATCGAGACAGAAAAAAACACTTAGATGCACTGGGTGTGTGGGTGGATGGATAGACAGATGGATGGATGGATAAAGGGTGGGTGGGCAGGATGGTCAGACATTAAACAGACTCGAGAACGGAACAATTTAGTAGATTAAGGAAGAGGCAAGGCACAGAGATGTAAGGAAGAAAAAAACTGATTAAAAATGAAGAAAAAAAAATGATTAAAAATGAAGGCTAAAGATAAAAAGAATAATATAATGAATGGAGAAAACAGACTTAAAGGGACACTGTAGTCACCAGAACCACTACAGCTTAATGTAGTGGTTCTAGTGTCTACAACATGTCTATGGAGCAGTGTTTACAGTGGTGCATAGCAACACCTCTAGTAGCAGTCACTAATGGCCACTAGAGGTGCTTCCTAGTCCAATGCTGCTCAGTGTACAGCACTGGCGTTCAGCGGCTCCATGCACTTCATGGAGGCGCTGAACGTTCCCCATAGAGATGCACTGATTCAATGAATCTCAATGAGGAGATGCTGATTGGCATTTTGCCAGAAAGCATTGGGTTGGCTGAGATCATCAAGACTGATGGTTTCACCCATTGAAGCAGAGCTAGGCAATATCGGCCACGGCGAGACCATCATGGCATGGGAAAAAAGGCGAGTAAAATCACCTTTTTATTGTGATCGGGGGGGGGGGGAGGGGGGTGGTTGGTCACCTAAACAGCCACTTCAAGACTTTAGTGTCAGGGATTCATGTTTGTATTTCTGACACTATAGTATTCCTTTAAATGAAGAAGGAACAAAAAAAAAAAAAAAAAAAAAAAAGCAACATTCATTTAAATAAATTACAAATTTTAAGTGATTTGATTTACAAATCAGTGGCAAAAAGTAACCTGTCAGCATTAAAGTGTTAACATGAAAATTCTCACAACTAAAAAAAAAAAAAATATATTGTAAAGAGCTATTTTTTTTTTAAAAGTGTTAAAATGAAAATTCTCACAACTAAAAAAAAAACAAAAAAAAAAACAAAATAACCATTGGAAAGAGCTATTTTTTTTTTTTTTTTTTTAAAGAGGAAAATGTTTCCATGGAAACTGTAAAAGATCAACAGAGTGACATATTTACTAAATAATGCTAATCATTTTGCACATGTTCTGCGTGAATTATTTGCCTTTTTACAAATGAGGTTCTTCTCTGAACACTATGAGTGGTGAGCAACCTCAAAGACCCAGTATGCAACCATTTTCCTTTGGTGGAAATAAAATCATATCACTTTCTCCTTTTAATAAACACTCTCCTCTGTAACTAGAAATTGCCTGGGTGCGATGGAACTTGCAATCCACTGACAGCTGAAGTGCTATAGGCAACGCAAGCCACATTAAAAGAGGAGGTAATGCGATCTATAAAGGGATTAATGCTTCATTAAAAATGTATGAACCCAACTCTTCACATCTCGGTGGTGGGTTTAGTCTTTTGCGTAGGGCAAGAAAGAATCCGCTCCCGTCATCTCTCGCTCTTTGAGACCGACCTGTCCTCTAACTGAGAGGCGTAGATGAACTCACAGAACAGTCTGGAGGAGTGGAGTTACTTATTCAGAACGTGTTCCTTTCATATCCTCTCCTGAGGAGCATTAGCCGCCGCAGGGTGTGGATCAGACGAGGATTAGCAGACCCAGCCCGCACCTCTGAAGTCAGCGCGGAGGGATCATGACTGAGATACAGGCCTGAGGCTGAGGCAAACACGAAAGTGAGGTGCATCAAGGAGTTCTCTCCATCTGTATGCCAGACGTCGAGCTGGGAAGAGAGTGCAGCAGCTGTGGGAGAAAGGGACAGCCGGGGGAGCCAACCTTAAAAAAAATATGAAAAAAAGGATATATATATGTATATTTTTTTAACGCTAATGAGAGAAGATATGATGAGTAAAACAGAAATCTAAGAAACTGATGTGGGGAGGGTTGGGGATAATGAACCAAAATACGAACCAACTGGTTAAATGCTAATATTTTGGACAACGTGTCCTCAATCGCATTGCCCCTGACATAGGATCTCTCGGTAAAGAGAGGCGTTCGTCACTTATTTCATATTAAGGTTCCATAACAAAAATGTAATTCTTTGTCGCATCTGTGGAATGTAAATCAGGTTTTAGTAATTTACATCAATCCTGCAGGTGGAGAGGTGGAGACATTCTGAGGGTTCTTTAAAAGCTTCGGAGCAACTGACAGTTTAATATTTGGATTGACACATATCATTCCATTTCCAAGCCACCAAGCTGCCCCAGGGAAGTAAACAGAAAAAAGAATAAGAAAAATAAATGCGAGGATTAGCAGAGGAAGAAATATTATAACTCAAGAAGGAGATATCACATAAAAATAAGTCAACAGTGAGGACAAAGAGAAAGAATTATAAAAATAAAGATACCGGTATATACGCAATAGTAAAATAAAACGATAAAACAGCAAGGGATGAAAGAAAATCAAATGATATGATTTTGAACAAGGAAACAAGCTAGTAGATGATACATTATATCTCGAACATATAAGAGCAAAACCGACCTCCGTCTGTATGTCTACAGTGTGTAAGTAAGCACAATGATTACTGCAGACAATGACACACAAAGAGGAGCATATTGAAATAGAGGACAAAAGCAGACAAGAAACGAGTAACGCATCGCACTCTTATTATGCTCTAGATAGCAGTACAAAGCACATTGAATTGCAGGATAACACACTATAAACTTTAGACACTGAAAGAATCGAAGCTTCAATATGCAACGGACTGCTCGCAGCCGAGGAAAATGGGTTTGATGGACAAACTCCTGGTACATCAGTGAAATAAGACGACAGTAGCTTTGTCAGCTTTTTCCTTGCTGCTTGTTCTCAGTCTGTACCCATCCGGCCTCCCTTGAGATCCCAATTAATGGCTTGCTATTGAGACTACGAGTGATGGGTCAGAGACACAGGACAAGTAAGTGTGTGCCACTGGCAGCTCAAAAAGCAACACATGCTCCTGAGTTGATTGGACATGACATGTAACTAATGACAAGAAACTCTCCATCCAAACTGTACAGTTCATATTCCGTAGCTACCGATATTTTCCAATATACCTCTTGGAAAGGGTCTCATACAACCGCTCCGTATATTACAAGTAAGCGAAATCTAACCATGCCTCCTTTACCAATACATCTATCCTACCTAGCGTAGGGAATTCTCTTCATTCAGTGTTTAACAACCTCCTTCTTTATTCGTTTTTTGTAAGGCCAGCTACAAATCCATCTTTTTGACAAAGCAGCTTTAAATGATTTATGCCTATGCAACTATTTCCAGACACACTTGACCTCCCTGGCTTCACTATTAATAAATGCTCCTTTACTTGTGTTGTGTCTAGGACTCCCTCTATGTGACTAGATAGGAAGCCTTCTGCAAAGGCTATTGTTTTATATTAGATCCGTCTTCTATATTTATCCCTGCTGGTTGTACTTAGAGATATTATTAACATTTTATGTCACATTCCACATGGAAGGTATGTTCGGGTTTACAGTCCGAGCTATCTAAGCTAAAAAACCACAGATAGATACATAAAAAATAAAAAGATGACAATGAATATTTCCCGTTTCCAGCAAATATCTAGGATCTAATGTTACTGCAGTAAACAGGAGTCTATTGGCCATTCGTGGTCCACACTTCGCTAGGTGCAGGTGCGTGCAATACCTAATTTAAAATATTCTTCCATGAGAATTACAAAATGACAAGTCATACAAAATGAACAGGGATAGCTTACCTTATCCTTTAGCAGGCTTCCCCAAACTCCGGCCCTCCAGATGTTGCTGAACTACAACTCCCATGATTCTCAGCCTATTTCATTCATAGAATCATGGGAGTTGTAGTTCAGCAACATCTGGAGGGCCGGAGTTTGGGGAAGCCTGCTTTAGAGTATATTTTCTCCTTATTACTATGTACAAATATACCTGGCCAAACCTACATTTAGAAATTTAGATTTAAGTTTTTCATTCACTGGGCTTGATTTTCCAGTTTATACCCTTGAAACCCCATCCCAGAAGAAAATTCAGGCAAATGTGAGGAATGCACAAGAACAGTGACTCCGACTCCTATTTACTAGGTCACTAAGTACCCTATTCAATAAATGTATACATTTTCCATAGTAAAAGCTACACCTCCTCTAACCATGCTCTCTGTTAGACCTGCTGTTCAGTTAGTGCTGGGAAGGAGGGAGGGAGGAAGAGAAGGAGGCAGATAGGGGTATAGGAAGAGAGGCAGGATCAGTCACAGAATATAATCAGCCTCAGCCAGCACCTGCTGCAGTCAGATCCCACTGGACTCCTGGGGAAGCCAACCTCCTGCACCCAAAAGATATGGAAACAAGATGGTGGCTAAATATGTGTGTCAGTGTGTATGTATCTGTATGTCAGTGTACATCTGTGTATGTATGTGTCAGTGTGTGCATATGTGTGTATGTCTATGTGTATCTGTGTATGTCTATGTGTATCTTCCCGACATTCAAACACCAGCACTACATACAAACCCAACCTCACACTGGTTTATCTTGGGTGATGTGAGGTTTCAGGTATTTACTATTAACTTCCGTTGTGCGTTAAGTGGCTTAATCTGCTACAGCCTCACCATGGACACTTGTTAATTAAAATTCAAAAACATTAAAGGAACACTATAGTTTAAGGAATACAAACATGTATTCTTGACTGTATTGTTGTAAAATTGCTGTTTAAGTCCCAGTCCCCCTTAGCCCCCCCATTAAAAAGGTGTTATTACTCATCTTATTTCTAGCATCGCGCTGGTTTCGTCGTTGCTGACTCCACCCTGACTCCTTGGCTAAAATAATCTAATTTGACGATCTCAGACAATCCAATGCTTTCCCATAGGAAAGCACTGGGAGGCTGTTGTGCATACATTTATATGTGGAAAGTTTAGCATCTTTATGCAGAGCGTGGATACGCTGCACACTGTGCAGCACTGACCCAGGAAGCACCTTTAGTGGGCGTCTGAGTGACTGCCCCTAGAGATGTTACTAGGCAGTAATGTAAACAATACCTTTTCTTTGAAAAGGCAGTGTTTACATTTAAAAAAAAAACCTTGCAGGGACAGGTTTAGACAGCAGAACAATTACATTAAGCTGTAGCTGTTCTGGTGACTAAAGTGTCCCTTTAACCAAGAAAAAAATTATATAATTTTTATTTTTTCTATGCGAACTAGCGCTTTTTTTCTGGCCACTGTCAATTTATATTTATACCAAGATGCAACATTTATGCAATTGCCTGCTATATTTTGCTAACATGCCAGTGATTTTACACATCTCCCCAATGTGATTAAACACAAACTACAAACTTGGGCCCCAAGTTGCAGAGCTCAGTAATTCCATCATAGAGACGGATCGGTGCACTCTCGGTTTATGCTAGGTTTTCAAACACGTGTGCTTAGAAAGACATTAACGCCTGTCTGTCACTTCTCTCCCACTTGAAAAACCAGCTCTCTAACATCTCCTTCCAAGCGAAGGTGCTCGATGAGACGACTTATGATCAATACATCTCTCTCCCTTCCCACAGTAGGCTGTCTGGCAGTTCCCTTGTATCTGCAGACATGTCAGGCTGAGACAGAAGCCTCATTAGAGACACAGAGAATTTGCTGTAATGTCTTTCATCTCCCCGGTTCTGGTCCCGCAGGGAGTGTGCAGTGCGGAGGAGGCAAGGGCTGTGACAACATTTGGACAGAGCTCAATGAGAGGAATAGCATTACATGAATGGGCAGGTTGGGTATCCTGAAACAACAGACAAATGATGGAATGGCTGCAGGAAACATGATAGTGATGTTTTATTGCTTTAATTGGGTAGCGGAGACATGTATTTGTAAAGAAACAGGTATAGAAAAAGTATCTAGGATGCCGAAGAGGGTATTAAAAATGTTTTATTTAAACGGAAAGTGAAAGAAATAAAGATTTGATTCATTTTTCAGCAAATTAAGCTCCATGCGGCGTTCCATCAGAAACTGCCACAGTATCTAATTTATACTGACCTCCTGAATGTAAGGGTTCAGTGATTATACCCAGCAAGTCAGGAAGAGATTGTGTGCTCTAATAAGCTCACAATGCATTCTAATACATATATACCATGCTTTTAAAGGTTAGGGTCAGGAACTGGCAGAAATGCCTATGGAAAAATTACAATTACGTGGTTGGCTGCTATAGGAGAAATCTCCTTTCTTTGAGTCTCAACTGATGACCTATTGCACTTTGTACAGTTCTGTGTTACCAGAAGGCTGTTTGTACTGGCACTGTATATATTTTTTATAGGACTATTATATCCCCTCTAAGACATGTTTTTTTTTTTTTTTTTTATAAAAGTAAACAAAGTGCAGGTTTTCTAGCCTTTCTTCAAAACTAATATCTTTCATCCGCCTTATTATTTTTTTTAGCCTGCCTCTGTACTTGTTCTAGTTTAATAACAAACTCCCTTAAAGCAGGTGCCTACATTTGCACTACATACTTAAAGGACCACTAAAGGCACCCAGACCACTTCAGCTCAATGAAGTGGTCTGGGTGCCAGGTCCCCCTAGTTTTAACCCTTCAGCTGAAAACATAGAAGCTTCAGAGAAATTGCTATGTTTACACTGCAGGGTTAATCCAGCCACTACTGGCTGTCTTCCTGACAGCCACTAGAGGCGCTTCCACGATTTACACAGAGTAAATCGCACTTATTTGACCCTGGATGTCCTCACGGAACCCAGCACCAAAAAAGATCCCCATAGGAAAGCATTGAGCGGGTTTGAATGTGCACGTGCCTCTGGCCGCACATGCGCATACGGCTCCTCATTTAAAGGGACACTATAGACACCAAAACAACTTTAGCTTAATGAAGAAGTATCGGTGTATAGATCAAGCCCCTGCTGTCACACTGATCAATTCTCTGCCATTTAGGAATTAAATCACTTTGTTTATACAGCACTAGTCACACCTCCCTGCATGTGACTTGCACAGTTTTCCTAAACTCTTCCTGTAAAGAGTCATCTAATATGTACACTTCCTCTATTTAATTTAGAATGTATTATGCCCTGCTATTAATACCCTGCTGGGCCCTGCATAGGCCCCCTGTATGTGATTAAAGCTCAATTCACAGAGTAGGAGGTATAAACTTAAAAGTAACTTAATACCAACGTGAAAATTAAACATTTTTCCATGCAGGCTGTGTCAGTTACAGCCATGGGAGGTGTGGCTAAAACTGCTTCATTTAGCTAAACTTGTTTTTGTCCCTTTAGTATCCCTTTAAGTTACATGTGGGTTTCTCGTACCAAAATGCATAGCTTTTTCTATACTGAATACCATGTCGATGTCACTGTTCCAACAATGAGAGACACACCATAACAGTTAAAAAAATATATAAGAGTGTGATTCTCACAGTGGGAACAATGAACAACCATCACCTACAGCAGGGGTTCCCAACCCAGTCCTCAAGTACCCCCTACCAGTCCAGGATTTAGGGATTACCCTGTTGTGTCTAAAGTGTTTTTTTGGTTTTTTTTTTTAAATACCTTAGACACAACTGGGCAATCCCTTAATCCTGGACAATATTTATGGGGTACTTGAGGACTGGTTGGGATCCACTGACCTAGAGAATCCATGTTTATGGCATCTATATTATAGTCATTCCAGGCTCAAGGAAACCCATTTGTAATGCATTACAGATACAAAAAAAAGCATTCAAAATAAATTAAATATAATATAAATTACAAATATATCCAAGTCTGATGTTCTGGCATTTATTCTTACTGGAAACCAATTAAAAGGACTTATCTTTATGATTATGGGGCTAGTAATCTGTCCCAGAAAACAGACTTTACAAATCATTTTAAATTCTTTCTGTTCTGGTGATTTTTATCTTCATCGCCGATGCCTTGGCCAAATCCTTTTCTACTGATATCATATGGGAAAGTCTCACTTCCTCGATGAGCTCTCGAAATATTTATACAGTGTGAACATTTATACAGCGTGAATGCAGCCTGCTCACACTGTTCAAGTTAATCTCCTTCACTAGTTTTGGCGTAAGAGCGTAAGCAGTACAAGTTCTGAAAATGAAGGAAGGCGATGAACACTTGCGCCATCCGAGAGCTTGGATAGCACTTTTCGGAAGAAAGATCGGAAGGGAGGTGGTGCTGGTAGATCTTCATAATCATAAAAATCAGCAGAATGGAGAAGATTTAAAAGGTAATTTTTGGGAGATGTATTGCTTATGGCGCTTATGTGTCTCTTTAATATTTAAATGAGCCTTCAGAAAAAAGGGGCGCAAAGATAAAGTGGCCATTGCCTTATCTTAGCAACTATGTTGCACATTATGAACAAATAGCAAAAGATTGCTAGACAGTAATACAAAACTGTTAAAAGGTTACTCCAAGCATGATAAACACTATATCTTGCTAAAGTGGTTATAATGCCATGAGCACACTGGCCCGGTTTCCCAGTAATGGGGACACGATTTGCCCTCTTACCTAGGACCCCACCAAATGGTGAGTAGCAACATCTGGCTTCTTACAGAAATACACCGGCTGAGGGCATCAGTCAATTAATGCAGTTCTGGCCATAGAAATTTGCACAAAATTAATATTAGCCATCTTGTTCCGAGCTGACCAATGACACCCCAATGACACTGCAAGAGGTCGAGTTACCCCTGTGGCAGCAAAGAGGTAAAACTTTGTAGCTGCAGCGTTTTATAGCAAAATGCTGCACATACAGACCATTTCAAATCCCAAAGTGGTCATGGTGCTTGGAGTAGCATAGCCCTTTAATGATTCCAATGCTTAAAACATGTCACATCTATTTTAAAATGTTAAAACCTTGTGTGATAGTTCATTGATAAAGTCTAACATTATTGCAACCAGAACTTTGAATAGATAGAGTTATGGCTATCTCCCCACATCATATGGGTTAACGTCCACACATAACCTTCTTTTCTTATTAATGTCCACATATAACCCTCTTATGTAAGAAGGAACAAACATTCACCTGGGACCAGCTATATCAATACTACATTTTCTTCACTTTGACACATCTCCTTGATTTCTCTGTAGTGAGTCACACAGCTCCAGTATGCACTGACAGGTTGAAAAAATGCCTTGCCACAGGGACTAACTCTGTCTGCAATACACTAACAGAACATGTCCTGCACTTTGCAGAGACTATAAGGTTATTGTATCAAGGTCAGATTCTAGAACACGGACAACTAACCTTGGCAGCCCAGATGTTTGTCAATTACATTTCCCAAGACGGTTCGACAGGTTTTACTGGCTTATCGTGGAAAATGCAGAATCTAGAGAAACAAGGTCAACATCATTGTTCTAGATTAAAATATATATATATATATTATAACCCAGTTATTATCCTTATATTCAAACTTAATCATTCTCCGAAATTTGACATCTGATGATTACTTTGCCACGTTTGCTATAATATAGTATGAAAATGAAGGGTCAGCTTTTATTCACTGGGCATTGAATCTATTTGAGTCCACCGTCAAAAGGGGACCTATATTCAGGTGATTTAGCATTTTTTTATGATTGGCTAATGTGACCCCCGTTCTAATTTAAAGTACAGGGAGTTTCAAATCAAAGTTCACTAGCCAGGGGATTATCTAATAATTATAGAGTACACAAGGATACAGTTAGGCAATATAGTGAGGTTAGCAGTATATTATATCGTGTGCAGACTCTGTTAAGCTTAGAGTGCAGAAATATATAGTTCAGCTCCATGTTACCTCTGATTCTAATTCACAAGTTAGCTGATTACTAGAGTTTTTGGTGACCTTTGTTTTTTCCAATTCGATCAGAGAGGCTGGGGTCCCTAAAGTCGTAGCTTTGCTCACGTAAGCTTTTTATGAAGGACCTTTGCTACCTCTTCATTTCAGCTCATTATGGTCAAACTTGTCTTGTTCAACGTAGTAGCATGTCTCGTCCACCCATTGTAAAGCATTGCAGGACATGTTGGTGCTTTGGTGGTCCTGTAAGCAGATCACTGCCCTAACATTTTGGACACATTTCACACAAGGCTGTTTCCTAGAGACTAATTTCCTTGGGATGTAGGGAGAATCAGAGAAGGGTAACTCATCTTTGATTTTACTCAATTTTTAGAATATTAACCTGTCTTGGGAAAAATGGGGGGGTGGGAGAGATAATTGTTAACCTCTAATACATAGGAAGTCAGATGCGAAGATTGTTATATTTTTGGTACTCAATGGATGGCATGTACAGGTGCTCCCTCCCCCTTCAACTCTTCAAATGTTCTCAAAGTGCTTTTTCTCTACACATTTACAATGCTTCATCTCATGAGTTCGTCTCCCAGGATTACAGAGAAACGAGCATGAAAAATTAACTTTTGATCAAAACTGACAGGTAAAGCACTGGTGAGCACTGGATTCCAGTGGGGATACATCCATGGAGGAGAAGGCAGGACTTCTGACCGGGTGCTCACAAAATCTGTACTAATTGTACTTGAAACTGGCCCAGTTACTCTCATAAAGATATTACTCTGTTAGCTTTTTCATATATATTTTTTTTAAGTAAACTACAAATGTATCTATGCATAGACGCAAATTGACAGGATTTGGAGGAACAGTTCTAACTTTGGGTTTCTGTCCAACCATCCCAGTTGGGACCAGATGTAAGACACTAAACATTGCAGAGATGGTACAAGGCTTATCTTTTTGCAGAGTCTTTTAATAGAACAAAAATATGCCAAAAAGAATATACTAATATACCCTACAACATATTAAAGTTTATTTTTGTCATAATTCCCTTTTAAGAAGTCACAAACAATAAATGTCATAACATAATGAGATAAATACTTAATATCAGATGAACAATTGCTGACTATCTGAGCCTGGCTGTTCCTGACGCCATGTTCTATTTCCTTACTGTTCCCCAACTACACAGGACTTGTTTTGTAGAGTATTGAGAACTATGCATTCTCAAACCTGGGTGTTGGGAAAGCCGTGCTGTCACCCTAAGATGTGGATACTTTGCCATCATATCATGCGTGATTCTACCGTGATGTTCAAAATGTTGGCAGTGTGTCAGTTGGAGGAAATTGTAAAGTTGGGTGACTTTCTTGTACCAAGTCATATCCTAAAAGAGAAACTACCAAGTGACAGTTCCTCATTCCAGTAACTAAGTACTTATTGGGGTGAGGGGTACAATGGCATTGAGGTAAATATAAACCACTCTGGCCTCCGCAGCCTTTCCTGGTCTGGCCAATGTCTTTGCTCTGGGCACCCTCCTGCACGCTTGGGCATCTGCTTGGAATGTTGGGTTTAGTAGATGCATGCATAGGCATTCCTACCATAGACCCATTAGCACGTCTGTGCCCTCACTGTGTCCACAATACAGCACCAAGGACTTAAAAACAATACATGTACTAGTTGTGCCAGCTTGGCATAGAATATAAATACAAATAAAATAAATAAAAAAAACATATGCTATTAAAAATAAATAAGCGCAACCCTTAGATCATGTTTGGCTGTCTGTTGGATAGTGCATAATTTAGAGAAGTGACACATACACTTAAAATAGCACAATTATATACAAAGCAAGGGCTGGCAAAACTGTGAGTGTGGGAACCTCAAATACATATTTGCGACAGTAACGGAACAGCTACCGGTGCAGCAGATGTGGCCACTCCTGACCCGCAAGCTGGGGAACCCATCAGACGGCTCTCACACCTGGAGCCACAGGATTGGCATCTGTGATCAGAAGCCCAGTCGGACGCCAAGGCTGTTTAACAACACGACTGAGCCCCTGTCACAATGGCTGTGCTGGGGGAGGTGAGTACAGGTCACTTATTCCCAGCTCACAGGGAGTCGAACGGGGAGAGAAAGGAGGAGGCAGCGAAAGGATGGAGAAGAGAAGAATGAGAGACTGGTTCAGCACCATTCCCATCGGCCTCAGCCAGCAGCCAAATCCCACTAGATCCAGGGAAGCCAACCTACTCCACCCAAAATGTATGGACAGAGGATGATCATACATCTGAGCATTCAAACACCAACACTACACACAAGCACATCCCTGTATTCTAAACACAAACACTGCATACAAATATACCACTGCAATCAAACGGCAACACTGTACACAAACACTCCCCCGCATTCAAACACCAAAACTGCATACAAACATACAAGTGCATTGAAATACTAACACTACAAACATACCCACCTACATTCACACACACACACCTAATCTATACAAAAACATGTTTACATTCAAATACACAGATACTTGCACTAGGGCCCTCTCTGTATTAGTTATTTTTTAGGCATCATGGAAATGAATATTCATTGACTTCTGCATAAGATAAGGTCATTAAAACACAGAAATATCACTTTAATGTACCCAGTTTAGTCTTTTTTTTCTTGTAATTATTATTATTTTATTAATAAATGATCTGCAGTTTTACACGCAGAAGTACCACTTCTGTCAGCCAGAACTCCCTTTGCCCCAGGCATGCGGTCAAAAACGTAACTGATAATCCTCACTGAAACACCAATCAGCCTCTCAAGTACATTAGCACAAACGCATTTGACACATGTAAGACACTTTTGTTTTTTAAAAGTGGCAATATTAATAAAATATCCAGCTCTTCACGGCCGTTTTATTCGTATCTAAGTCTGTAATTGAAACTCAGTCTACCAAATAATATTACCAGCATTTTATTTTTAGAACACAGCGGTAAACAATCAGAGATTTGGAAGGCTCTCACTAAACGGCATTGTCCAGAATTGCACGTTTTTGGCTAAAACAGGGGTGCCAAAAGGTAGATCCCCAGATGTTTTAAACCCTCAACCTCCATGATGCTTTGCCATTCTAAAGACATGCAATACATCATGGGAGTTGTAGTTCTGCAACATCTGGGGATCTTTCTATTGGACACCCCTGGCCTAAAATAAGCAAATTAGAAAAAATAAATAAAAAATTAGCTATTTTATCAACTACTTTATTTCAGCTGAAGATTTGTAAATACCTACTCGTTGCCAAACAATATCCAGTTCAGTGACTAAACCTGATGGATTCTTCAGTGAACCATCTGTGTAACGGAGATCTTATAAAAAAGTTCTAAAGTTAAGAAATCAGAAAATGTGTTGCCAACACCATGAGCAGATGGTAACCTCTAACACTGACCTACTGGTCAACTGAAGAAAGCAAATTGTCCTATAATCCCAATGAAATGGCTGGGATTGAGCATCACGCATAGTAATAACATTTGCAGTTAATTATCACTGCACTAGGCATTCAGGCATACCCTCGTGGACCTCATCCCTGGTGTGTATAAAGAATTATGGGGAAACCCATATGGAGAATGGGTCACAGAACATTCAGAGGTAATTCACAAAAAATTAAGGTTTTTTTTTCCAAACTGAGCAGACTGAATTTAGCTCAGAATTCTTCAAACTGGGGTACATAGCTCTGTGAATACTCAGTAATGGATTGTGGAACAGTTCCTCATTCAATAAATAGACCATCTAGTGCCTTTTTATTAAATGAAAAAAATACATATTTTATTTTTGTATTTAGAAAGGTCCCCATCACCACCTTAACCAAAGAAGAGTTAAAGTCAACTCCTAGGCATGTGGAGTGTGACGAGGAAAATGTGGAAGCTTTATGGGTAGATATCTGCTTGGGGCAAACAAAGGGAAATCAATTATTGGTTGGGATTTGTTATAAACCACCTAATGTAAATATTAATCAGGAAGAACAGCTGTTCAAATTGGGAAAGCTGCAAATCTGGGTAACACTTTAATTATTGGAGATTTTAATTACCTGGACATAAATTGTAATAGAGTGACTAGTACTTCAGCAAGGGGAATCAGGTTTTTGAATGTGTTAAATGACACCTTCATCTCACAACTGGTACAAGCACCAACTAGAAAGGATGATTGTCCAGATCTTGTTATAACAAACAATGTTGATCTTCTAACCAACATTCAAGTATGGGAGCATTTGGGAAATAGTGATCACAATATGGTAATTTTTTTTAATAAACTCAAAAAAGCAAAAGCATGTGGGTTATACTAAAACTTATAATTTTAAAAAAGCCAATTTCAATAAGATTAGGGCAGCTCTACAACATATCGACTTGCAAAAAACACATTAGTGAAAAAAACACTGAGGATAAATGGAAACTATTCAGACAAATATTAGAAAGGTACATTTCTCAGTATGTACCATTGGGTAATAAATATAAAAAAAAAAACAAATTGAGAAGTAAAACGAGAGATTAAAAATAAGAAAAGGGCATTTAAAGCATTTAAATCGGACCAATCAGAGACATCCTATATCAGATATAAGGAAGCCAATAATGCTTGCAAAAAGGCAATTAAAGTGGTTAAACTAGAAAATGAGAAATTGATAGCCAAACAATGCAAAACAAATCCCTAAAATCTTTTCAAGTACATCAATTCTAAAAAAAACAAAAAATGAAAGTGTAGGTACACTGGAAACAGAGATTGGTCTGTTAGTTAATAAGGAAGCCAATAATGCTTGCAAAAAGGCAATTAAAGTGGTTAAACTAGAAAATGAGAAATTGATAGCCAAACAATGCAAAACAAATCCCTAAAATCTTTTCAAGTACATCAATTCTAAAAAAAACAAAAAATGAAAGTGTAGGTACACTGGAAACAGAGATTGGTCTGTTAGTTAATAAGGAAGCCAATAATGCTTGCAAAAAGGCAATTAAAGTGGTTAAACTAGAAAATGAGAAATTGATAGCCAAACAATGCAAAACAAATCCCTAAAATCTTTTCAAGTACATCAATTCTAAAAAAAAACAAAAAATTAAAGTGTAGGTACACTGGAAACAGAGATTGGTCTGTTAGTTAATGAGGCAAAAATGTTAAATAGCTATTTTTCTTAAGAATATATTAATGAGGATCCTATAGCAAAAGATATGCAAATGATAGCTGCAAAAAACTTGCAGATAACTTGTGATTGGATGACTCGAGACAAGGTGCTACAGCAGTTAAAGAAAATTAATGTAAAAAAAAGCTCTAGGGCCTGACAGTATTCACCCACGAATGTTTAAGAGCTAAGTGGGGAAATAAGTGAACCTCTGTATTTAATTTTTTAAGATTCTTTTGTTTCAGGTATTGTACCAGAGGATTGGAGGAAGGCAGATGTTGCTCCTATATTTAAAAAGGGTTCAAAATCCTTGCCTGGAAGTTATAGACCTGTGAGCTTAACTTCTGTGACTGGGAAAATATTTGAAGGGCTATTAAGGGATTATATTCAGGCATTCATTGGGAAGAACTTTGTTATTAGCAATAATTAGCATGGTTTTATGAAACATAGGTCGTGTCAAACTAACCTAATTACATGCTACGAAGAAGTAAGTAGAAGTATAGATCAGGGCGTTGCAGTGGATGTGATCTACTTGGATTTTGCCAACGCATTTGATACAGTTCCTCACAATAGGTTAGTCTTTAAACTAAAATAAATTGGTCTAGATTAATATTCTTGTTCTTGGGTAGAACATTGGCTTAAGGATAGAGTACAACGAGTTGTCAATAATGGTAAATTTTCAGGCTGGACAGAAGTGGTAAGTGGTGTCCCTCAGGGTTCTGTTTTGGGACCGCTTCTATTTAACATATTTATAAATGATCTTCAAATAGGCATTGAAAGCCATGTATCAGTGTTTGCAGATGACACAAAACTCTGTAAAGTAATACAATGTGAGCAGGGTATTGCTTTGCTGCAGAGGGATTTAGATAGATTGGGGGGACTGGGCACTAAAATGGCAGATGAAATTTAACGTAGAGAAATGCAAAGTTATGCACTTTGGGGTCAAGAATGCACAAGCAACTTACACCCTAAATGGTAGTGAACTAGGGATAACCACACACAAGAAGGATTTGGGAATTGTTATAGACAACACATTAGGCAGCAATATGCGATGTCAATCTGCAGTTGCTAAGGCCAGTAAGGATTTGTCATGTATAAATAGGGGCATAAATTCTCGGGATGAAAATATAATTTTGCCTCTTTATAAATCGCTGGTAAGACCACACCTTGAATATGCTGTTGAATTTTGGGTACCAGTTCTAAAGAAGGATATCATGGCACTAGAAAAAGTGCAGAGACGAGCTACAAAATTGATAAAAGGAAGGGAGCACTTTAGTTACGAAGAAAGGTTAAAAAATGTAATCTCTTTAGTTTGGAAAAATGGCGCCTCAGAGGGGATATGATAACATTATACAAATATATTCGGGCTAGTACAAACCATTATCTGGAAATCTATTCATAAACAGGGCTATACACAGGACACAAGGTCACGCATTTAGGCTGCCTTCATTTAAAGGCAAAGATTAGGTTTTTTTTTTTACAGTAAGAGCAATAAGGATATGGAATTCTCTGCCTGAAGAGGTGGTTTTATCAGAGTCCATACAGATGTTTAAACTGCAATTGGATAAATACTTGCAAAAACACAACACACAGGGATATAACTTCTAATTAGTGGGGTAATAGCTGCTTGATCCAAGCAGATATCTGATTGCTATTTCGGGGTCAAGAAGGATTTTTTTCCTAGTTTTCTGCAAAATTGGAAGCGCTTCAGACTGGGTTTTTTGTCTTCTTTTGGATCAACAGCAAAAACAAATGTGAGGAAGGCTGAACTTGATGGACACAAGTCTCTTTTCAGCTATGTAACTATGTAAGAGTCTGGTCTTTCCCAAGTATATTGTGATGTGTGTTAAATAGTCTCACTACGGGGGCGTGGCTTGGACGTCGACCAGGATGGACGCATAAACTGTGAGCTCCGCTCCACCGGTCCGCCTAAAGCCCTTTTTATAAGCTTACTTTCGCTCTTATGGGTCGTAATCGTCGGGGTGACCCTCCCGGGACCCCCAGAGGCACGCAGAATAGCCAATCCCTAGGTCCGATGGACGGATTCCTAGTTACAACGACGGACGCACGAGGAGAGGCCGGAGGCCCCAAGATGGCGACCGCTCCCCAGCCACAGGGAGATCCCCCAGCCTCTACTCTAGAGAGCATCGGTGAGGAGATCCGCACGATTGCGGCATCTATGGCGTCCATGGCCACGAAGGCCGACCTCCTGGTCCACACCACTACAATCCAGGATGCTCTTCGGGCCGAGATAGCGGGCCTCCGGACGGAGGTCTCCGCACAAGGGACCCGGATACAGGAACTAGAACGTTCCCGAGAGACACATGCAAACAGACAAGCGGCAACCGACACGGCCCTATCCCGACAAGGCGAACTGCTCTTACAAATGCGCAGAGCAGTGGAAGATCTTGACAACCGTGGCCGCAGATGTAATATCCGCGTCCGCGGCATGCCGGAGGCGGAGGGTGAGGAACACATCGAAGACACCCTAACTGCACTTTTCAGGATGATCCTACCTGGAGATGCCACGCTGGAAATCCGATATGACAGAGCACACAGAGCCCTAAGGCCTCGCTCAGCCGAGGAGGGCCCGAGAGACATTGTTTGCTGCGTCCATTCGTTTGCCACGAAGGATGCCATTATGAAAGCTGCCAGGGCGCAACCTACATGGGACTTTCACGGCACACCTATTTCCCTGTTTAATGACCTGTCCCCAACAACTCTAGAAGCAAGGCGCGCACTGCGGCCCATCACCGCATTGCTCAGGTCCCACAACATACCATACAAATGGGGCTTTCCATTCGCATTGTTGGCGAGACACGGGAATGGCTGGGTGCCACTCCGCGGACCAGAAGAAGCTCCCGGTTTCCTGGAAACGCTGGATCTCCCTCCTGTGCAGATCCCGGACTGGATCCTGGGTCCCCTGGGGGCAGGCCGGGGACCACAACGCGCACTCCGCCGCCGCAGAGGCCGCTCACCACGAGAGCATGCAAACCACGATCATGAGGCCCGAGCACAACATTAGAAACAAGTCCCCTTCTGGACTGCCCGGTTACACAGGTACTGTTTCCCCGACATAAGACATGGCAAGCAAGAGCTCTGGCGGGCTGACTCTCGCTTTCGCTTGCCCCTCACCCGACTCCCCCCTCCGTTCTTTCCTCCACCTTCCCCTTTTTACTTATGTTCCTAAGAGGCCATGCTTGGGATTACCAACGGGCGGGATCTGAGACTGCCTGCATTTTGGGAGGGCTGAGGGGTGATTTTGCAATATCCTACATATGGCTTCGGGCCGCCCCCCCCCCCCCCCCCCCCCCCCCCCCCCCCCCCCCCCGATCGATCAGAGGTTATCACCATGCATGTTGTTTTCCTGGAGAACTTACGGCGTGGAGCGCTCCTCCCCCCCCCCTCCCCCCGAGGGGACATTAGCTGGGACCCCCATGTTGGACCTTTGGGAGGGGGGAGAGGGGGTTGCTGTGGGTATGTTGCTCCGCTATACAATGGAGGTGGCCCACCGGGACTCATCTAACTCAGGGGCGGGGACATGAGACTTCTCTACCAGCCATCACCGATACTGGCCACGTACAGCACTGAATCGCCTGGTCGAGAGGGTCCACCTCCTACGGACATGTAACGTAAAATGTTCATCTTGCTACTCCGGTCATATTCTTGTTACTGTAAGCATTATGTGGGGTTTGTAATTTTTATAAATGGAAACATACGTCATGTTAATAGGGGTAGACATAGTCGGGAGATATGTTGCTGTACACCATCACGCACAATGTTTAGGACTGGGAGTTGAATACCACAAAGTTTAATATTGTACGGGGGGGTGGGGGGGGAGCTGGGGGGGGGGGCGGGATACGAGCTTCCCCATTGGGGATTCACGGCTCATGGACTTTGGGGCAGCTCCCCCGCGTCTGTGCGGCTGGGGGGGGGGTGGGGTGGAGGGGGGGATGGGCGGGTGCCCACTCACCTGACGTAGCTAACCAGATCACCCATAGGTTCCGCATAATAACGGGCGCGGGGGGTGTTGGCGGGTGAGGGGAGGTTCAAGGGGGGGGAAACTGATGTGCAGGTCCGGGGAACCAAAGAGGGGGGACACGGGGCGGGATGGCCCAGGAGGACACGTTAGATGTAATCCAGTTACCGGTTGGGTGAAACTGTTAATAACGTTATGCTTGTTTTTGATATAACTTCTTTGATGCAATACAGTTGACTTTGTATTAGCGTGACCCATACATCATACTCATGTCGCACTTGGGCTCGGACTCGGATGGAGCTGGACGGATCGGACTACATCTCACTCTCACATATTGTAATACTCCTGGCATAGACGCCAATCACTGCTCTACACACCCACTTGCGCGACTCCCCCGACGGAGCCACGGGCGTACTCTCACGCTGATCAGGCGATCGCGAGAGGCGTCTGGCCACTCCCAACGGGGCGCAGGTGTCCTTCCTATCGGAAGGCGACTTCGGGGCGCCACCACCTTTTAGCCCTGCAGGGACTAACCCTGGAGGGGGGTAGTGACGGACCACCCTCATTTTAACTTTTACCTACCATTCCCACTTACTTCACTCCTCAGATACACTAATACACACACACTCACACACAACACATACAGGTACTTGGCTCGGACACCGGCTGCCAACTGCTTGACCGGTACACCTGTAGACAGAAACAGACGAGACGTTTGGACCCTTACCCACACAAAACAGTGCGGGTGACCTACAGATAAAACGCTAGACACACAGAGACTCACAACACACCTGGGCCGCGCCGCCGCATCGGGGCTGGGTGTCGCTCAGCGGCCCCCCTAGTGGTTGAGTCCGACCCTAGAGAGGAGACAACATGGCGTACCGCAGCGCTCCCATGTCTGTATTGACACTCAACTGCAGGGGATTGAACATCCCAGAAAGACGCACCCACCTCCTGAGGATGCTGCGTCGACAAGGCACATCAATAGCGTTACTACAGGAAACGCATTTTAAAGAAGGAGCTGTTCCTAGGCTTCGCAATGCACAATACCCTCTAAGTTATTGCAATAACCACCCGTTAGCTCGCCGAGCGGGAGTGGCTATCCTGATCGCGGCTAACTTGGGGTTTCGAGAATTGGATAGACTGTCAGACGACCAAGGAAGATTCCTCTTCCTGAAGGGGGTGATAGCCGATAGAGTGTACACTCTGGCGTCTATATACGTACCTAACTCCAGGCAAGCGATGTTCCTTAGAAACACGCTACGTAAACTACAGGGGTTTTCCGAAGGGGCGCTAATAGTGGGGGGAGACCTCAATGTCCCCCTGGAACCACTCATAGACTCCTCCACCGGCCACTGCTGCATCCCGCAAACGCAGCTCAGATCCATCCGCAAATCCTTGGGGGAGCTCACACTAGTCGATTGCTGGAGGGCCATGCACCCGGACGATAGGGATTACACCCACTACTCTGCTATACACGATCGCTACTCCAGGATCGACTATATTTTAATCAAACAAGACGGGCTATCCCGACTACGAAAGGCTTCCATAGCCCCTGCGACGTGGTCAGACCACGGATCGGTCCAGGTGGAGCTAGAATCCCCGCTTTTTAAACCAGCGATTCGGACATGGCGCCTTAATGAAACGTTGTTACAAGACCCCTCAGTGAGAGATGAGATCTCTCAGGCGCTAGAACATTACTTTGAGGAGAATGGATCGGAAGATATGTCCCCAGTGACGGTGTGGGAGGCCCACAAAAGTGTCATTCGCGGCTCTCTCATCGGAATTGCTACCCGCAAACGGAAAGAGGCCACAAGAGCTATGACCGAACTTTATAACATCATTGCACGCCTGGAACTACAACACAAGCGATCTCAGTTGGTTGCCATCTATAGAGATCTGATGGAAGCCAGGCGGAACTTGAGAGCCCTTCTCACACAACGGTACCTCCGCTCAGTACAATCGTCGAAATCCTTCTTTTACACCCACGCGAATAAGGGAGGGAAGTACCTCGCTCGCCTCTTGAGAGGCGATGTGGTCCGCACCCAGGTGAGGAAACTTCGCCTGACGTCCGGCAGAGTCTCACAACACCCGGAGGACATAGCTGGGGAATTCAGGGCATACTATAACTCACTATACAACTTACGCTCAGAGGAAAACCCGAACCAACGAAGGGAAATGTCAACAAGGGCCCAAACGTATCTGCAGGAGCACGTAGGGAGACGGGCTACCCAAGAGGCGGCTTCCACACTAGACGACCCAATCACCACAGAGGAACTGGCGGCTGCCCTGAAAAACACGAAAACCGGGAAGGCACCGGGCCCGGATGGGCTTTCTACGGGCTATTATAAAAAGTTCGCCACTATATTACTACCTTGGCTAACACAATCGGTGAACAAGGTGGCGGAGGGGGGAACTTTTGGTGCAGAATCTCTATCAGCCACAATAACGGTCCTACTGAAACCTGGGAAGGACCCAGAACAATGCGGTAGTTACCGGCCGATATCCCTGCTGAATGTGGACACGAAGCTCTTCACGAAAACACTGGCATCCAGACTACAGCGTCTCCTGCCGAGTCTTGTCCACGCAGACCAGACGGGATTTATCCCGGGCCGAGAAGCGCGGGACAGCACACTACGCCTGTTCTCTATACAGCACCATGCCCGGAAATATCGGAAGCGCCTTCTACTGCTGTCCACGGACGCAGAGAAGGCCTTCGACAGGGTAAACTGGGCCTACATGATCCAGGCCCTCCGACACATGGGGCTGGGGCAGAGGCTACTGGCGTGGATCTCTGCCTTATATAGCTCACCGAGAGCAGCGATACGCGTAAATGGAGCCTTGACCACGAGCTTTAACATCACGAACGGGACGAGGCAGGGTTGTCCCCTCTCGCCACTCCTCTTCGCCCTCTCCTTGGAGCCTCTTCTACAGGCGATCCGGGATAACCCTGACATTCACGGCTATTCATGGCATCATTCGGAACACAACGTGGCCGCGTACGCGGATGATCTCTTATTCTTTGTCTCCCAACCGAGGCTCACGCTCCCGAGCCTACTGGCGGAATTCGACAAATTTGGCCAAATATCTGGGTTCAAGCTTAACCTAGCGAAATGCGAGACCTTAAATATCACCTTGCCCGTAACGGAATACGAGGATCTTCAGTCGCTCTTCCCGTTTCACTGGTGCACGGGAGCAATGAAATACCTCGGAATCTGGATTCCCACAGACCCAGGGGAGATTTACCAACGTAATTTCGAGCCTTTACTCCAAAAAATCGCACTAGACTTGGCAAAATGGGCATACCCACACATCACATGGCATGGCCGAGTCGCGGTGCTGAAAATGAACGTTCTACCACGGATTCTCTATCTTTTTCAGACGATCCCAATCGCACTACCAGCAACGTTCTTCTCGACGCTAAAGACAATGGTTATTAAATACGTGTGGCGAGGAGAAAAGTCCAGAATAAGCCATGACCTCCTCTGCAGACCCAGACACAGGGGAGGTCTGGCGCTTCCGGACTTCAGAAAATACCACCAGGCCGCAGTATTACAAAGAATTCTGGACTGGCATAACGCGGACTCGCCTAAGCAGTGGGTACACCTGGACCAGGAGGGGAACGCCGCAAAGCTGAAGGCTACGGTGTGGCGGAGGAGAGCGACTAGAAACGGTAGACAACATGATGAAGACCCAGTATCCCAAACTCTGCTCACCTGGGAAACCCTCAGGGAGGACCCGCGGATATCCCCGACCCCATGCCCCCTACTGCCGATAGCACATAACCCAGATATAGGGGGGGGCTTACCAACCGACACCTGGTCCTTTATCGGAGATATGACATACATCCCGATATACAAGGTCACTCATGACGGCAACCTAGACACACTGGACGCGCTGCTGGGCGGACGACCGCGATCTCCGATGATAATCTTTCGATACATGCAGCTCAAACACTTCTATGACTCCCTCCCCCACAAAGATAAACTACGGAGAGATCTTACCTGGTTCGAGGACCTCTGTTCTCGCAATGAGACACTGGGAAAGGCCATCTCGAGCCTGTACCAATATCTGCTGACAGACCCTACCGTGGAGAATACCACGTTCCAGCGACGCTGGGAGGAGGCGATGTCCAAAACATTCTCGCCAACACAATGGGACAAAGCCCTCATATGGCAGCACAAAAGCTCCTCCAGCTCACATTATCAAGAAGTGAATTATAAGCTGCTAGCTATGTGGTACAGGACTCCGGCCATGCTCAGGAGGATTTTCCCTGATGCCTCACCAATGTGCTGGAGATGTGCGGGGGAGAGGGGCACGCTCTTCCACATTTGGTGGGAATGCACGCTCATCGCCCCGTTTTGGAACCAGGTCAAATATGACATCCGGACGATCCTCGGGGACGATGTGGAGTGGTCGGCCGAACTGGCCTTACTCCATATATCTGCACAACCACTGCCCGCTTACAAGAAGTCTATATTGCGACACTTGCTGAACGCTGCCAAATCACTCATTCCATTGTACTGGAAGAAGACGGACATCCCCGACCGAGAAGAATGGATCCACAGGGTGGAGGACATTCGGGCAGCCGAGGCAGTCCAGGCTACCCTGATGGACAGGATGACAAAACACACAGAAATGTGGACGCCATGGCTTGTCTTCCGCGCGGGGCAATAAGGGGGGGGGGGGGGGGGGGTGCGCTGGGACCCGGGAGCTGATGGGGTGACGCGGCCCCCATAGACACTAAACACACCGGGATACCAGACCCCGCGACATACTGACTGACATGACTGCCGACCCTCCACCTGCTCACAAACATTTGACTAGGAAGGGACTCACACCACTAGACACATGGACAACACAGAAGGACACCCCACCAACCTGGAGACCCCGCAAACCACCCTCATGACGAGCTCCCATCGTTGACTTGAAGGAACTTGACCCGGACGACCTCAGGGAGGGATACGGACACAATAGTATCCCATAGACGGGTAACATAACTTCAGACCCGTAGGGGTCCGCCTCCATATGCTTCAACCACGCCTCAACCCCCCCCAGACTTGGTCCCGGGATCCGAACCATACCTGTACACCACCACTATACTGATACTTACCCATACAGCCACGTAGGACGCAACACATGGAGCTACACGCGCACACTCGGCCACCAGCTGCAGACAATAATACAGGGCAACAACACAACGCAATAGGGGATAGCACACTCCTGGAACTAACCATAGAGGTCTAGATTTAGCAAACCGGGGTTGGCACTAGACATTCACCCCATAGCGCACAACGAGATAGCTCGCCTCCGGGGACACATCGAGTATACCGAAACATCACACTGACCACGAATGACCCACCGCGAGAAACCCCGGAACCTTAGCTCACAACTTTTATTAAGGCACATATCACTCACAGGATGGGTCCGCGCGCCTGAGCTCCATCACGAGTCCGTGCTCTTAAGACCTACTCTCCCTAAAAACGGGGGTTTAATACCTCACAGTTACGTCAGAGCTAATAGACAACTACACACTGCTCAAACACTATGACACATTCATACCGATGGGAGAATGAAAACACACCAGGGATACATAGGAGATCACGCTTGGTAAACTGTAAACGTTACATTATTGTGGGAGATGATACTATTGTGGACTTTAGATGATACGATAGCTTTTCTCCTTCGTGTTACGGCATCATGTTCAAATCCTAATGTTGCGGGCCTGCGTGCCCACCGAAGTTTATACTGTGACTGTTAAATACCCATCACACAATGGCACTCGACCATACACACACATACGCTACCACAATAATAACGACTCCAGTATGACGGAGATCAATGGGATATCGCACACATCGACGCTACCATACAATTGGCACTCACACGACACTTACCACTCACTATGGGGCATGAGACCCTCTCTGTACCACACGCAACATACCTACCATATTAACACAACACTAGATGACACTTCTCTCACGCACCACATCATCACCCCCTCATGTGGGATACGATAACGCACTTGAACTGTATGAAAGGACATATGCTGTTAAAATATACCTGTATAAATACTATCAAAAGCGACACTAATTTTTTATTGATTGTCAGGTCGACTTCAATGTTAATAATCTTTATATTTCATCTGACACTGAATAATTGAGGGCCTGCGCGCCCACCTGCTTTGCTTTTTTATTGCTGTTCAATAAAAACTTGATTAACAAAAAAAAATAGTCTCACTACCTCAAACCAATCAAGGTGGACCTGTGCTATTGGTTTCCAAATTTCCACACCTCTAGCTCAGTGATCAAATTTATGGAAGACTCCTAAGCCCATGCGCCATTTATATTTTATATATAAACGTTTTATATTCTGATGTGTTATTAGAGCCGGAGGGACCGGGCAGTCCTCCGTAACTCTTTCAATCAAATATTATTCCCAAAAGAAAGTTTGATTCTAAAAATCCCCATTTCTCCACCATTGCTTTTAAAGGTCTCCATTGGACATATTTTCTATATCGCGAGACAATTGTATCAGTAAAAGCACTGCATAACAATAATAAGGTTATTCACCAAAGTGAGAATTCAAAGTGGATCTCACTCAGCTATGCTTACAGTTCAGCTACTTTCACCTTGAATTGGAAATTCACTAAAGAATTATTTCTTTAGTAAATAACCCTGTAAGAGATAAGAGATGTGTTGTCAATATATCACTACGGTTCACAGCAACAAGGTACTAAAGGAGACAGGGATGGAGGATTGGTGCCATTGTCCATGGAGTATCACTAATGATGCTGTATAGCCTTGACAAAAAGTGTGCATGTCAACATGGCGGCATGCGTGCAAAACTGGCGGACACTAGTGGGGATGAGCTCTCCTCAGGGTACCACACACACAGAGCACTTCTGAAGCATTCTCGTATGAACAGAAAAGCCCCAACTTCATTTTGTACAGTCCAAGGGCATTTAATAACATGCTGGGGGCGGCATTTTAGAAGGGTTTTTCTCAAACCAAGGATGGCAGTATAAAAACTGTTAGGACTATCTTACAAAATCCAAGAAAGTTGAGTTGTGTGCAGTATTAAAACTCACAGTGTGGTAAAGGTGTGGTATGAATGAGTGCACAATAGCATTCCAATTCACAACAGTGTACTCTGTACAGTACAGTACAGTAACACAATTATGCAAATATAATTGTATAGTGAAAGATCACCTTCAACCTGCACAGTACTGTAGAATGTGCTGGCATGCAATAAATACAAGTTAATACATAATAAAAATATGTGTTTCAGAAACACTAAGAGATATAGACTGCCGAGGATGTCATAAAGTGGGTTAAAGGGCGTTAGATTGTTAAGAAGTCGATTTATAATAGGGTGCCGGGGCAATTTGGAGAAATATATATATATATATATATACGGACATCATCATAAGGTACTGGAAGCGTGTTGCTAATTTGCAAGCCTTAGAGAGCCAGTGCACGGGGCTTGAGCTTGCCCCTACTTGTATGCACGGCACAGGAGTATGAGATGAATCCTGCTTTAGTGGGATATAAACCAATTTGCAGCAGGGGATGTGACGAACAATCGTGTTATTAAATCCCAGAGCAATTTCCACTTAATAGAGAAAGTGAGTAACCTGGGGGGGACCTTAATCCTATTGGTGTGACCCCGCACAGCACAATTACACACGACTTGCTTCCCACATCTCTGCTCGGTAACTTGCTTGTTATATCGCCATAATAGCGTGGCTATTATGGGATGGCTCGTCCATGGAGCTTTAAACAATGTAAAGGACGAAAAGAAAACATCTCTGAAGTATTTTGCCTTTGCTGTTCGAGATCTTTATTTAAAGTTCTAATTTATTCAGGGAAATGCAACAGGGTGATAGAATTATATATTGAAAAACTGCAGCTCAAAATTATACATTTTTATTTTTTTAAATAGGTGAAGGGAATTCATTGCACTGTCTTTAAAATGGATCTGTTACTTCGGAGATTTAGATCTAATTTATTTTACAGTAAAACAGAACAGCCTGTACCTTGCGTATTGGAAGGTTACATTCATCAGTCTTGGGTTATTTTAACTCTGCAATGCTTCACCTTGTGCCTTGTTGCAAATCTTACATAATTGCTCCGAAATCTCTCCTGAGAACACCTCCCTATATCGATATATCCCTTTGTGTGAGACTGCCAAGGATGTTATTTAACAGGAAGTTTAAATAAATAAAGGGAAATAATAAATCACACAAATCATGCTACAACGGATGACCGGTACTGTGAGAATTTAGTAATAGGTCCTCTTTAAAGGGACACTGTAGCCACCAGAACAACTACAGCTTATTGTATTTGTTCTGGTGAGTAAAATCAGTCCCTTCAGGCTTTTTGCAGTAAACACTGACTTTTCAGAGAAAATGCATTGTTTACATTACAGTCTAGTGATAACTTCACTGGACACTCCTCAGATGGCTACTGGAGGTGCTTCCTAGGGCAGTGCTGCTGACATTCAGTGTATCCACCATCTGCATGGAGACACTGAACTTTCCTCATAGAGATGCATTGATTCAATTCATCTCTATGAGGAGATGCGGATTGGCCAGGGTTGTGTTTGGCTTGTGCTGGCTCTGCCTGCCCCTGATCAGCCTCCTTGACAGTCTCAGCCAATCAAATGCTTTCCTATGGTAAAGCTTTGTGATTGGCTGAGGTCACCACTTCAGATGATGTCAGCCAAGTAGGCAGATCAGGGACAGAGTCAGCAGCAGCAGACTGGAATAAATGTAAGGTTTTACTACATTTAGGAGGGCCAGGGGGCAAGGTGGTGTTTTTAACACAAAAGGATCAGGAATGCATGTTTGTGTTCCTGACCCTATAGTGTTCCTTTAAGATTGTACAGCCTAAAACTAAAACTGAACAAAAATAAAAAAGCCAATATTTACTGATGAGCTCAAACTGTGCAAAATCTTGGATCTTGGGAAAAGCGTTACAGTGTCATGAATAAAATCTACTAAGCAAATCATTTTCACTCAAATTACAAAATTCTAGTTTTTACAGCCAAAGTGGATAACAAAAATATCTTATCTGGACATTTACTAAAGGCAATTTGGATGCAAATATGGTTAATGATCCGGAATGTGCAACTGCAATATGGGTCAATGTGGTGTCCTCTAAATAGGACTATATTTAATTTAATATGTAGGAATTTGGAGCTTTATCAAACAGCAAATTGCATCCGAATTTGCCAGCTTGTCAATAAATGTTACTTTTGCATGAATTTGTATTGATTTTCTTCAGATTTTGTACTTTAATAATCTTTGGAAGGATTGTGTTTATATAATGTTACAACTGTTGTAATTAAATTGACATTCGTCCATCTTTCATGTTCTTTTAAATTGCATTTTAATTTCTTTTTATTATACATCAATTTTCCAGCGCATGGTGTAAATAATCCGTGAAGACACATGCACACAAAAAGTCAAATATCACGGGCATCAGCTGACAATAGAATATTTCAGTATTTGACATGTAAAGTCAAAAGGGTACACACGTTCATTTGTTTGTCCACCTTTTGGGTACCGTATCAGGTAGCAAAACAAACTAAATGCAGTGGATGACCCCATCCCTTTTACTGAACACTGGCTTGCTGGGGTATATTACAGTAAAGTAAACAGAAAATTGAAAAGGAGACTTGCCAATGGAGGCTATGACTGTATCCGAGTTGGACTGTGTTGCCATATAAGCTATCTTTGTATAAATTTTGTCTCAAGCTCAAAGAAGTCGTAATGTCACTGCCTTAGACCTATGAAACGCAGGCTCGAATCCTAGTCAGTAAGTCGCCCTGGGCAAGACACCAAATAATTTACATCCACTTAGCTCAAATCCTCTTAGTGAGAGCAGGGTCTTCATTACTCCAAATATCCTCTTTCTATAATTGTAAAATTCTCCAGGATACTTCGGCACGTTATAAATGATAAGAATAATAAAACATATAAATATGCATTAGGGTATAAACTCCAGTGTCAGAGCCAGATTTGCCAATAGACAGTGGCTTACGGGTACCTGTTTTCTTGGGACAACTACCCGGCTTACACGTGTCCCTTGTTCCTTTTTTTAATTTGCAAGATGCAATTTAGTTTTTTCTAGTTTTTGAGGTAATGGGTGAGAAATGTACTTTCTGGCTGTTCGGACATCTTTCAAAAGTGCTCCTACAGACACCTGAGATGCAAACATGGCCCTGCATTTTTATTTGAGACCAGAAAAGGGATGATTTTTCACCATGACTTTTCAATGCGAATATAAAACATTGGCGATTTTCAATAATGATATACTATTGGGAGAATACAGTATTTTGACGAATTTGTGACAAATGATCTCATATAAAAATAAAATGCAAACAGTATGTATAGATATTTTTTTTAAAACACAAACACGGGACGATCTTTAAAATCTCTGGTCCAATCAGATGCTTCTCACAGAGAAATATTGCGCATGTGCAATCCAATACATCTCTATAAGAAGCATCTGCTGCGGTCAGCATCACCACCGCTTGCAACAGCTTCCATGAACTTTCAATAGGTTAACACACAAGTATTATTTTGTAATAAAAAAAATAAATCAATAAAACATTTAGTTGAACGTACTTCTTCAGGAACCACAAAATCACAAAATCAAAGAGTTACTATAAGTGCCAGGAATACAAATATTTGTATTCCTGGCACTATAGCTCTCTTTGGCACACCCCTTCTTTCCCCCCCCTTCTCCTGCCGTGGTTAATACATGGTTAAAAACCCTTTATTTACTGACCTTATCCCAGAGCACGAAGTGGCACTGGATCACAGCTCCGCCACCTCCGAGGTCCCGCGATGTCCGAGCACTAATGCACATGCTGCGTGCATCAATTCTTTCCTATGGGAAAAAATCTGACGCTGGGTGTCCTCATGCAGAGCGTGTGGACATCTATCATCAGTTACCGGACCAAAAGTTTATTTGGATCCAGTATGCCCTTTTAGTAGCTTTTTGGTAGACAGCCACTGGAGGCAGACTTAGTGTTGCAATGTAGACATTGCAGTTTCTCTGGAACTGCAATATTTAACATTGCAGCACTAAGGGCAATAGGGTCACAGTACCCAGACCACTTCCATGAGCTCAAGTGGTCTGGATGCCTATAGTGTCCCTTCAAGTAATGATTTATTTTTTTAATCCTGAAAAAGTTACAAATATATAAAACGCGTTGACCCATATGTTTTAATTATGTATTTTTGTGACAATACACCTACCTGTAAGATGCTGCAACCATTGTTCAGTGGTGTACGTTAATCTGGCCCACCACAGTATTGGGGGATGCACCCAGCGCATTTTACTCCTTCTCCAAAGTGTAAGTGCATTTTAGTATCCATTCCTTTATTTGGCAGAATAATATTACATTATTGTATGTTTGTTGTTTTACAGCTTTTACAATTCGTATGCACACTACTGGAGATCCATTTTTGGCATTAGAAGACATTTGAGCTAAGCGTGTGGCTTCAACATTACTGGTGGCGGAGGTGTCCTTCTCATATATTCTACTTAGGAATTTAGGTGACTGAGCCCTGTTATATGTGTACTTTATATTATTTGGACCACCAGCTCTACTGATATAGAAATATACCAATATTTTATAAGTGAAGAGAACACAACAGGTCAATTACCAGTAACTATATATCCTTGTTAAATTTGCACATTTTTTAGGAAATAGATACAGGAATAAAATCAATGCCAAACTGAAGTTTTATTTTTCTACTTATTTTTACAATCATCCTCCCACAAACGGTAACTATGGTTATCTTGAAGTTCATGTAAAGCCTTGACACGGACACAACATAGATCTAACCTTTGCCTGTCCTTCGGGGACCCTTGAGACATGCTATTATGTTGCTATTTGTCAGCATTAATGCATTAAGCAGTAGTTTTTTTCATGACAGAGCTGCTCCCATCCCCCTTTTCCCTTGGTCACATCCTTGCCTTGCTGTTTTTTGTGACAGCCGTGCTGTCCCTGCCGGAGGCTTATTATTCCAAATACAACAACTGCATTGCAAGCACATCCATAGCCTTGCTCCTACAAGCTGTGCTCCCCACCCCGGAGGCATCCCGTGGTACATCTTCACAGGGCCTGTGGATCGGAGGAGGGAGGTGGTGGTGATGGTGGCGGGTGAAAAAAAAATAAATAAAAAGAATTTGCTTGCATGCTGATAGAAACATTCAGGAGGAAGAGTATTGGAGGAAAGAAGAAGCCCAGGGGGCTGCAGCGTCTCCAGATCCCTAGTTGCAGATGCAAAAAGAATGCAATGGATTTGCGTAGGGCTTAGGGAAAAAAATGCTTTTTTGTTTTCATGAAAAATGCTAAATCTATTTTTCCAGTTGCTGCTTGTCTGATTTTACACAATATTCAATATGTTTGAATAATAAAAAAAAAAACTACAAATGCCCCCAAAAATGACATGTTCCAGTAGCTGACTATGAGACATGCCAAGAAGGTTCCTCTGCCAGCCTCAGGGTCTGCAATAAGCAGAAAACTCCTCTCCATTGGTTTATATGTGTCTAAATCAGACTCGCCAACAATTCTTTTTTTTTATTTATTTTTGTCTTGCCCCAAAATACCATAAAGTATGTTATGCAAAACATTGCCTGAGTGCGTAACAGAATACATTTGGGCAAGTATTTTAATATATTATAAAAGTTATAAAAGTGATTAGCAAATTGTGTAAAGTGAAGAGTGGACTCCCGCTAGCTAATGGAGTCCTCAAGGAGTAGGTGTGCTATGTGAGGACTAAAAAACACAGCAACAGTGAAGGAGAGAAGAGACCCCACCTCCACTGGAGTTGAGTAGGTTGTAGGGTATCAGGGCATAACCCAGGGATATAAATGTCAAAAGAGAAGAGACTGAAAGCAAGGGATTACCGAATGGTCCTCCCAGATATCAGTCCCTATACCCTTAGGAAAGGTTGTTCCACTTTTATAAGGCAATAAATTGCCAATTTTGAACGTAGGAAAATTTGTACATGAAAATAATAAACCTTTATTAAACCCCCTTAGGGGAGGAGATAAGTGAAATGAAACTTAATGAAAGTGTATTTACAATAAAATAAAGTGAAAACGTCTGCTGTTCTGATTGTTAGATAATATGTACACCACACTTAAGAGCTCCTGTTTGTAGCAACTGGAATTAAAGTCTACACTGCTGCTGATACAGATAGTGCAACAGTGTCTCAGTAACCAGTATATATGTGTGTTTGGATCTAACAGGGTCAATATTTGACCAACCAAAGTGACATAACTTAAAAAGAAAGAGAGAAACAAGTGCCACTTATTGGGCACTGGGTGATTAAACCCTGCCTGGTCTGGGTATAATTACCCCTCCGAAGTGTAGGGCACTTGTTCTTAACAAATGGGTGGGAGTTATAGCCGTAAGAATAACGCTAAAGGGAGAAAATAGAGCGTCTGGGGTGAATAGGCGGTAGTATCACTAGTCCAGAATACTAGCCGTTAAAATAATATGACAGCCCCTATTTTGATGCTCAAAGGGAAAACCCCCCTTAGGAAGATATGGTGAGAAGAGAAGCTTAAGTGTCAGAGAGAGTCCAGCCGGACCCAAATGCAGGCAACTATACGCTCTCTTAGTCACACGTTCTTTTGCCAAGTCATAATCATTTAACACTAGTATTGGTATCTAGTATAATATCATCTAAGTCAGTCTTGCCAAACATAGATGTAAACCACTATTGAGTAAGCTATTAGTCTGCTAATACTCGTATGGCTGACAACTCCTATCAGCTACTAGGTGGTAGAATGATGGCTCAGATTGCGGCTGGATATTAAACCTAAAACCTGACGGATGGCAAAAAATAACGAAACCCCCCTCCCAAGTCACCAAAACAGAACAGAAGAACAGACGTTATTAAAAGGCAGACCCTGTGGTCTCCGTGTAGCTCAACGCGCGTTTCGGCGCCAATATGCGCCTTTATCAAGAGCTTACCGGGACTAAGTGTCATGGCATATGAGCGCTGAGAGGTAGTTGTTATTGGCCGCTATGTTGAGGTCTAGAGAAGGCCTACCGATCTCATTTGGAGGTGTCGGTGAGCTCAATAGTAGATGATCTGTCTAACTGCAGGTAACCTGGTGTGAGTTGTGTGGTCGCCCTGACTATCGTGGCGTGGAGGGCTAGCAGGAGTGTTAGTAGTGCCTATTAACCCCTAGGTACCAAGGAGGGTGTGAAGAGTTTGTTTGTGTGGCTTGCAGAAAAATCAGACAGGCATTAACGTTAACTAAAAATTATATTAATTTTGATAAGAAACTTGACACTATGAAAAAAAGAAAGAAAAAGCATTAGTTGGTGGGACGCTTCTGGAACAGAGAGTCACCAACAATTCTAATCGTTACAATACTATTAATTATATGCGGTGTGTGTCCATTTTACAGCATTGCAGTATATGTTGGCATTTTGTAAACAAACAAATAAAAATAATATTCAGATGACATTTACCAAAGATGCCACTCATTGCTACATGGAAAGGCCAAGCACATATGCCAGCATGTTCAAAGTTCCATTTAGCCGTCTGGATAAATGAACCATTGGCATGTTCAAAGTGCATCTGTCACGCAAAAATTACTTTTAAAGAAATATGTCATTTTTATACTATTATTGCAAATCTGCAGTGTGGATTAGAACACTAAGGCAATGCCTAGCACACACTTCCAAATTTTACTGTATGTGGCTCCATTCAAGTATTAAACGATCTGCATGGAGGCCCTAAACGTTCCCCATAGAGATGTATTGATTTAATGATCTGTATGAGGAGATGCTGACTGGCACAGCGTGGCGTTTTTACGTGTAAATGCAATAGCCTCCTATTTCCTATGGGAAAGCACTGGAATGGCTAAGATCTTCAAGATTCCCTTGCGATCGGAGGGGGGACTGGTCACCTAAATAGTTAAACATTATAGTGTCAGGAATACGTTTGTATTTGTGACACTATGTCCCTTTAAGGTTTAATAAAGAGAGCTGGTGATTAAAGGAAGTATTGAAGGTGAGGGATTATAAAAGATAGACGGGGATTATTGAAGGTGAGGGATTATAAAAGATAGACGGGGATTATTGAAGGTGAGGGATTATTAAGGAAGGACGGGGAGTATTGAAGGTGAGGGATTATTAAGGAAGGACGGGGAGTATTGAAGGTGAGGGATTATTAAGGAAGGACGGGGAGTATTGAAGGTGAGGGATTATTAAGGAAGGACGGGGAGTATTGAAGGTGAGGGATTATTAAGGAAGGACGGGGAGTATTGAAGGTGAGGGATTATTAAGGAAGGACGGGGAGTATTGAAGGTAAGGAATTATTAAGGAAGGAGCGGGAGTATTGAAGGTGAGGGATTATTAAAGAAGGATGGGGAGTATTAAAGGTGAGGGATTATTAAGGAAGGACGGAGACTATTGAAGGTGAGAGATTAGTAAGGAAGGACAGGGACTATTGAAGGTGAGGGATTATTAAGGAAGGACGGAGACTATTTAAGGTGAGGGATTATTAAGGAAGGATGGGACTATTGAAGGTGAGGGATTATTAAGGAAGGACGGAGACTATTTAAGGTGAGGGATTATTAAGGAAGGACGGAGACTATTGAAGGTGAGGAATTATTAAGGAAGGACAGGGACTATTGAAGGTGAGGGATTATTAAGGAAGGACGGAGACTATTGAAGGTGAGGGATTATTAAGGAAGGACGGGGACTATTGAAGGTGAGGGATTATTAAGGAAGGATGGGGAGTATTGAAGGTGAGGGATTATTAAGGAAGGACAGGGACTATTGAAGGTGAGGGATTATTAAGGAAGGACGGGGAGTATTGAAGGTGAGGGATTATTAAGGAAGGACAGGGACTATTGAAGGTGAGGGATTATTAAGGAAGGACAGAGACTATTGAAGGTGAGGAATTATTAAGGAAGGACGAGGACTATTGAAGGTGAGGGATTATTAAGGAAGGATGGGGATTATTGAAGGTGAGAGATTATTAAGGAAGGACGGAGACTATTGAAGGTGAGGAATTATTAAGGAAGGACAGGGACTATTGAAGGTGAGGGATTATTAAGGAAGGACAGGGACTATTGAAGGTGAGGGATTATTAAGGAAGGACGGGGACTATTGAAGGCGAGGGATTATTAAGGAAGGACGGGGACTATTGAAGGTGAGGGATTATTAAGGAAGGACGGAGGCTATTGAAGGTGAGGAATATTAATATTGAAGGACAGGGACTATTGAAGGTGAGGGATTATTAAGGAAGGACGGAGACTATTGAAGGTGAGGGATTATTAAGGAAGGACGGGGACTATTGAAGGTGAGGGATTATTAAGGAAGGATGGGGAGTATTGAAGGTGAGGAATTATTAAGGAAGGACGGGGACTATTGAAGGTGAGGGATTATTAAGGAAGGACAGGGACTATTGAAGGTGAGGGATTATTAAGGAAGGACGGAGACTATTGAAGGTGAGGAATATTAATATTGAAGGTGAGGGATATTAATATTAAGGAAGGACGGGACTATTGAAGGTGAGGGATTATTAAGGAAGGATGGGGACTAATGAAGGTGAGGGATTATTAAGGAAGGACGGGGATTATTGAAGGTGAGGGATTATTAAGGAAGAATGGGGAGAATTGAAGGTGAGGGATTATTAAGGAAGGACGGGACTATTGAAGGTGAGAGATTAGTAAGGAAGGATGGGGACCATTTAAAGTGAGGACTTATTAAGGAAGGACGGGGACTACTAAAGGTGAGGGATTATTAAGGAAGGATGGGGAATAATGAAGGTGAGGGTTATAAAGGAAGGACGGGGATTATTGAAGGTGAGGGATTATTAAGGAAGGACGGGGATTATTGAAGGTGAGGGATTATTAAGGAAGGACGGGGATTATTGAAGGTGAGGAATTATTAAGGAAGGACGGGGACTACTGAAGGTGAGGGATTACTAAGGAAGGACGGGGACTATTGAAGGTGAGGGATTATTAAGGAAGGATGGGGACTAATGAAGGTGAGGGATTATTAAGGAAGGACGGGGATTATTGAAGTTGAGGGATTATTAAGGAAGAACAGGGACTACTGAAGGTGAGGGATTATTAAGGAAGGACGGGGACTATTGAAGGTGAGGGATTATTAAGGAATGACGTGGAATAATAGTGTGTATGTATCTATGAGTACCAGAGTGTTTGTGTGTATCTGTCAGTGTGTGTGTGTGTGTTTTGTGTGTCAGTGTGCACCTGAGTGTTTGTGTGTATCTGTGTGTGTGTCTGTGTATCTGTTTGTGTGTATGTGTGTGTCTGTGTATCTATCTGTGTGTGTATCTGTGTATCTGTGTTTGTGTCTGTGTATCTATCAGTGTGTGTATCTTTGTATTTGCTTGTATCTGGGTGTCAGTGTGCACTTGAGTGTATGTTATTGTTTTTTTACACAGACCTGCAGTCTTTTGTTTCATTATATTTCATTATTTTATAGCAGTGCTGCAGCTTTTATGTTCATGCTTTCTAGTGACTGTGTATTTGATTTTTATGTACACTTTTTTCCCCACAATTCTTTTCACTACTTAGTTGATATGCCCCATTTTTTGTTTTAGTTGGGCTCTATTTAACTGTTTTGATCAGATTGTTACTGTTTTGGTAACTTTGTTGCAATGTGAATCTTTTCTATTTGGTGCTGACTGCTTTTTGATCTTTACATACAGAATGCAACAATTATCAGAGTCAGGTTTTTATGTGTACATTTTTATCTTGCACACCCCATCTGATATTTTATTATGTGCATGACCCATTTTTATTTTTTTTTTATTGCTGGAGCGCTCACACTATCTTTGTTTTAACAGATTCTCAACTAAAGTTAATTTTATTTGGTGTAAATCCCATAGACTTTATTGTTTCTCTGCTTTTTAAACCATATATTTTATTTATATTTTGGTTTTATGTGTATCTGTGTCTGTGTGTATGAGTATACATATGTGTGTGTGTAGCTGTGTGTATCTGTGTCAATGTGCATCTGAGTGTATGTGTATCTGTGTGTCTGTCTGTATCAGAGTGTCAGTGTATGCATCTGAGGTGTATGTGTCTGTATGTATATGTGTGCCAGTTTGCACCTGAGTGTGTATCTGTGTGTGTCTGTATATTTGCATGTCAGTGTCTGTATCTCATATGTATGTGCATGTATGTGTGTCAGTGTATGTATCTGTGTCAGTTGGCATCTGTGTGTGTTTGTGTATATGTGTTTCTATCTGTGTCAGTGTGCACCTTTAGTGTGTGTGTAAGTATGTGTCCATGTGTGTTTCTGTATGTGTGTAACTGTGTGTCTGTGTATTTGCATGTATGTCAATGTGTGTATGTGTGTGTATACACTACACACAAATGCACGCCTGCATTCAAACACCAACATTCACATACACACATACTCCTTACAAAAACATTCTTACATTTAAACATACATACACTGCTGAGTGCTAAATAAAGCCCTGCAAGAATAGGCAAATTCACAAAACACACTGCATCGACTACACACTGCATCCCTGTGGGCTGATTTAGGGGCGGGTTCTGTGGGCGGACTCATGGGTGGGCTCTGAGGGCCTAGACCATGAGCTTTGTCAGGGGCCCCAACATTTCTGATGGCAGCCCTGAGGAGAAAGACAGATGAAGGTGACAGATTACTTAAGAGAATGGGAGCTAATAGAAGAGAGGTTCTATGAAAGAGGAGGACTGATAAAATGAGGTGTTACTAGTGAAAGGGTGTGATGCCCTAAGGAAGTTCCAAGTTCCAAGGATGAAATGTAATGGTTTATTTTAATCCAGCTGACCCACCAAAGTCTTGGAAAATAGAGGCAGAGAATTGGCAGTGAATAATAAATACCAGTGAATGCTCTCACTTGAGTCAAAGATCTGATACTACTGAACTTAAGCCAGCAAAATGGTGCTGTGGACTGCTAAATGACTGTTGCTAATATTCAATGTTCTGTCCTTATTTGGATCACATTCATTGGCTATATTTCCAACAATGTCACAGAAGACCTGAAGCCACTAGGGTCCTCCACATAGATGACAGCAAGATCGAGGAACCCAGCTAGTGTCAAACCATTCGAAATTAGTTTGGCTCGTGTATAGCTCGATTCTTGATTCCTGGCAACCTATGTAGTACCATAAAACACGAAAACAGAAATGAAAAGGGTGCGCCTAACTTACATAAAAATAATATTATGCATAAATAAAATAATAATAAAATAATAGTCCAAAGTCCTACAATAAGTCCGAAGTGGTAAGTTCCACAAAGTATGGAGGATGCTTGAGGATGATGTCAGTCTTTACGCCTATGTACTTGTAGTTCGGTGATGATATGTGAAGATAAAAGCAGGAAAACAAAAATCCCAATGGTACAGTATGTCAGCAAGGTGAAAGGGGATAAAATAGTGATAATGAAAATTACTCACAATTTTCAGAGCTAAAATCCAGCTCTGATATTATATGCGTGAAGTGGAATGATCCCCACTCAAGGATATATAGGGTGACGCTGGTCAGCAAGTAGTGCAGGTGAAAAGTCCAGCGATGATCCGGTTCGGCCGATAATAAGAGAAAATAAAATATAGTGCTCTCTGTATGGCAGATAAAAATGCTAGAAGAAAATAAAAATATACTCACAGTATATAGAGCAGGCTGAACTGCTCGGTGTAAGCGTATGGGTGGTATAATCCCCACCTATGGATTCTTTGCGCTATTGCGTGGGTTTATAAATTATAAGTAAGGTCAGGTTAAAAAAGGTAAAAAAAAAAAGGATATTTAAAGGAATATGGCAAACAAGATATTTTGGTGCCAAAAATTCCTTTATTACAAATATAAAATATAAAATATAAAATGTATAATATCTAGACGCGTTTCGCCTAAAGAGGCTTCTTCAAGTAGATAATAGAAAACATAACCTGACATACATGAACTTATATAGGGTACAATAGTATTAGTAAAATGTGAATATCCCGCCAAAATGGCGTCATTACCATAATTAGCATAAAACATAAAATATAATAAAAGTGTTTTTTAAACACAATAGGATAAAATATTATAAGAGGCCAATCTTATGGGACCAGAAAGAACAGGAAAAGAGGCTTTAATCCTGTAAAAAATTATATATTAAGAACGAATTCGGAAATTAGCATAAAAAAACCTATGTAGTACAGTGGCATTATAGTAGTTATGGTGCTTAGAGTATCCCTTTAACCCCTTAAGGACACATGGCATGTGTGACATGTCATGATTCCCTTTTATTCCAGAAGTTTGGTCCTTAAGGGGTTAAGAAGGAGCTTTAACCCCTTAAGGACCAAACTTCTGGAATAAAAGGGAATCATGACATGTCACACATGTCATGTGTCCTTAAGGGGTTAAGGAGAAAAAGAGGTAAGCCCAGCACAAGCAAGTGATTATGCTGTATTTGCAACAAATGCCATAGGATTGCAGAAGACAGAGTTTTGCAGACTTAAAAAAAAGCCCATAATAATGTGTAGGTCCAAGCTGATCACACAATTTGAAACATAAAGACACAAAGTATAGTAAAATTCAGAAAGTCAGTTTAATGAGGCAAAAATCTCTACGGTGACAGATCCACTTTGAAGTGAGCTTCAGAATATGATGAGTTAGAATATAGATTCTTAGATAGTTTGTCTGCTGTCACTTAGTGCTGAAGTTTGCAGAGAGGAATTCACGTTTCTCTCCCTTAATTTATCCTTACTGACTCATGAATCAGAATACGGCATAATAAGCATTTACAGAGCATCAACAACAAGAAAATAGAATTGACAAATGATTAGTAATCCCATGACCTTAAAATAGAGAAATTTAGCCTGCCTTTTTTTTGCAGCTTTAGATCAGACAGCTCCCAAGATACACATTGTGTCCTAATTTGTGTCTTTTCCAGGCAATGCACAGACCTTGATATTATTAATTTTGTAATGTCTGCAATACCATGTGTTCTCAGAATGAAGAATTTGCAAAGTTTCCTGTACAGTATTTTCTAGAAATTATTCTGAAAAAGTTGGACTTAGATCCAAGAAATTCTTTATTTTGATTTTAAAGATATCAATTTGGTCAAGGAAATACAAAAAATAGAACAAAGTGTGGGGAGGATAGCTAAGATGTCTTTTGAAGGACACACAAAAAAATAATAATTTAAAAAAACACTATTTTTTATTTGTATTACACCTACCCTGTTTCGGGGCATTAAATAGTAGTGTATAATGATGCTCAATGAGTACGTTGGGTGGCTACATCTGGTATGCTTAACATTGAGGAGAAAGATCACAAACTAATCAATGAGGGGTAGGAGGGTAACTTTTATATAATCGTCTATGTTGATTACATTGATGTGACATGACACAAAGGAAACACACTAATGTTTCTCAAAGGAATATTGTCCTCAAAGCATCTTCCAGTACGATACGGGGAACCCAACAACATAAAGCCTTTATGTTGTTGAATAAAATAATATTCGTAGTCCAGTGCATATAGGCCAAATAAAATAAATCTACATATCTATCTACCTATCAAAACGTTAATAGAACACATGTGCTGTCACTAATTTCCATGGAGATGTCCCTATGTTTAGTACTATAGACCACGTTTAGAACAGTACAATTTGACAAACAACAGCTGTAAGAATGTGGAATCATGGGAGATGTAGTTTATCAACAGCGGGGGAGTGTGAGGGGGGGGGGGGGTTATCTTTCTGGCTGCTGTTGGTGTATAGTAAACGTATTACTGAAGATACAGATCAAGCAGATCATGGACAGACTAAGCAATCATGTGGCAACTCCGGTTTAGACAGCTAGAAGTTATTAGGTTTAAATAATACACCTCATACACTGATCAGCCTCAACATTAAAACCACTAACAGGTAAAGTGAATAGCATTGATTATTTGGTAACAGTGGCACCTGTCAAGAGGTGGGATCTATTAGGCAGCAAGTGAACAGTCAGTTCTTGAAATTCATGTGTTGGAAGCTGGAAAATGGACAAGCGAAAAGAACAGAGTGACGTTGACAAGGGCCAAATAGAGATGGCTAGACGACTGGGTCACAGCATCTCCAAAACAGCAAGTCTTGTGGAAGGTTTCCTGTATGCTGTTGGTAGTAGCTACAAAAAGTGGTGCAAGAAAGGACAACCAGTGAACCGGCATCAGGGTCATCTGATGCACGTGGGGAGCAAAGGCTAGCCCATCTGTCCCAATCACACAGAAAAGCTATTGTAGCTCAAATTGCTGAAAAACTTAATGCTGGCCATGATAGGTGTCAGAAAATACTGTGCATCACAGTTTGTTGCGTGTGTGGCTGTGTAGCAACAGACCAATCAGAGTGCCCACGATGACCTCTGTCCACCGCCGATATCACCATGAAGCAGTGGAAGAAGGTTGCCTGATCTGATGAATCACATTTCCTTTTAGATCAGATGGCTGGAAGTGGACTCTTTTGGCAGGATAATGTACCCTGCCACAATGCACAAATTCTTCAGGGATAGTTTGAGGAACATGACAACGAGTTCAAAGTGTTGCATTGGTCTCCAAATTCCCCAGATCTCAATTCAATTGAGCATCTGTGGGATGTGCTGGAACCACAAATCCGATCCATGGAGGGCCCCAACTCACAACTTGCAGGACTTAAGATCTGCTGCTAATCTCCAAGTGCCAGATACCACCAAGGAGAGCAAAAAACAGGGTGCGCAAGTAGCTTGGTGAGTCCCCATTCACATCTCAAGCTGGTTATATCTCATCCTGTGCCATTACAAAGAGAACAGTGAAATGTTTATTTCTGTAATTTTTTTATTATTTTTTTTGGTGGCAAGTTCTGCAACAAGAGATAGTGGAAATCAGATACACCTGCTGATTTAGAGGCATTTTGAGCTGCGGCTGCTAAGGCTGTTTATTGAGGTCTGTAGCTATCTGTATTGGATTGTAAGTAGAGCAAATCCATTGGTTGTTACGCATATATGTTCAGACATACCTGCGAGGTTAAGCACTGAATAATGGCAATGCAGCTAATTCCATGCCCACAGCCAACGCGAATTCCTTGGAGCTCAGATATCGTTATTTTCTCAATGTGTTTCGTATATATAGGCTTAACAAAATTCTCGTTGGACTATCATTGATGCCTTGCTTTCTGGTGTTAAGGGTCATTGTACTGCTTCACAATGATTAGTCATTTTCATAAAAATCCTGACATATAGACGGGTCGCAATCCCTTTCCGCCCCTCTGGTGCCTTGCAATATCACAGCTCAAACTCTCCGATTGTTCTCTTACTCATGCATAGTAGAATTGTGATTCAGAAATCCACAATGTACATCCCACGAGGCAGACACTAATTGTACTGAAATCAGTTTGCTCCTTAAATTAAAATTAAAGATTAGTTTAACTCCAGATGCTTTATATCAGCATGTCACCCTGGCTTTTTTCTCCTCGTCTTCCTTCTAATTAAAGTGGTTCATCTACGTTAATTACATTAGTAATTCAATTAATGGAGATGCAAATTGCACTAAGCTGTGCTGAAGGAGGTCTACTGTCAGTAAAGAAGTCACAGAGCACTTGCAGTTTATGTCACTTTTATTGTTTTAATAGTCTTTAATATATTACATACACACCATACACACAGCACACACACACTACCCTTTAAACATGAATGGGAAATATGACCAAGCCTCGATTTGAGTATATCATTAATCTTTTTCTCGCAGTGTACAGATGTGAGCTACCAACTCCTTTATAGATTATTTTTTTTTTATATATATATAATAAAAAGAGGAGGGAGGAAAACAAAGAATTATTTAGAAGGGAAGGGCGGAAAGGAGAAAAATTATGTGTAAAGCTATATGACCAACCTAAGATAGCACTCCGCACTGAGGAATGAATAAGCGTAATTAATCCTCTTTACTAAGGCAATTTAGCGTCCCAACCTAATAGAAAGCCACTATAAGACCAATAAAAGAAGGCAATACATCCCCACTAGTTTAGCCAAAAAGTATCCTTCGACACTACCACCAGCTGGGGTTGCAGTCCCATTAGGACAGATTATGTCCATATCCGATGGTCATGCCCAAAGAGAAGACTATTTTTTGGAACAAAGAAGCGAAAATAGGTACAAGCGAGATAGAGGCAGTCCAGATTCCCGGTGTAGGTCAATGGCGTTATAATTTGCATAGCTTACGACTGTTGCAAAAAAAAAAAGATATAGTGGTATATATTCTTATAAAGTCTAAAGTAGCATTAGCAATATATTGGAAAACTACAGACATCCCCTTTCGGGATAAGATTGGGCATCAAGTGTTGAGCCACTGTAAAATGGAGATGGAGATCTTAATATGGGTCAACTATTTTAACCTAAGAAGGGGAATATGGGAGAGATTTTAAGTAACACATATGGGGAAATGTTAAGGATTGACGCAATATATCTACTCATGCGTCCTATTTTGTTCCCCTCTCTCCTTCTCTGTTTTTATTATTTTATTTTTTAATGTTGTTTTCTCGGCGCAATGTGTAAATGTATTTTTGTTTTGTCTTTTCTGCTATTTTTTTTCTTTAATAAGATTAAATTAACAGGAAAAGGTTTTTAAGAAGCCTAGGCAAGATTTGATATACATCCGATGGTTTAATAAGAAAATCATAGAAAAGATGGATTAAAAAAAAAAAAAAAAGAATTACTTTTTTTAATTTAATTTTTTGGTCATTTGTCTGTCAGAAAATATGTATGTAATAATTTACCATTTGAAATAATTATTTTTGATACAATAATGAATAAAAAAGAATAAAAAACAGAAACAAAAAAAACCAAAGTGAGTTACCAAATTACCAAACGTAATTGGATGTTTGACTTTTCTGCTGTTTCTCTGCTTGATATGTACCATTGTATCACGGTTTCAAACACAAGGGAGTTTTCAAAAGCTCTACAAGTTATCCTAGATCTGTACTATTCAATAGGAGCCTTTTGCAGTTGTCTGACAACTTGAGGTTAAATAACGTAAAACATTCCATCAATTGGCTGAACGATCAGAATAAACTGAACAGAGAATACAGACAAATGATTTTGTGTGACAAAATCAAGTGAGCAGGTGATTGTTCAGAAGCAAAAATGTAAACATTCTGGTTGGCAACAGTTAAATCATTGCAGCAGATGAACCAAAATGCCATCGATATTGACTAACAACAACAAAACAGACAGGTTACGAATTGTCAAAAATTCTAAACCCTTCTTCCCCCTAACCCAAACTACAGCCTGTCTGAACCTTTGCCAGTTTTATATTATTAAATGTCCCCGGACCCATTAGATATATTTAATAGATTTAGATTTAGATTTCTCTCCACCCACAACATTCAGATTTTTTCTAAATGCACTGACGGCCAGAGAATAATGGGAATTGTAGTACACCAACATCTGGTGAGCCGGAGCTTGAGGTGCCAGATGGAAAGGGTTAGGATTAATGTCAGACATGCATGCGCAATCATTAAAATGTTCTAGAACTCTATTACATAGATAGATGAGAAGAATAACAACCTCAATAAGAATGATAGACAGAGGAATGTGTACAGAAAAAAAAAGAATGCACATAATCCAAGCCTCACCACCTCATCAGCAAAACATGGTGTAGGTACGGTTATGGCTTGGGCGTGTGTGGCTGCCTCTGGAAATGGCCCGCTTGTCCTTACTGCTAGCAAACTCAGGATGATTGATGGAGAGCAGAGAAATATCAAATCCAACAAAATGCCCACAAATTTACCTTGCATCGAGATAAAAGTAGACAGTTCTTCATGGGATAACTTAAGCATCCACTCAGAATCCAACAGAGCATTTATTTCATTTGCGGAAGGCAACAGGGAAAGGAAAAAGTCACCAATGGAGAAACCCAGCAGCTGTTAATATCTATGGGTCACAGACCTCAAGCATTCATCAAATTGATGCAACCAAGTCCTAAATATAGAACATAAAAACGCTGTTTGGCTCCTTCCCTCAAGTAATACCATCCACATTTGGCACGCCGATTGTGTTAATATACATACTGTACTGACCACACTTAACCAGTTTTCGACCTGTTAGCCTTCTATCTTGTAACAAGACTATTACATGTTCCAAATGGTCATGCGGTCAACACTAGCTTTGTCCTCTTTAGACCTTGAAAAAAACTAAATAAAGATTGTCAAAAATAAAATGCAATGCATTTATAGCTGCAGTTCTTGTAAGACAAATCTCTGTGATGTTTTGAGTCTTAAATCGGGATCTTATGTGTAGTATAACCTGGTGCCCTAAGCACTTAAGAAATGATAAGATGTTCTACTATCTGCAAAGTATTAAAATGAACCTACTTCTTACGAAAGTATTCAGGAGCACACTGTCATATGTTCATCCTCACCTTGTGGTGTCTGTGTTGACAAATGCCTTCCTTAGGTTAACGGAGGTGCCACTCAGCAGCCCTGTACCGGTGCATCTGACTCCTGCGGCATGTTGAAGGACGCCAGCCACTGCAGATCCATTCCAATTTGTAACCCCATGTCCACCCATGGTATTGACGACGTCAATGTGCGTGTGACATCACGCAAAGGACGCGCAAGCATGTTCTGGGGTCAAAGGCCGGGTACGGACAAATCGGATCTGATGGAGGCTTATTTAAACTCCCTTTTCCTTATTGCCCTGTTGTGGTTTCCCTTAGTAGGTTATCTGAGAGAGTGTTCCTGAGTGTTTATTTCTGGTCTTTGACTTTGGCTTCGTTTTGACTTCCCTGTATTCTGGTATGCTTGACTTTTGGCTTTCCCTCATCGTTGTGTCTCCCTCTGTGTCCCTGACCTTGGCAAGTATCCTGACTATTCTCTGGTACGTTAAGTCCAGCCATTCTAAGGCCCGGTAAGACGTTATCTTTAGTCCTAGGTGTGACACAGCTCTGCGTGCTGGATCAACTAGTATCCTGACACACACACACATGGGAAAACTTGAGACTAGGGTTTAAAGCCTCCAAAATCTTTAAAAACCACAATTCTTCTCAACATTCACGTGTGTTAGCAGTGGTGGTGCTGTATCTTGCTATGTTTATTCCCAACAAAGGTCTGCCCATTTTAAGATCCTCCTGTCCTAGTTTCTGGTTGATAAAACCATTTTTCTGATCAACTTTGTTTGAGACCCCTCTACAAAAAAATTTAAGATATAGATCCCTTGCACTGACATACCTAGGTTTCCAGGTATGAATACAAATTTTCATTTAGGTTATATATCTCAGGGCAACACAGCTTTTTTCAGGATACACCCCACAGCGTTCTGCAGAAGAAACGCTTTGATAGAATTTTAACACAGATCCTTGGAGCATTTTTTTCTCTCCATCCTGTGTTACTGTTCCACAATATACCTCACTATTGCATTTGATACACTAGCAACCTAATCTATTTCCTCTCATTCAGTACATGCACAGCTATGTCACTTCACCTCTACTGTGAACTCAGGTACCTTCTGCTCCTTGTATGATGCAAGTGCACTCAGCCATTACTATAGCTCATTCCTGCCTCTCACATCACACTAATGCAGTCCGTGCCACCTCTTGGTATTAGCAAAATTTAATTAAGCCGCTGATCTCAATCAGTGTCAGCTGAAGGCTCATGTCAGTGCAAAGTGTCAAGGAATTAAGAGTCTCACTGGTGCAGCCTGTGTGACACCACGCAATTAAAAAGACAGACAAGAGATGAGGATTTGTCAGGCACACACAAGAGTGCCAATTTTATTCTCATTTGGGACTAGATAGGAGATTGAGTGCATTAATATGAAATCGTGCCTCGTCAGACAGTGGGTGAGGGGCCTCTGGAAAGCAGGAAAAATAAATCATAAATAATTTTAAAATGTCAATTAAATGGGGGGCTTTGCACAATGGGTAAAGAAATTAAACACATTCCCACCCAACGTGCACCTCTATCGATCTGTAAATCTGTGATAAGTACAATGTGTTTACGGCTGAGTATACACTTAGAATGAAGACAATAAATAGGCAGTATGGTGAAGTATCTGGACGAAGAGATTGTATTATCAAGGGGGGCTATATACGGAGGACCATATCATACGAGATGTTGGCAATAATAGCTATTATACAGACATATACAAGTCATTTCGGAATTCCTTCATTTATAGCCTGTGCTGTGGGAAATGGATGGAAACAAAGTCTTTATAATGGGGAAGATGAATTGAAATAACTGCGAAAAAAATCAAAAAACTTTGTAAATGTCAATAAATATTGAAGAAATATACTGAACACAAACATATAGGCAATGCAAGTTTTATGTCAAGGGATTTGCAGTTTAAGTAAGGAATAGGATAATTGGAGAGCTACATGGTTGGGTATACTCTTCAAAGTAATAAATCATGGTTCTTTTTGGAGGATAATTAATTAGTGACACTCATAGAGATGTATGAAAGGGATGACTGCATTTTTGGAGATAGTTGTGTCAGCTTCATCTGACGAATGCTCAGCAGTGTTACCGGTAATTTGGAAACTGGAACCATTTCTTGTTTAAATAAAGACAGTCTGCAACAACAATCTGTCATTTTTATAACGACATCTGGGAGATGACCAAGTGTTTCCTCTAAAAATAAAATATTGGTCCTCACAAACGCCATTAACAAGGGCCAATGCAGAAACCAAGTGAATGGTTCAAAAAGCAGGTAAAGTGGAATACATAATTCACCTTAAATTAAAGAAGAAGTTATCACTGTCACGTGTCACTAAGAAATTAACATATTGGTGGTTTGACTAAAGAGAACATGTAGAACAGGCAGGGCCAGACCAAAATATAGCTGCCCCACGGGGTCCAATGGTGAAATGCTGCCCACCCCTAATAAAGGCACACGCACCAAAACACGCCCACGTCCATTATGTTATGCAGTGTGTGTAGTGAATGCAGTGTCTGTGTAGTGAATGCAGTGTGTGTATTGGGTGCAGTGTGTTTAGTGAATGCATTGTGTGTATAGTGAATGCAGAGTGTCTATTAGTGTAGTGGATGCAGTGTGTGTAGTGGCAGTGTGTATGGTATGCAGTGTGAGTAGTGAATGCATTGCGTGTGTGTGTATTGAATGCATTGCGTGTGTGTATATTGAATGCATTGTGTGTGTGTGTGTGTGTGTGTATATTGAATGCATGGTGTGTGTATATAGTGGATATCATGGGTGCAACGTGTGTGTGTGTGTGTAGTGGATGCACAGTGGGGATCTGTGTGTATAGTGGATGCAAAGCGTGTGTGTATAGTGGATGCACAGTGTGTGTGTAGTGGATGCACAGTGTGAGTCTGTGTGTATGGTGGATGCAGTGTGGGCGTGTATAGTGAATGCAGAGTGTGTTCACACATAGTGGATGCACAGTGTGTGTGTATAGTGGATGCAGTGTGAGCGTGTATAGTGGATGCAGTGTGTGTATATAGTGGATGCAGAGTGTATGTGTGTGTGTGTAGTGGTTGCAGTGCGCATGTGTGTATAGTGGATGCAGAGTGTGTGTATAGTGGGTGCAGTGTGTTTGTTTGTATAGTGAATGCAAAGTGTGTGTTTGTATAGTGGATGCAAAGTGTGTGTGTGTGTGCACAGTGGAGGCAGAGCAGGGCCGGACTGGGAAAAAAATTAGGCCCTAGCATTTTTTAATCACAGCGGCCCACTGAGGAGGGGGTGGGGTCAGAGAGGATGTGTTTTGTCATCACTAATGACAAGCACGTCCCCTCTCAAAGTGAGCATGTTGGTTCAATGCTCAGAGCCTGCTGCAGAGCTCTAGCATGAGAAAAAGGCCCTGTATTTGTTCTGCGTAGCACAAGCAAATTTAATAACATGCTTGCGCTGTGTTTGCTTTTAACTTGTCTCTGATGTCTCCATAAGTGGAATGCCAAAAGACAAATCGTGCATGTGTTTGGAGCCTGCTTGTGTGTGTAGAGTGAGCTGATTGTGGTGTGGTATTGGGTAAATAGGTCAATTTAATTTGTGTTTGTGGTGTAATATATGTGGCTAGGCGCTGTAGAGATTGTGTGTATAGGGGGCATAGTGTTATAGGGGATGTAGCGAGTGTGTGCATATGGGCTGTAGTGTGTGTGTGTGTGTGTGTATATAGGTGACGTAGTGTGTGTAGGTGTTGTAGAGAGTATGTGTTTAGACAATGTAGTATGTGTTTGCTTACAAGGAATGTAGTGTGTGCATAGGGGATCCAGAGTTTGAATGTCAGGACTGTAGTGTGTGTAGGTGGTGCAGTATGTGTGTAGGGGATCTAGTGTGTAAAGGACCCAGAATGTGTATAGGAGATCGTGTGTGTGTGTGTGTGTAGAGGATTCAGAGTGTATATAGGGATCTAGTGTGTGTATGCGTGTGTAGATTAGATGATCCAGAGTTGGGTAAGGGAACTAGCATGTATCTAAAGTGTAATGTGTGTAGGGGTGCTGTAGAATATATGTTTGGAACAGGCCCGGACTGGCCACCGGGAGAACCGGGCAAATGCCCAGTGGGCCGTGATGACCATGGGCCGAGGCCGGCGGGAGAGATCAAGAGATCTCCCCTGCCGGCCCATGCAGGGCAGCACCGGCCCCAAGATGGAGTTCTGTCCCATCATGGGCCGGAGGGGAGATCGGGCAGTAAGCCGGTCACCCTCCGTGCATGCCGAGCAGCTTCCTTCTCTCCCTCTCGTGAGCTCCGAAATGATCAGAGCGCTCAGAAAAAACGTTGCTCGCGAGAGGGAGAGAGACGTGGTCTGTACCCTGGGGGGTACAGACTAGATTACCTGCCGGTTGGACCACCAGGGATCTGTGTGCGGTGTGGCCCCCTCTCACTAAACCACCAGGTATCTGCAGGCTCCCACTCTCCCCTGCACGAACACACAAAAATAATATACACACTGCACCTCCTGCACTAACACACTGTACACACTGCACCCCCTGCACTAACACACAAACACACTGCACCCCCTGCACTAACACACAAACACACTACACCCCCTGCACTAACACACAAGCATATTGCTCCCCTGCACAAACACACTGCATACACTCTATACCCCTATATACACACTACAGCTCCTGCACCTACACACAAACACACTGCACAGATGCTATACCCCTCTATAAATACTACACACACTCTATATCCCTGTATGCACATTACACCCCCTGCACTCACACAAACACAATACACACACTCGATAACCCTATACACACTATACCCCCGGAACTCACATACACACAGTAAACAAACTCTATACCCCCTAAACATATACTACACTCCCAACACTCACATACTTTATACCCCTATAAAAACACACATTACACCCCCTGCATGCACACACACTAATTTATATCCCCTAGAAATACACATTCTACACCCGCTGTATACACTACACCACCAATGCATACATAACCGCACCTATACACATGTGCTCTACAGCCCCTATATGCATGCACACACTAGAGCCCCTAGATATACTCACAAACACACAGTACAGCCCTTGCATGCACACACTACATCCCCTAGGCTCTTTAAACACCTACACACATACTTTACAACCCAGAAACACACACAATACATCCCTTAGTCACACATAGTACGCCACAAAGAGACCACTTTACACACACGATACAACACAAATAGTCACTGGGTGGGGGGTGGGGGGATGGGTGCGTGTCAATTGTGGTGACATTAAACGTCCCCTTTCTGTCCCGCCCCTCCTAGTGGGCTGCTCTGCCTTTACTTGCCTGGGCTGAATTTTTGTCATCTGGTTTAGAAGTATTGTATGTATGAGGGGCGCAGTGTGTTGGTGTGCTGTGAAGGGTGCAGTGTGTGTGAGGATGTTGTGTGTAAGTGTGCTGTGTGTATGTGTGAGGGGTGCTGTGTGTGTGTGTGGGGGGGGTGCTGTGTGTGTGTGTGTTAGGGTGCTGTTAGTGTGAGGGTGCTGTGTGCATATGTTTGGAGGGGACAAATTTAAAAATATTAAATATGTATTTTTTTTAATTCAAAACAAACAAACATTATATTCCTTCCCCCCCCCCTCCCCCTCCCCCCTCTTACCTTTTGACTGGGAGGGGGGCCGTGCTGCAGTCCCTGGTGGTCCTAGTGGTGAGTGAACGCTAGCCTGTGGGGCTAGAGTTTACGCTCGCGAGATCTGAGCATTGCCATGGTAACCGAGAGGAATCCGGCAGAGTTGCAGGTAAGAGTTCCCCCAGGTCCTCCTCTCCCTCCCTCCCCAGCTGGTGGACACATGTCTGGGCCTGTGGGCCGGTGAGGGAGATCTTTGATCTCCCCACCGGCCCATGAAGGCACACAGCAGGGCCGGCACTCAGATAGTGCCGGCGCTGCATGGGCCAACAGGGAAGATCCCGTGATCTCCCCTGCCAGCCTCGGCCCATGGCCATCACTGCCCTCCCGATGGCCAGTCCAGGCCTGATGCAGAGTGTATGTATATAGCAGATGCAGTGTGTGTCTCTTACTCCCCCCCAGACCCTGCATATCTCTTAATCCTCACAGCCCCACTGTAGGTTTATTTCTCCCCACAAGCCTTGTGTAACTCTTTCCCAGCACCTCTGTCTCTTCCCCCCAGGACCTAGTCTCTTTCCTCCCAGCCCCTCTGTGTGTCTCCCCACAGCTTATGGCTGTTTTTTTTATCACTTCGCCGGACCATCTGAATTTGTCCATCCAAGCCCCTGTCTGTCTCTTTTGCCCCCCTTCCCCAGCCCTGATGGCCCAAACCCTGCACAGTGTACAGTGGCGGCAAAAGGCCCAACCCTCTCAAAGTGCCGCTTGGACCCATGGCCCACTGGGGCCAATGGACAGGCTGGGCCTGAGAACAGGGGTGCCCAAAATTGTTGTTTTTTGCCATCCTTTAGAATGAAAAGGTTGTTGAACTTCCCTGATTCTTTGTCCTTCTAAGGATTGGCAAAGCATCATAGGAGTTCTAGACCAGCTAAGGGTTTACAATTTGGAGATCTGTGACATGGAGCATTGCCCAGTTAATCACTTTAAAAAAACCTTAGCACCATTGTGTTGTTGCAAAGGTTATGGTGCATAGGGCAACCTGCTTTCTGTCCAGAGCGGGCTATAACTGCAGCAATTTTGGGAAAAAAAATCAGCTACAAGACTGCACCTGCATTATAATGTCAGAGAAGGGATTGAAATTCCTCCTGTGTCCTCCAAGATTCATGTGTGTGCGGAAAATTCATCCCTTCCTTTCTTCAACTCTGGAGACAAGCTGAGCTGCAGCCACTGCATGCATAGTCAGAGGCTCAGGAGCTCTCCCTTAAAACAACTGGGTTCCTTTAACTGTGAAATGGACTTTAAATTGGTTCATAGCACTGTGTAGTCACTATCAACGTATTGAGCTGTTCCACTCAATATATGCGCTGAGTGGAACTGCGGCAGGGGCTAAATGACATGATGCACAGGGCATTATGGGATACGAACCTCCCCTTACATCAGAATTAATATGTTTTTGATTGGTTGAGCCACTTTCCTTGTCTGTGAGGGGGTCTGTCTGTTGCAAATTGCCTTTAACATATCATCTATATAATGCATTAAAATCTAGTCTTTACCATTTATCATAACAGTCAGTTATTTTTTTGCTGTATCGCCTTCCCAGGACACCTAGGAGAATCCGTATAACCCCCAAAACAAAAACTGCATTCTGAAACACAGAGGATAAAACATGACCGGTGTCTGGGTATGGCCGGCTACCGGCTGCACTCATCAGAGTGGAAACTTTTTTTTCTTTTTTTTTTTTAATTCAGTTCATCTCACTTGTGACTGAAATTTATATGAAATTAAGGAGGTATTGAAGTATTGCTCTAGCACTACAAAAGCATCTCACTGGGCACATCATTCGCCACAAAATATTTACTCTGCCACAGACAACGCAGCTCCAGGAAAAAAGTTCCTCTCCAAAAGGTTAAACACATCAATAAAGAGACAAAGTGGTAGATAGAACCAGAGTGAAATAATCTTTGGGTAAGCCTGCGGGGAAAAAAAATAAATACATTTAATAAAATGTATGGACATGATTATTAAAGGCACGAAGGGAATCGAACAGCTCTGCTCATAATATTTATAAAGCATAAAAAAAAAGGTAATTTGTTCAGACCAACGAACAAGTCAAGCTGTGCCTGTTTGAAAATGTGTCAATGTTCTTTCTGTCCTTACTGTACCAACGTGGGCACAGGGACAGGGAAGCAGGAAACTGGCAGATATTTTTGGCTGACTTGCATCAATGGGGTACTTGAACCAAAAACTCCCACAAACAGGCATATAGCTGCTTCACTGGAGGTCTGGACTAAACTGAATTATGGCTTTAATAACCTGCTGATCCCTGCAGTGTCAACCTGCCATTTGCCTCTATAACGATGCTCCAGGTCTGTTTAAATGAAAACATAAATCAGGACTATTAGCGTTCGTGCTGCGTGGCTGTTTTTTGTGCTAATCCTACAGCCAGGCTGCCAATGCTGGGAGCCGGAGGGAGACCTGCAGCTATTTGTGGTTTGAATGCCCACAAGTCTGCTCCGAGCTCTGATCATTTACTTTTCTGTCTAACCCCTTCACTGCGAATGCGTCTTTTTTTTTTTACTGAAATACAAATGAGCAAAAAATAAATTAAAAATAAAATATTGTCAAGCTTGCAAACGTTACAGTTTAACCGAATATCCCAAAGCCCGACCTGTTACAGCACGGAACTTCTATAGAACTTAGGGGTAACGTGGGTCAATCGATTTTATTAAAGGAATCCTCTGCGCTTCTAAAGCATTTCAGCTTTACTCCCCTCTGTCAATTTATAAGAGTGCAGGTTTCAAGAGAATTCTGTAATTTTATAAAGTGACAAGTAGCATCCTCCCAGGTGTAAGACAGCCATGACACTGCGTCCTAATATCATTATCCCACAGAGAATCAGTGGATTTAATACGGCTCTATGAGAAATGATCATCGGCCAGGAAATGATCACTTATAAAGATCTCCTGGTGATAAGAGAAGAGATTACAGGCTAGCAACTCTTTCTTTCATGGGGAAGGGAGAGTGGGCAGGAATCTAAAATGATGGAACAACACTCCAGAGTTCTAAATAAATGTATTTATATATACAAGCACACTCCAGGTACCATAACCACCTTATCTTATTAGCCCAAACACAGGTGGAGAGGCAATAGACAAGAGCCTGGGACACCATTTTAATGTTAAACCATTTAAAAATGATTTAACATTTGAAGGTATGGCGGCGTTAGAGGACACTCCAGCTTAATTGAGATGATCTGGTTATTGTACCTGGAGAGTTCCTTTACACTATGTCTCAAAAATGATGTACATCTCTGCTTCCAAAGACATTTAGAAGGAGACAATGTGTCTCGTGTTTAGGAGGTATGAACTACACAGAGACCCACATTCACATATTTAACCTTTCACTGCTGAGAGCCCCAGGAGGAAGCATTTCCTAAGTAAGTGGGTTAATCTCAGAGCAGGAATTAAAGGAACACTATAGTCACCTAAATTACTTTAGCTAAATAAACAGAACTTGCAATAAAGAAAGCCTAAATAGGGCTCTCTTTACAGGAAGTGTTTGTGGAAGGCTGTGCAAGTCACAGGCAGGGAGGTGTGACTAGGGTTCATAAACAAAGGGATTTAACTCCTAAATGGCAGAGGATTGAGCAGTGAGGCTGCAGGGGCATGTTCTATACACCAAAACTGCTTCATTAAGCTAAAGTTGTTCAGGTGACTATAGTGTCCCTTTAAGGATGGGGTGCATTGGCAACGTAGCAGGCTTATGCAATGTATGATCACATACTGTAATTAACCCCCTATTGTTTTTGCCAAGGTAAGGTGCTTTTAAAAAAAAAAAAAATTTGTGTGTGAGTGTGCTGGATCTTGTATAAATTGGCCCCATGTTCAGATGAGTGCAGACCTCCTAGTTTCAGTGTGTTTGTGTATTAAATGTAATAATATATAAAGCAACATTTTTTTTTTACTTATCTCATATATGTAACAAAAGTGTACAAATACATTTTAAAAATACGAGTCTACACCTCTTTCTCCTTTAACTAGGCAACAATCCTAATTCCTTATCAATTATTGTTAAAGGCTCTGCACCTTGTACCTGTCCGTCAGCTAGAGAAAGCTGGAGAGATGAAACAGTGTCTCCATGTGTCCTATCTGTGCGTGGACTGTGGTAGATTGTGATGTCATTTTATAAATCTTTGAAGGAATACTCCAAACACATTACACCACTACAGTGCCCTGGTGCCCCCTCCCCCATTACTATTATATAGGTAGTCAAACTGGTTTAGAGCTGGAGTCGGCCAGGCGCCACTTTGCGCCTCGTCTCGGCCGCCAGGAGAGTCACAAGCTCCTCTTTGGGAGTTTCCGCCCCTTCGGAGTAGGGCTAGCTCATTGGCTGAGAGCTTAGGGCTCGAGAAAAGGTTGGAGTGAAGGTGGGGAATGGTTGGGTGCCGGAGCACTCCTACTACAATAACCACTACAGCATGCTGTAGTGGTCATGGTGCTCGAAGCATTCCTTTAATATAAATTGAAAAAAGAAATGTAGCATAATATGAAAAACCATATAACACGAGTTACAGATAAGTTTAAATTTTTTATTTACTGGTGTAATTTCCAGAGAAATGACATTTCCCCTTTCCAGCTGGTAAGATATCATGGGAGCTGAAGTTCTACAAAATCTGGGAATCTTAATTTCTGGTCCTCTGTGCTAAGTCTGCTCCCCCACGTTAAAACAGCTGGACCACCATTGATAATCATTAGCAGGAAATGTGGTACATTAATATGCACCTCTACCAGTTAGCTATTTTATGCAAAGCATGTACTCAACCACATTAAAAACAAACCCCATTCTATGGTCTATCAGCAGCAGGGTGGTGTGTGTTCCATTACCACGGACACAATACCTGTTAATTGTTTATGCAAAGCATGCACTTGACCATAATAAAAACAAACCCACCCACTATTGTCAGTCATCAGCAGGGAAGGTGTTCCATAAAAGCTGACCTAATACCTATTCATTTTACATGCACAGCATGAATTCAACCACATCAGAACCAACAAACCCACCCACTACTGTCAGTCATCAACAAGGAAGGTGTTCCATTTATCTTGAGATGCTTTCTGTCAATTTCCTGCGGGTATCCATTTAAATAATTATTAAAGGGATCCATTTGAGTAATTATTACATGGTTACATGCTGGGATATCACCTTGGTTCAGTAAAGCACTCTGTGTTCTATACATACATCTCTCTCTTATTTACTTTTCTATTAATCAATGTATTCTATGATACTCACACTGACAGCCACGCTTCTGGGAACAATGACAGACATACTGACACACACTCTGATAGACACACTGAAAGACACACAAACAGACAAAGACAGACACACTGCTGGTACACTGACAGACACTCTGATAGACACACTGACAGATACATCAATAGACACCATGCTGGAAACAGTGACAGATACATTGTTGGCATACTGACAGACACATCAACACACACTGATAGACACACTGCTGGTAACAGCGGCAGACACATTGGCACACATTCTGATGGTCACAGACAAAAACAATGACAAACACAGTAACAGACAAACTGCAGACACACTAATACACTGACAGACAACCTGACAGTTCGCTGGTGTCTTAAGCAGAAAACAAAATCATGAGTTTATGGTTGTGCTTACTGAATGGGAACACTGGATGAGCCAATTGCTTTTTATCAACTATCAAAATCAATACTTGTATCTTATAGAGGAAATCGTGTTATCACAATTAATAGGGTTTTAAAATCATATCAGCATTACAAATGTTCAAGGAGGATACTGATATTTTCCATTGTAACCGATGGACTGGGGGGGACTTATCGTGCTATATTCTGGCTATAAGTGATGGTGGTTGTCTTTGGTTTAGAACTTGTAGGCTAACCCAGTGGTTCCCAAACTTTTTAGGTTCAAGGACCCCTTAACATTTCAATATTTTTCCAAGGCACCCTAAGTCAAAACATTTTCTAGGTTGTATATATGTACAGCGCTGCGGCATATACTGGCCCTCCCCCCCCCCCCCCCCCCATCTTGGGAGAGCACTGGTAGATTATTTAAAGAAACAATCCAGGCACAATAACCACTACATTACTTTGTAGTGGTTATGATGCCAGTAGTGCCGTAGTTCCCTCCCAGGGTAAGTAGTCAAACTGCTTAAAGGACCACTCTAGTGCCAGGAAAACATACTCGTTTTCCTGGCACTAGAGTACCCTGAGGGTGCCCCCACCCTCAGGGACCCCCTCCCGCCGGGCTCTGGAGAGAGGAAGGGGTTAAACTTACCTCTTTTTCCAGCGCCGGGCGGGGAGCTTTCCTCCTCCTCTCCATCTTGATCGCGACGTCATCGGCTGAATGCGCATGTGCGGCAGGAGCCGCGCTCGCATTCAGCCGGTCGCATAGGAAAGCATTTACAATGCTTTCCTATGGACGCTTGCGTGCTCTCACTGTGATTTTCACAGTGAGAAGCACGCAAGCGCCTCTAGCGGCTGTCAATGAGACAGCCACTAGAGGATTTGGAGGCTGGATTAACCCTCATTATAAACATAGCAGTTTCTCTGAAACTGCTATGTTTATAAAAAAAAGGGTTAATCCTAGAGGTACCTGGCACCCAGACCACTTCATTAAGCTGAAGTCGTCTGGGTGCCTAGAGTGGTCCTTTAAGAACAGTTTGACAACTTACCTGGGGTCTGCCGGGATAGGGGCTGTAGTGTGTGTGGGAGGGGTAATTGTGTGTATGTATGGGGGATAATGTGTGTATGGGGGGGGGGGGGCAGTGTGAGTATATGGTGGGAGTTATTGTTATTGTGGTGTGGGGTCTGTGGGGGTAGGAGGGCAAATTAATAAATATATACTTTTTTTTTATTATTAAAAATAAAGATGATGTCCCCCCTCACTGCTTACTGCTGGGAGGGGGGACATTTCCTGCAATCCCTGGTGGTCTGGTGGGGAAGCCCTGGTAGTCCCAGTGGTCAGAGTGAACTCTAGCAGCCTCAGGATCTGGTAACCGCAGCAATGCTCCGAGCTCACGAAAGGAGAACCCGGCAGAGCTGCAGGTTAGAGCTCCCCCGGGTCCTCTCTCCCTCCTTTCCCTGCCGGCTGTCAGCAAAGTGCTAGCGGGCCGGAGAGGGAGATCTCTGATCTTCCCTGCAGCCCTGCAATGCCAGCAGGGGAGAGCACAGTTCCCGGTGCTATCACCATAGCCCCGGGAAAATAACTTGCGGCACACCGTTTGGGAACCACTGGGCTAACCCATAGATGTCCATATAATACTAATAATGGCCATATTCTTAATGCAGACATCCACTGTGTCTTCTAATATCTGAATATATTAATATTATAATTATTTATAAAGCGCCAACAAATTCCAAGCGCTGAACAATAGGTGGACAAATAAACATGTAATTGCAACAAGATTTGCTGGACGCACAGGAACAGAGGGTATTGAGGGCCCTGCTCAAAGGAGCTTACATTCTTCTATACATAGCGGTAAGTCAGAGACCTGCTTTATGGGGATGCACCCAGCACACTGCATGTGTTCATCAAATGCCTCTTTAAATTTACAAATAATCGCTAGCAGTGTTCTGGCTACACGTAGCGAATGCGTGAGAGTGGCTAATGGATTAGTTTGAGCAAAAATAAATTTTCACTCTGGGAACTTTATTCTATTTTAGCAAAAATGTATTTTCTTAATGTCAGAAATATTAAGACAAAGTCTACATTCTGGAAGATTTTTTTCGGTGCCCAAACATACACTTGTATATTTTCCCTACAACTGCCCTTCCATAACCTGGTTGTCGCCTAGTGAAACTAAATTGGACATTTGTTGCTTATTGTTGTAGACCACCCCCTGCTCTGCTCCTGCATACGTGTGATCTCTGGAAGTAAAGTGATAGCAATATGTCACTGCCCAGCACCTTCTGTCTTAGCTATAACATATCAGCTAAAGAGCATGAGAAAGGACAGATTATATCAGTTATCTTTATATTCCTTTTGTTTTATCTCTATATTCCTTTTCGACACGAGGAGCAAGCAGTGCAAAGCTACCAAGCCCCTGAGACTAGAAGCATACATTTCCAATCCCATGTAATCGTTACTGTTCCACCATTGTCGTAGACTGAAGCCCATCTATAAATCGCTTAATCCTTTAAATGTTTCAAAATGCATTTATAATACCGCTAAATAACAAAAGATTTAATATTTAGTAACAATGATACTAAATATAAAATCTTGTAATTGTGGAAGTAAACTTAAAGGATGGTTATAATGCCAGGAAAACAAACTGGTTTTCCTGGCATTATAGGGTTATTAGGTCCCCCCCCTTCCTCGCCCTCCCCCCCCCTCCCACTGGGCTGAAGGGGTTAAAACCCCTTCACCAACTTACCTTAATCCATTGCCGGGCTCCCTCGGCGCTGGTGACCTCTCCTCCCCCTGCTGATGACAGCTCCGAATGCGCATGCACGGCCAGAGCTGCACGCATTCAAACCGCCCAGAGGAAAGCATTACTCAATGCTTTCCTATGGACGTCAGCGTCGTCTCACTGCAATTTTTCACAGAATCGCGGAAGCAGAGCAATGTCAAGTAAACAGCCCCTAGAGGCTGGATTAACCCTCAAAGAAAATATAGTAGTTTCTCTGAAACCACTATGTTTACAGCTACAGGGTTAAACCTGGGGGACCTGGCACCCAGACCACTTCATTGAGCTGAAGTGGTCTGGGTACCTATAGTGGTCCTTTATTATATAGATGACAGTACCAAACGAGTTAAAGCTAGACAGGTGTTACAGAAACCTTATCTGCGTTTTAGTTCCCCTGTGGATTCCTTGTACAAGAAGCTCTGAAATGAAGAGATTAAGTCAAAATGTAATGTCTTAATGAGAAAAATCACCAGTGACAACAAACAATAGAAAGCATTGTTTACACGAACCAAAACAGCAGAGTGTGGTCATATTGACGGCAAGAAATGTAATTACGTATTTCAATCAACAACTGGATACTTTTATTCACATTAATCTTCTATAACTCGATCAAGTTATGGAATAATAAAACATTTTATACAAGCAAAAGTAGCTGTGTTAGACTGAGGTTTTTCTTTTTTACCGCATTAAAAAAAATACAATAAATGATTACAAAAATTGTTGGAAGACAGAGTGCGCAAATTCAGGTACAGTATATTTACGGTTTAAATGCGTAAAATTATCCAGCTCATAGGGAATTTTAAATTAAAATGATGTCATTAGTAAAAGGGGGGTCTTCATTTAGTGGGTTGTCCTCTTCATTCAATATAGAACCATACCTAAGAACATCAATCCACAATAAATAAAGCGATATGGTTCTAAATAATCTGATAACCAAAGCTCTGCTAATTCTCCAACATGTTACTAATATTATCGTATATACACGTAAACTAGTGGCTGTGGACTCCTTTTACCTGTCTGATTTCAGTTTGGCATACAAAGTGATTATAGTTTATCCCTTGACAAAGGCCCCCACAGCCAAAATGTAGAGATTACCTGACCTCCTGCCATTACCTTTGTAAGTTTCATTTCTGTGGCCAGCCACATATAATTACTATTGGGTCATATTAATTGTATCAGGATTTCTATAATATTTTTTTTTTTTACTTGGACCTTTATTTATCCTATTAGGGTACATGTTATGCTATATTACCATATATCACTAGTAAATTAATGTGATTGAAAAAATTTATTTTGACAATAAAGAATATTTTTTCCATTATTTGGTTTGAAACTCGTTGATTTCCTTTTGTTTAGAAGGGGACTAACCTGATCTGATCTGTACCCATTCTTTATATGTCTAAAAAACTTTGGTTGGTATTACTTGGGAGCAACTATATATTGATACCTCTTTCTAACCTGCGCCAGAAATACGAGTAATTGACTGATGTGCTGTCCATTTGTACTTTACCTAGAAACATGGGTCACTCCCCAATATGGACATCTCATGAAATCTTCATGATGAGGAACGAGTGGGAAGCCTATGTATTTTAGCTATGCTAGCCTAGGTGTCTAGAGCAGGGGTGCCAAAAAGGTAGATCCCCAGATGATGTAGAACTATATCTCCCAAGATGCATTGCATGCCTTTGGAATGCCTTTAGAAATGCAAAGCATCATGGGGATCTACCTTTTTGGCACCCCTGGTTTAAAGCATAATGTCATAATCCAGCTGGGAAAGTGAGCATGGATTGGTCTAACAATTATTGGTTTTAGTGGCGGACCAGTGGCCAGGTATAATGTTCGTATTAAGCTACCACAGGGTTAATATGCTAAGTGACTTGTGATCTTCAGATGATTCAGAAGATCCCTGGCATGGATGTGGGCCACTGGTCACTGTAAAAATGGAAATGATGATGCTCTGTTTAAAAAGAAAACAATGTGGCAATGCTTACAAGTAATGTAAAATTGACTTTATTGTGTGAATAAGAAAGACCTGTTACTTGATACTACATGGAAAGAGCAGGAGGCCGGGTAAATGGTAAGACCAGGCTTGACTGCACCTTGTTTGTTCAGGCATGGCTCACCCTGCTCTCACTATGCACTTGTTTTGGTTGTGCAAATGGTTCTTTGTATTCTATAAAAGAGTGCATTAAGTCACTGGCTCTCGTCGTTTCTTGTTTCCATTACACTGGCCAGGCAGGGGCAGAAGAGTCAGACTATGTGTGCAATTTTGGGACCAAGTAAAAGACTTCACATATAATTGGTTTTGTATATAAGTTGGTATAGACAAAGTTTGGGTGTCGATGCTCTAATGTACTAACCTAAGAAACAATAACCTTCTGAAACTTAGCATTTTTATTTATTCCTTCTCTTTCTACTTTCTTTTATTTTGTGGTTTACAAGTAAATTTTAAATTTCGACCATCCCCTGTGCAACTATTGTAATAAAAATGCATTATACCAAAGAAACTTGACTTCACAACTGTGACAGAAATCCAAAATGTAATTTTAAAAGCTCAATTTTAAAGATATATTTCATAACTCATTTCAAATTACTTTACCTATCTCTTGTGGTTCTCAACCACGCACCAGATCACCTGCCCCCGGCTTCTGGTTTATCACTTTTTGCGATATTAACATAAGATTATTTTTTATTATTTTTATTGGGCAATTGTTTAACCCCTAAAGGGCACATGCCATGTGTGACATGTCATGATTCCCTTTTATTCCAGAAGTTTGGTCCTTAAGGGGTTAAAAAAAAAATCTGAATATCTTCATGACAGATGACATGCCATGGACTGAACGATAATTAATCCTTTTTCCTGAATAGGTTAATACAATCCTACATATGGCTACTAGGGCAACAGAGCAAATAAATATATCACTGTGCACAGAGCTATGAGGGTCTTCTAGTACTGAACATACCAAAGGAAATTGGTAATTCGGGGGTCTTGAGTTCTCCCAGGCAATCAATGAGAAGGAAAAATCTGCAGTGATACTGCAACTATGCTTCCCATCTGTAATATGTTATTTTAAAATGATCAATAAATACATTTTATTACATTTCCAATGGTGTGTTTGATAGAGTGTCTTGCAAAATTCAGAAAAAAAATTAATACTTGAACCTGTTAAGGACTTAAATAAATATAACATTCAGAAATCCAAATAAAGAAAGTTTTAAATGTTGAAACTTAACCCTTTAAAGGGAATCTCCAGTGCCAGGAAAACAATCAGTTTTCCTGTCACTGCAGGTTCCCTCTCCCTCCCACCCCCCAATCTCCGGTTACTGAAGGGGTGAAAACCCCTTCAGTCACTTACCTGAGGCAGCGATGATGTCCCTCGTCGCTGTCTCCTCCTCCGCGCTGCTCCTCCTACTGGCTCCGTCGGCCGGTTGGCGAGACTGATGCCGCCCACCGGCCGAGGAGACCTAATGCGCATGCGTGGCAATGCTGCGCATGCGCATTAGATCTCCCCATAGGAAAGCATTGAAAATGATTTTCAATGCTTTCCTATGGGGATTTGAGCGACGCTGGAGGTCCTCACACAGCGTGAGGACGTCCAGCGACGCTCTAGCACAGATAATCTGTGCTATGAAGGAGGAAGTGACCTCTAGTGGCTGTCTAGTAGACAGCCACTAGAGGTGGAGTTAACCCTGCAAGGCAATTATTGCAGTTAATAAAAAACTGCAATAATTACACTTGCAGGGTTAAGAGTAGTGGGAGTTGGCACCCAGACCACTCCAATGGGCAGAAGTGGTCTGGGTGCCTGGAGTGTCCCTTTAAGGACACAACTTATGGAATACAAGGGAATCATGATGGAATATTTCCGTCATGTGTCCTTAAGGGGTTAAATTAACTTATGGTTTGTTGTGAAACTACGACCTTCCTGGAATCTCCCAGCCAGGTCCTGGTGTCATGTACCTTAAATGATAAATAACATGTGGAAAAAATCCCTATTCCTTTGCATGTGGGGAAAATTGTCCTGTGACTGACATTTCATTAATTTAGAAGAAAAAAAAAGGAAGTCATGCAATTTGCAAAAAAAACCAAACAGTGGTATCTATTACTCTATTCTCAAAAGAGAAAAATGGCATCTGTGCCACCGTCAATCGCCCTTGTTCAGGCTATATGTCACAGCTGTTATATCTTTTCCTACATAAAAATAGGGGTATGGGTTTTAGCCATGGCGCATGTCTTTTAGCAGTTGCTGAAAAAATGTAAAACACTTTTTTGCACCTTTGATTCTTGAACAGTCAGATTTCCAACATGCAAACTCTCTTCTGTAAATGTGCTTTCTAAAAGGCATTATATTCTCAATTTAGAAGTAGACCGGTAACTTGGATTTTTTCATAGATGAAAATTTTATGGAAAATTGCCTAAAAAATTGCATTGGAATTTCAGCTAGATTTCAGCACGTTGAAAAGTTAGGCAGAAGAATAGTTAGGGACTAAAATTCAGCATCTGTGATTGGGAGATCGTCTGACTCACTAAAACAATTTACTAGGAAAAGTTGCAAAATCTTAATTCACCCAATTTGGATCAAGAAGGGAGAAAGGAGATATAATAAAAACCTTCAAATTCATGAACGGATGAAATTAAGTCGACAAAACAAGTCGTTTCTATAAATAGAGAAAGACAACCAGAAGTGGGCTTGAGCTGAAAATGAATGTACATGAATAAGGGGTAATGAAACGAATAGGTTCATGAATAAGGGGTAATGAAACGAATAGGTTCATAGCTGGCGAAACATGTTACTATATGCGCAGTTTAAACACTAAGCATTGTGTGAAATTAAAAGTGTGTGATGTTTAGTGTTGGATGAAACTAGGCTTGAGCAATGAGACATATGAGGAGTGCACTATGCAATGATTGGGTCTATTCACAAATCAGTTTGATATGACGACTGGCCAAACATAGAACACAATAGTCACACTGCAAAATATATCTTTCTTTTGATTATTATTGTCTACATTTTGCAAGTTGAATATGAACTCATCCAAACTTACCTACCACCCTATTATTATTATTATAATAATGATATTTATAGAGCGCCGTCAAATTCTGCAGCGCTTTACAATGGGTGGACGAACAGACATGTAGTTGTAACCAGACAAGTTGGACACACAGGAACAGAGGGGTTGAGGGCCCTGCTCAATGAGCTTACATGCTAGAGGGAGTGGGGTAAAATGACACAAAAAGGTAATGCTAGTATTAGACTAGTGACAGTTGCAGAAGAGGAATCAGTTGGGAGCTATTAACAGTTTAATTGAAACACTTTTATGAAGAAGTGAGTTTTTAACGATTTTTTGAAGGAGTGGAGACTGGGTGAGCATCTAACGGAGGAGGGAAGCGAGTTCCACAGGAACGGTGCAGCCCTCGAGAAATCTTGAAGGTGAGCATCAGAGGTGGGAGTACGGACAGAAGATAGACGTAAGTCTTCAGCAGATCGTAATATTGCAAGGGGGAGGAGAAAGATGAGAGATCTCTTCTCTGATTGTAGAGATCTTGTCAGTGAAGTGAGTTGCAAAGTCTGAGGCGGTCAAGTTAGTAGGTGGAGGAGGAACAGCAGGGCGAAGAAGAGAGTTAAATGTGTGAAATAGTCGTTTGGGTTCGCGGGAGAGTGTGGTTATGAGGGTATTGAAGTAATTAACTTTTGCAGAGAAAAGAGCCAAGCTGTATGAGCTCAGCATAAATTTATAGTGGAGAAAGTCAGATGCACAGTGAGACTTTCTCCAACAGCGTTCAGCAGTTCTGGAGCATTTTTGGAGGTATCGAGTCAGCTTTGTGTGCCAGGGTTGTTGTTCGGGGGGCCTGCGGCGTTTAAATGTACAAGATGCCATGATGTCTAGTTGAGAGGAGAGGGTGGAATTGTAGAAGGAAGTTGTAGAACTAGGACAGGTGAGGTTTGAGATAGGTAAAAGGAGATAATAGAGAACTAATAGAGAAGGTGTAATAAGTGTCAAACAATTAAGTGGGCTACAACATACGTCCACAAGCGTCCTAAATTGAGTGTAAGCTCAAAATCAGAAAAGTATATGCGCTCCTGGAAATACTAAAGTGACACAAAGTACAAATTTATATTTATTAGTAAAAAACTCATAAATCTATAAATCAATCGGATCACGAATAAAAACATGACTAAATTGATCTGTTGCTGAAAGGTACACAATAATAAAAAAACAAATAAATAATAAATCAATAAATGTGTAGATCCTGACAAATGTAAATGCCAGAATAAACACCTAACAGACACTAAAGATACCATGTGTGAAACAAAGTATCTAGAGGTATGACAAATGCTTACAATGTAAGGAAAGTAAAAAAAAAAACATATATACGTAATAAAAGTACCTTGCCTCGGTGGGGGCCCCCACCGAGGTATAATGGAGAGAGATAGTAGTGGCCAAATAGAATCCGCCAAGGGAGGATAAATTATTACGCCGCGGTCGGGGTCTTCTAAAAAGACCGCGGTGTAAAGGAAAACACTCTCCCAGTAAGGCAAATAATCACCCGTAGGTTGGATGTAACGTGTTGCACCACGGTCGGTGTCTTCAAAAAAGACCGCGGTGTGAGGAAACCAACTCCCGACAGAAACCGGCTATCTCATAAGGTAAAAACTATATCTCCACACAGCAACAGAGCAGAACGTCACGTAGTCAGCTGTGACTCTTCAACGCGTTTCGTCCCGCCCATGGGACTTTCTCAAGACAATTGCCACAGATCACGGTTTAAATAGCCCAGGAATAACCCGGGTTACATGTGTAAAGAGTAAACCCTGGACTGGATCCATAAAAAATATTTTGATAAAAAACAACAATGACATGTTAACAAAAAAGAAAAACTTTTATTCAATAATAAGTATATATATAAGTGTCTGGTTGAAAAATAAAAATAAAACTAAAACGTAAGCACTTCAACCATTTGTTTTTTATATTTAGATGTATATATATATATATATATATATATATATTAAAAGATAAAACTTCATACATTACAGTTAGGCCACCAATAAAAATTAAAAGAAAAAAGAAAACACAAGGTGTATATCTAAATGGGCAAAGGGAGGGGGAGAAAACAGGTTATCAGAGAATATTTGAAAGGACCAAAACCAGATCTTAGAGTGGAAATGTATATGCTGTCAAGGAGTCCATTTAGAGTAACCAAGATAAATGCATGTATACATACACAGAAACGTGTACAAGGTAAACCCAAAGGATGACATAAAGATACAAGCAATACTACAGGGTGTGCTATAACATAGAACAAGCCAAAAATAAATTACTTAGAACAGATCTAGCTCTTCATTCAAGCCGTTAGGTGTCATGGTGTTTAGCTCAAAGATCCACATGGACTCAGCCTTGATTAGTTCCCTTTTCCTTAATGCCCCATCCTGATGCGGGGGAATATGTGTTAACCCCATTAACGTAATACCTGATGGATTCTTATCATGGAATGTGGCAAAGTGTCGAGCTACTGAAGACTTGGTATTATTGCGAATTATAGCTGTTCTGTGTTCACGAAACCTGCATTTCAAGGGCCTGGTAGTTTGGCCCACATATTGCCGATCACACGGGCAAATTAAAAGATACACTACAAAGGGAGTGTTATAGGTAATTTCAGATTGCACGGAAAATACCTCTGAACTGTTGTAAGGGCTGAAACTCGAAATGAGATGGCAAATATAGTCACAGGTGAGGCATTTAGTATGGCCGCAGCGCTTGTTGATTGAACCCTCTTTATTCGCTCTCATTTTTTTCTCATTAGAGTGCTGTAACTTGGAGGGAGCTAAAATATTTTTCAGGGGCTGGGAGCCTTCCTAAATGTAACTCTAGGGGATTCTGAAATGCAAAAAGATAACCAGAGGTCTTTGGTCAAGATAGGCCAATACTTATGGAAAATACCAATGATGTCATCAAAAGCTATATTAAATGTAGTTGAAAAGATGGGTGTTGTACCTCTACCCACCCTCTCGTACTGATATTATATTTTGCTTTTTTCATCTTAAAGACATGAGTTTTATCTAATAGATCCAGAATCTTATGATGCTCATTAGTGTTGGGCTCATATTCAGAATACACAGTTTTAGGGGATTGGTTAAGCTGGAAAGGCCCATAGTATAGTTCTCAAGCGGAGCGATGACATTATAATAATTATGCCCTTTCAGATACGCATTCAATACCTTATTTGGAGGATAAGACTTGTCAATAAAGCATTGGCAGAACACAAGGGACTCTTTCTCATAATCAGACATAAACGAACAATTTTGGCTGATTCTAGTAAATTGTCCTAAAGGAATATTCTGTATCCATGTGGGATGATCACCAGTATTAGCATGCAAAGGTAGGTAAAAGGAGAGTTTGGAGATTAGTGGAGAAATGCTCTAGGTCAAGACATAGGAGGTTTCTGTGAGAGTGATGTTCAGATGGTGGTGTCAATTGGGTCTTAGGTATGCCAATGTCAAAAGTCAGCAGATGGTGGTCAGATAGAGGAGGGGGGGGGGGTAGATGATAGCAATTCTTAAAGGAGTGGGTTTAAATAGGCGGACAGTGTGAACTTCAAAAGAAGAAAAGGATAGGGCAGGGGGAGTTATGATTGGTTGAAAGGTACATTGAGGGGAGAGAAGGATGCCTACGCCGCCTCCTTTACAGTTGAGTCTGGGAGTGTGAGAGAATTGTAGCCCACCAAAACATAAAGAGGCAGGAGTAGCGCTATCAGAGGGGGACAGCCAGGTCTCTGTAAGTGCAAGCAGTGTGAGTGAGTTTGAGATGAAAAAGTTGTGTATGGTTGTTGATTTTAAATTACTGCAGATGGAGCGGGCATTCCAGAGTGCACAATGAATTTTGGTAAGTGAGGGTAAAGGGCAGGGTATTGTGATGAGGTTTGTGGGGTTTCTGGTTGTCTTAGTGTGTGTAGAGAAGGTGAAGGGCCCTGGATTGGGAGAGACATCACCAGCGGAAACGAAGGGAAGACGGTAAAAGATGAAAGATAAATTAAGTAGAACTATGAGAGTGGATTTACTGGTAGTTGAGGAGGTAGGGACCAGTGGAATAACTGGAAGAGTAGTGTTTTAATGTAGAAAAAAAAATGGAACGGTGGGGGCCCTGAATGGCTCATAAAGCAAAAGAATGACAAGAGCAAAGTTCATTATTTGAGGGGTCCATTATGTTACAGGTTAATTAGGACCTATCAGAGTTAACAGGGCTTTGTTAGGACTGGAAGCCAAGCAATTTCTTTGACATAAAGCCTAGGCTATTTCCTTGACGAACTCTGCCAGGTTAGAGATACATTCCTAATTAGCACTGTACGGCAGTATGTGTCTTTGGAGTGCTGCAGTACTGGAATCGTTAAAACATTCTTTTCTATTCAGTGCCCTAATTATACCATTCTGCACTGCATTCATGGCTAGAAGGCATATCTGTGCTCATTATGTCCGGCCGTTGCCCCAACAGGAGACGGACCATGTGTACAAGCACATGGTATTCACACTTTGTAATTCTCTAAACTGACAGCAGAACAGAGAGGTCTATTCATTAAAAGGTGTTAAAATGTTGGGGGGGTTTCAAAGCCACATTTCCCATGCATCATTTATTTCATCATAATAACTCGTTTATTTTTAATGGCAACCAATGCATTAAAGTAGATGCTTTTCGATTACATAAATACTTACCTGTCGGTATACCTTATCAAATTATCTTCATCATCTCAATGATCTAATGATTACTAGACCTTGTTATAAGTGCAATACAACAATGCATGTTAGCCCACAAGATACAAACAAACAAACAATCTCATCAAGATACAGCTACAGGCACCGTGATCGAACATATGCATGGTAGGTTATGAGGCAATACAAATGATACGTAAAATACTACAATGTTTTACAACTGGCAAAGTTATAAGAAATGTGATAGAATAAAAAAAAAAAAAAAGCAAGAACAAAGCACAATCAAGTTGAAAAGGCATTTTTTTACAGCCTATGGTCAGCTGCTGAAACATGCTCTCAGGTCTATGAAACAGTTTATCTAACATAAGCGTCTAAGACAAATAAAAGAGTATGTGAAGGTATGCTATTTGTCACTCTGATCACGATGTGTCAATTCTCTAACCTGGTAGGAACCAGGAAGGAATATGGAATTCCTTGTAGTTTAGAGAAGCCATGTCTCATTCAATATGAGGACTAGGGACCAAGGCTCATTTCACACCTGCTATGTGACTTTGTTTGGACCCATCATGCTTATTAGATCAATTACGATTACAAGGTCATGGACTGAAATTTCTTTCCTCCTGGCTGGGGGATAGCTTTGCCCAGTCTCCATTAGATTCCATACACTAAACACAACTGACTATTTGTCATTCAGGATGTTGTTCGGCTGGTGGCCTCTCTCCATTTTTCCCTGTGACCAGCTCCCTCATTCAGATCTCCAAGTAAAACCCAGCAGTTGCCCAGTACTTATAGACCACATGGAAGTATAGGTGCACATTTAATTGTGGTGGTCACATCATTTCAGAGGAACCTAAGACAAGTCCTACAGCAGGAACGAATCACCTCATTCAGTTATTCAAATCATCAAAAGTCACATAACATAAAAGAAAACTCTTGTTTGCTGCATTTAAACACATCCAAAAAGTCTGGCATCCAGACAGCATCAGTTAACCGAGGACAGGCTCTTTTCCTGTTCTTCTTATACGTGTTTCATAAAATATGACTACTTTACATATCAGGTTACCCAACCTTGGAAAACCTCCATTCCCCTGAGCTGGGGTGCTCAGTGTTGTTATCCATGCTCTTTATTTAGGTTACCTGGTGTGAAAATCTTGAATACATTTTTAGAATTCCTTTTAGAAAAAGATCACTTTAGATTTAAAGGTGCACCGAGTTAAATATTTAAGAATGAGCATTCTACAACACAAGAATTTACACAAGCTAAGTAAGAAGCGTAAGAAGAACAACAACAAAAACAAGAAGCGTAAGAAGAACAACAACAAAAACATTACAGCATTACAGCAGAGTAACGCAACATTTAGCTATTGTGTTTTGTAATATAGTGACAAACTACAACGAGTTTTTGAAACAAACTCTTCACCCTACAATTAACCAGACTGGCACAAGGGAGTGTAAAATTTACCAGACAGGCGCAATGAGAATATTAAGTTTCCTAAGAAAAAAGTAAGCATTGCCTGGGACAAAGGAGGCAGCATGAAATTGTGCAGAGGAGATTTTAGAATTTGTGTTCGATTAGAAAGGTTCTGTAGGAGGAAAGGATGCATTATGATGTTCTGAGAAAGGAAAAGGGGGTTCGCAGAGGAATGAAGGTTCTACATTGACGTGAAGGGGGGGAGTTAGGATAAATCACAGTAGGAGGACCTTTGAGGGGGGCTAAGGAGATAAAATCTCCAAATGGAGTATATCTAGAAACTCAGGGGTTTCTCTCATGTTCCAGGTATTGTAGTTCTTTTCCAGACCTTCAGGGAATGCCTCTGTCCTCTGGATGTTGAGTCATAAAGTTTGGCTCAGCTTCAGGTGATCAGTCCACATGTGGTACCTACCCACCCAACAATGACACCGATCCTTTATCCTCATATAACAATGAAAGGGGAGATATCTGGATCCACTGAGTGACTACTGTCTGTAACACACAGCCGCCATCCAAAGGACAAAAAGAGGTCCTCTTCTGCAGGACTTGGAATCAAGACAAATTTTCCATATATGGAGTCCCAACTCACTCTTCCCCTTGAGATATGCTACCTCCACGAATCATAAACACATAAAATGAATTAAACATGGCTGTGTGGCACTAACATACCATGAAATAAGCACATTAATAGACATATATATATATATATATATATATATGCTAATTAGCAGTCATTGGACATATCATCTATGATATCGATCTATGATACCAATTGTATTTATTTTAAACCTTCTGATTGAATGTTCTGATGTTAAAGGAGATTCAAAATTTTTCAGGAGATACAATTGTTATAGCGCTGGACTATTATTTGTGAACATTAATACTGTAGAAGTTCCAAGGTATACAGAAAAGTAAAGTGCTTAGAGACAATTCAGAGACACTGCGGCAATTGGGTGGCTTTGATGATCAATTAGGGACAATATATTGGTTTCTTAGGTAACAAGTATAGAAAAATATTCACTACAAGCACCAGTTAAGAGCTCAACATATTTCAAATCTGGGTTTACATCTATTACAGCTTTGTATTTTAGAATATGGAGTTGATGAATGGGTACTTTTGATTTTAGCGTATGCTAATGGTATTTGTGAGATTTCTTTTTCTATGTATATGTATAGCATCTCTCGCTTGTATCTTGATATGTCAAGCAATGTGAGTGAAATATCATTATTTTGAATGATAGGGTCTCTAGCAAGAGGAGTCAATTTGATTTAAGCTACAATGAATTGAGCCTGGATAATTCACTCCTCCTGTAAATCTAGCCTTCGTTTGCCGTCTGTGAGCCATTAATACAAACCACTCAGAGCAGCTTGTGACAAATGTTTAGAGAAAAGGGTCACCATTTCAAAGAAGGGTTATCATAATCTTAAGCAATAGGATCAATACTCAAGCAGTCCTTGTACCTTCGATTGACTAAAATAATCATAGTTGCAGTTTATCATGCTGCACGAGGTTTCATATTTGACAAACAGTAACAAGTATTGTTATGAATTGAAATGAAGTATTCTAGTATCCTATTATGCCATTTATCGAGTGCTGTTTGTTGTGAGGTATGCAGTGAAATAAAAGTAAATTGACGTTATGCAGTCTACAAATTCAAATATTGGAAGAGGAGAGTCTTGTCAGAAACATATGGGAAAGGTGGGACTGGGGAACTAGATTTGAATGAAACTAGATCTTTGAGCGTGTGACGGTGTAGAATGTTTCTGTAGAGATGCTCTGCAGATGTAATTGTATGATAAAATGATCCACTTACCAAAATGTAAAGATATGCCTTTTGGAATGATCATTATATTAATATTGTGTGTGATACACATTTCTAATGATGTAAGAGATCAGTACTCCATGTCAAATCAATCCAAGGATGCACAGAAATATGACAAAGTAGCAGTCTACCATGATAGGTTTGCTTCAAAGAAACTCGAAACTCATTCATAACTAACAAGACAGAGTCCAGATTCAACCTCTTAAGGACTAAGGCTTTTTTTTTTTTTGGCCATGCATTGATGCTATTCATACATGTATACATAACGTAGGACTGAATACAATAAAATATTAAAGAATGGGAAATTAAAAAAAAAACAAAAAAAAAACCAAGATACTTTTTACCATTTAACATTTAATAAATGTACACACCAAGTGCAATGAAAAACAACTAACTCAAAGTATATTCACTAATTAGTCCTGAGTGTTAAAATTCCCAATATGTCTAGCATTAAAATACATTTTTAGAAGCTATAAAACAAATACTGTAAGGAGTGAATTATGTTTTGGTTTTTTTAATGCTTTATTTTTGTAGGGCATGTTGTAAATTACATGAGCATTCAGCAGTATCATACGATTAACGTTAGCAACGTTAGCAATACATTCATATATTCCTGCACTAATTTTATTATTAATACTACAAGGACAGCGCCATTGGCAGCTCAAATATGAGGGTGACAGGAGAGCACAGAACTGTGAGCAGGTATTGCTCTGTGGGTGTGACTGACTGTCTGTGTGTGTGTGTGTGTGTGTGTGTGTGACTGTCTGCATGTAAGTGTGTGTGTGTGTGTGTGTGACTGCATGTGAGTGTGTGTGTGATTGCCTGTAACTGTGTGTGTGTATGTCTGACTGTAGCTGTGTGTGTGAGACTTTCTGCCTGTGTGTGTGTTTGTGACTGTTTGCCTTTAGCAGTGTGTGTGTGTGACAGTCTGCCTGTAACTGTGTGTATGACTGCCTGTGGCTGTATATGTGCCTGTCTGCCTGTGACTGTATATGTAACTGTCTGCATGTAACTGTGTGTGTGAGACTGTCTGCCTGTGTGTGTGTGTGTGTGTGTGTGTGTGTGTGTGTGTGTGTGTGTGCGTGCGTGCGTGTGATAGTCTGCCTGCAACTGTGTATATTACTCCATGTGACTGTATATGTGATTGTCTGCATGTGACTATGTGTGTGTGTGTGATGGTCTGCATGTGACTGTGTGTATGACTGTATATGTGACTGCCTGTAACTGTGTGCGTGACTGTCTGGCTGCGACTCACACAAAGAGGACATAGTCTTAAATTAGAGGGGCAAAGGTTTAAAAATAATATCAGGAAGTATTACTTTACTGAGAGGGTAGTGGATGCATTGAATAGCCTTCCAGCTGAAGTGGTAGAGATTAACAAGGTGAGGGACTTTTAGCATGCGTCGGATAGGGATAAGGCTATCCTAGACTTAAGATAAGGTCTGACTGTGTGTGTGTGACTGTGTCTGTAAATGTGTGTGACTGTATGCCTGTAATTGTGTGTGTGATTGTCTGCCTGTAACTGTGTGTGTGGGGGTGCAGGGATTTTGTAGAAGGTGGCAGGGGTCTTGTATAAGGGGGCTGAGCAGGGGATTTGGGGAAGGGGGTGCAGGGATTTTGTAAGAGGGCCAGGGAAGGAAAGGGGTTTTGTAGAAGGGAGCAGACAGGGGTTTTACAACATTTACAAATTTGTGCAATACATTATAAAAACAATTGTGCAATTTTGTTCAAAGAATCTTCATATTTGGTGTAGATGAAATCTTTACCTCTCTAGTCCTGATGATTTTAATTACCATTCTTGCATTCATATAAAAATATCAGATATACTCTCACCCTGTCTGAACTCCAGAGGCCGAACATCTCTGATCAAGCCTAAGGCAGTGTTATAGAAATTGTCAATCAGTGCAGAAACCATTGTCAATCAGTTCAGAAACCATACCAGTATTTTTAAAGAAAAGTGTTCTAAAATCAAGACTAATCAACAACAATAGGACATAATACAACAGTAGGATATCATTAAAAAGGCATCCTGGACCCATTTGTTTGTGTGTTCTGAGGGGTAGATTACAGAGTGCCTACCAGTTGTTTTTGGAATGCAATTCCAGTGATTCTCAGCCAAAGTGAAATACATATGCTTTAGTTCATTAAAGGAACTCTCCAATCACCATAACCACTACAGCCTCATGGGGCCAACTTACCAGGCGTAGGCCCTGAAAACTGCCACTACCTTCTCTGCACTCAGCTGACACTCTCAGCCAATGAGCCAGCTAAGCATTGCAGGGTCTAGCTCAGTGGAGTGAACTGAGCTCCTTGTGGGAGCGTTCAGACACAGAGGAGGTGGCAATGGTTGACCAGCAAAACTAATGTAAACTAGTCTAACTACTCACTGTGGAAGGACACCAATGCACTCCAAGCATTGTAACCGTTATAATGGGAGCAGGCTTTAAAGGGAGTGTTCTTTTAATGATTTCAAGCCTAATCATACCCCAAGATCCTATCCAAGCAAACAATATTCAGACTACAAAACTTTGTCACTCAATATGACCAAAGTACTGCAGTCAGACAGTCCTTGACTTATACTAACTCAGCCTCCAGTGATTCACACTTGCATCATGCCTGTATGATATACCTAATCTCAAATTATTGCAATGTCACCTCTCAACATCGCAACAGTGTAGTTTCCCTTTTTTTTTTTTGTTTTGTGAAATATTCCTAAAACATTAGTGAGAGAATTTTCTTCACCCAGTGGATAATTATGGTTGCAGGAATGTCAAAAATGTTCTGCAAAGTAAAGCATTATCAAGAAGAAAGTACGAAAATGTAAAACAAAAAATATTACAAAAAACAAACCAGACTCCTCCTCTGCTCAGAAATACAAAGAGGTGAGTCATAGGTATTTTTTCACATTATTGTGGAAGAGAGACATAGCATGTATATATCTGCCATATTTAACTATTTTTATAAAAAGCATCAGTCATTAGAATGCGTGTATAATGTCCTAATTATTCTTGATCAAATATTGTGTTTAGAATCACATTCATTCTAGTTACCAGACCCTAAATCCGGTAGTAATGTTCCTTTAGAAAATGAATTAAAATGTAAAAATCAAAGCAAACTTGCATTTTCTTTCAACGTACACCGACCGCCTAGTCCAGGAACACAACCCTATGTATGTGAGAAGTTCCTGGAATGGTAATGACCTGCAAAATACTAACATACAGTATTTTGTTTGAAACCTTTTAAACTGCTCTATTATACGTTCAGATATGTTTTGGGGAAGGTGAGTTTACGGTTTCCTCCTCCTTGACCGACTATATAATTTATTGTTACAATACAGGGACGGAACAAAAAAAATTAAATACTAATTGTATCCGCTAATCCGGAAACGGTGTGGAATTCAAAAAGGAAATTGTAAAACAACCAATCTTGGTAGAAAGCAGGCAAGTTGGAGAATTTTCACAGATTGTCTAGTTTGTCCTAAAATTTTCAGTTTCCTTGTACGTTTTTCAGTATTCCTAGTTTACAAGATCATTTTTCAAATGGGCATATTCACTATACCATGAGTTAGAAAAACTACAAAATGTACACAAACTGAACAGAGATGCAGGAGAGAACAGGCAAATTATAAAACAACCAATCTTGGAAATTGTAAAACAACCAATCTGACAATTGTAAAACAACCAATCTTGGAAATTGTAAAACAACCAATCTGGGTAGAAAGTAGGCAAGTTGGAGAATTTTCACAGATTTTCTAGTTTGTCCACAAACTGAACAGAGATGCAGTAGAGAACAGGCAACTTTTAACCTGTGGACAAGTATAAATAAATGGTGTTTTTACATACATGAAATTTACAAATCTCAATGTGTATGGTCCTACCTTTGGGGAGCATGAAATTAATGCATTTGACAGACTAATTCGGCTATTTTGGAGTTTTCATCTCCCCATATCGGATTGTTTAGTGAATGGACTCTCCAAGAATAACAATTCCTCGATAAGAAATTCAGCTTGCAATTAATTTCCAGAGGAATGAAGGTTGACAAACCTTAGCTATTAGCACAATTAGATTTCTTTAGGGAAGCCAATTAGACTCTGAAATTAATTTAAAAACACTGTTTTCTGTCCAAATCCCGGGAATGCAGAACTTTGGCATGCCAATGCAATCTGTAGCTTCTGTCTCTTGTAACAAATAGAATCTATTCATTGAACAGCACATACATGTAAGAACCCAACATTTTGTGTATAATCTTCTATATTATTTATAGAATACAGTGTTCAATATAGACGGGACTACAAATAATTTTGACCACAAATTTGAGACCTTTCCAATTTTTTGATCAAAAACATTTTAGAGAATTATAACAATTCTACAGTACAATTATAATGGTAGGCATGTGCCATTTATCATGCATGTGAAATTATATTTACAGACAACTGCCGGCTTGGATTCTTCGTCAGGAAACACCACCACTGGGAAACCATTTTTAACGCCACTTATTATATAACCCACACTTATTATATTTTAATTATTTATCAAGAGAAATAGGGCTTTCATTTCACATAAAATATTTATATATGAAATGGAATTTAATATGAATAAAATCTAAAAAATTGTGAGAAATTAATAAACTTTATTTTCCAAGTTCTGCCTGGCATTTTAACTGTGAATTTCATAATACGGTTAGCTTTTACTGCAATAAACCACATATATTTGTATGCTGTTTTTCATTGCAAGTGAATTTTCATTTTGATATGTATTTAATTATATGATTTAATAATTCTATATTGGGGGACCGGCCAGACAACCCAATGAGAAGCCGCGTCAACCTGATCCCATGACTCGGAACGCCTGGATTGGAAGCCTGGGTTGTTAGGCAGGTCCTCCGATCGCGATCGTAACAGACGGTAAGTATCCAGGTTGAAGAAAGGGCCAGATGATCAGGGTGTGCTAATCCGCCCTAAAGGCGTTAAAGCCCTCCTTTTTGTAGCACAGCATAGCACACCCTAACTTCAGGAAAGGGTTGAAGAATGTAAATAACATATTAGTTCTCACAAAATGTATCTTATTTGTTCAAAATGCATCACTGCAATTATGATCCAATTCCGTAAAGTCTGTTAAAAACCTAAACATTTTGCAACAAATCAACAGGAACCTTAAACTCCTTCATGGACGTGCATTAATAGTGTGACAAAGACGTACAGTTAGTATGTGTTTCTGTCACTTTACGGAACGGTGTATTGTGTTGAATATCGGAATATACAAAAATAATGATATTATCAATGTGCAGTTAAAGTGAAGTAATGAAGTAAGTTTAAAAATAGATATGGCATTATGGCATTATCATAGCTGGAAGAACATTTTAGCTAAGTATTATGCACAAATTGCAGTTGTGACTGTGCTGGTGTTGGCAGATTTGGACCTCCTGAGAGTGAGTGATTAGCATGGGAAGTGCATGCTGTATAGGAAAGAAGGCCAAGCAGAGTAGCTCCCTGCTGGGGAATGGTCCGAGGCAGAATCCTTACTTTCCAGTCTGCAATGGTAGAAACAGCAGTTTGATGAGTCAATTCGCAAGCTGGCCTTGTTGGCAGGGAGAAGAGAGCGGGAAGGGAGGGGGAGCTGGGTGAACGAGCCCGCGTGATGTGAATGCAGAGAGCAATGGGGTGGGGGAGCTTTTACAGGTATAGTCAAGAAGTAAAAACATCAGTAGATTACATGGCTTTTGTCTCTGCAAGGATATCGAGACAGATTTCCTATTCTTTCTTTGATAAGTCAAGAAAACAAACCCAAGCTGTTTGGATGCTTTACGTTCTGGTTATTTAAATCCAGGGATCAAGGATAAGTAAAGCACACTTGATTGTAAGAACGAAAGAAAAAGAAAAAAAAAACGTAGTCATGCAAATGAACTGTACTTAACTGAAACCTTGACAACAAAGTGAACTCAAAAAACAAAACTTTTATGTTAACACATTTTAAATCGTTATTTTAAACTGACACCTTTCCCCTTGTGCTGATTTGAAAGAACATGCGGCGTAAAAACGTATTAAAAAGTAAGAGAACATCTCACCTAACTGCTCTGTGCGATAATAAAAATGGTGTTTGTTGGTTTCTTGTTCTGAATTGATCCACATTTAAAGGGACACTATAGTCACCAGAACAACATCAGCTTATTGTATTTGTTCTGGTGAGTAGAATAAATCCCTTCAGGGTTTCTGCTGTTAATGTTTTTTCAGAGAAAATGCAGTGTTTACATTACAGCCTAGGGACACCTCCACTTGCCACTCCTCAGATGGCTGCTAGAGGTGCTTCCTGGGGCAGTGCTGCACAGTGTTACTAACATTCAGTGTCTTCACCCTCTGCATGGAGACAGAGCGAGCAGCTGCAGACTGGAAAAAAAGTAAGATTCTACTATTTGTAGGGGGGCAAGGAGGGGCCAGGTGGTGGTTTTAACACAATACAGGTTCGTGTTCCTGACCCTATAGTGTTTCTTTAAAGTCAAGCCATTGAGATTAGATGAAAAATTGTCATCATTTTTAATTTGCATTGAAACTAAAAAGATTATATATAATACAGTCTCTCTGTGTATTATTTTGTAATTTGTACAACAAATACACCTATACATACATACCCTCCTTTTTAGTGAACATGGTGCTTGATCCTGGGGCCACAGCCTATTTTAGAATAAACTGTTTTTTGTTTTACGGCATTTGTATGAATTGACATCTCCACATAGAAGATAAACGAAGATATGCATTTTACCGGAACTTCATCTTTGGATCAGAGTTAAGTCAGCACCAGTTATCTCAACAAACCAGATATTAAACTCTGTGGTTAGTGGGAGCTGGCGTTCCTAGATACAGAGAGAACAACTGATATATACCTGAATATCAGCCCAGAACAAACTAAACTTCTCGTGGACTTTATTTGAAAAACATCAGACAGGACGTAAACTAGAAGTTCCCACTTGCCCTACTATTAGATTCACAGTGATATTTATATTAGATTAGGTGCTAGGTGTTTTCTTTAACCCCTTAAGGACACATGACATGTGTGGCATGTCATGATTCCCTTTTATTCCAGAAGCTTGGGCCTTAAGGGGTTAGGGCTACACTGTCTATATAAAAAAATAAAAGTCACTGTTTAGTACATATATCCCCAATGCATTAATTTATCATCAAGGGTATATCTAAACACTATCCTAGCAACCTACTTTTCTATTCTACCCTTACCCTTTGTGTCACTATACCCCACTCCCTCTAGCATGTAAGCTCATTGAGCAGGGCCCTCAATCCCTCTGTTACTGTATCACTATACCCCACTCCCTCTAGCATGTAAGCTCATTGAGTAGGGCCCTCAATCCCTCTGTTACTGTCACTATACCCCACTCCCTCTAGCATGTAAGCTCACTGAGCAGGGCCCTCAATCCCTCTGTTACTGTCACTATACCCCACTCCCTCTAACATGTAAGCTCACTGAGCAGGGCCCTCAATCCCTCTGTTACTGTTACTATACCCCACTCCCTCTAACATGTAAACTCACTGAGCAGGGCCCTCAATCCCTCTGTTACTGTGTCACTATACCCCACTCCCTCTAACATGTAAACTCACTGAGCAGGGCCCTCAATCCCTCTGTTACTGTGTCACTATACCCCACTCCCTCTAACATGTAAACTCACTGAGCAGGGCCCTCAATCCCTCTGTTACTGTGTCACTTAATCCCACTCCCTCTAGCATGTAAACTCACTGAGCAGGACCCTCAATCCCTCTGTTACTGTGTCACTATACCACCTCCCTCTAGCATGTAAACTCACTGAGCAGGGCCCTCAATCCCTCTGTTACTGTGTCACTATACCCCACTCCCTCAAACATGTAAACTCACTGAGCAGGGCCCTCAATCCCTCTGTTACTGTGTCACTATACCCCACTCCCTCTAACATGTAAGCTCACTGAGCAGGGCCCTCAATCCCTCTGTTACTGTTACTATACCCCACTCCCTCTAACATGTAAACTCACTGAGCAGGGCCCTCTGTTCCTGTGCGTCCAACTTGTCTGGTTACAAATATGTGTCTGTTAATCCACCCATTGTACAGCGCTACGGGAACTTGTTGGAGCTTTAAATATAATAATAATAAAAAACAGCATGCAAAAGCTACAGATCTCTTATCTGCAGCCGTCCTAACCCGCCCAGACTGTCTGTGGCTGTCTAATCACAGACTTCCCAATGCAGTTCAATGAGAAGTCTTTGCAAAGCAGGTTTTCTGGGCAATTGCTGCCTTTCGAGTTTTGCTCCACTGACCTAAGCAAACCAGAAAGTAACAGGGCCGGTGTTCTATCAGATAAGTATATAAGTATTTCTATTTGAAAGTCACTTCCGGTGAGGGGAATCAGCTGGATCCTGTGTTGTACATGCGTGCTTGAACTCCAGCTGGGGTAGGGAAATCTGATAGAGGCTGTGAGCACGTCCTGGGAACTCCTCCACAGCAAGGTCCTGGAAGGTAAGTAACACAGCAAGGTCCTGGAAGGTAAGTAGCACAGCGAGGTCCTGGAAGGTAAGTAAAGCTAGTTTTACACTTGCATTATAGTTAGTGCATTCACTAAGCTCAGGACATGTGGCATTTAGGGTTAAGTGAGGGTTCAAATTAGGGTTAGGTAAGCAATTTTCACCTCTCTCACACTTTATTCTAACCCTAACCCTTAAGGTAAGGGTTAAATGAAAGTGGGACATAAATCACAGTTTAATGACATTCCCCTAAATTTAACTCTAATTTGAACCCTAACATTGCTCCCTCCCTTGGCCGTGGGGGGTTATCCAGGCCCAGGGATCCGAGCCCTGGTCGTACTATGGACCGTTATTGCAGGTGGCAATACTGCAACATCCCTTTTGCTTCTACCAATGGCTGCAGAAGGTTATACTGATTTGAGGACTACTGCAACATGGGACCTGCTGACCCAATGCTAGAGCCACTGAGCGGCCTGCTTACTGAAATTGTTGTGACCTCACTCGCTGGGTACGAGGGGCGCCAGGAGAGATTTTGTCCCCAGCATCGTGAGCCATGTGGGGCTGGAGTGCGACTGCACCAAGTGTGTGGCCGGTGATGGGTGAGACTCTGACGGTGTAGGGGAGGTGCAGATAGCAGATGATCCACGGACTCTTGGTGGGGTGGCCCAGTGGATTACCCTGCCTCTGAGTGCCCACTGTTCCACAGAATACTCTGACAGTGGGGTAGGACTGTTTGGGGGAGTCAGACGGAGGATCGGCGCCCTAGGAGATCCAAAGCTCTCAAGTCGATGACAGCCTGCATGCCAACGTCTGCTCAACTACTGAACTGATTTGGCCATTGGACTGTAAAGGAGTTACCAGTCATGTCCAACCTCATTATTAACCCCACTTTTTTTCCATCTCTTTTTATTTGGCGTCTGGCAATGCCTGGCCGTGCGTGCTTGTCCAAGGCCCCCTGGGACATCGGTCCACTGGTGCTCGGAGGGGATCTTCACATAGGCCACTTCCCCTTTCCTTGGACTATCCCCTTTCCTTGGACTATCTCCATATCTCCAGATTTTCAACAAAACCATAACAAATAAAACATAAATGTTTTCTTTATTTCCCTCCGGGGCTCGGATCGTTGTTGCTATGGTCTAGTGTTTTTCTTATCTTAACTCACTTAAGTCCTCATTTTTATCTTTGCTTCTCTTCTTGAGTTTAAATACCTACATTTGATAAACTTTGTTTGTTATCAGTTAGCTATGTGTGACAGGGCCAATCTTATGCTGTATGATATGACACATTCCTGAAACATTTGTTCACTCTTGGGCCTAGGCATTCTGCATCTTACATACCCCATGTCGACTTTGACTACCCTAACATGATTAGGCTATACTATCACATAAACTAACTAAAATTGAGTTTCGAAGCGCTATATTAAGCTGATCTGCTTCGGTTGATTGACTAAATTTTGTCTTACTGAACCACTACACGCTCTTGCATTTTCACGCTATACCTAGAATACACACACACACACACATCTTTATTTATCTAATGTTGTATCACCATATTGCTTGTTAAACAGTCGAAGATTTTGATATTTCACACTGACTTACATCTTTATACCCATACCTGTTATTTATCAGCTATTTACTTTACTATTATGTTGTGTGGCAATGCTTTACAATCCTGTCTTGTATATCATCAAACTATGCTAATACAAAATAAACTTTGAGTGATAAAAAAAAAACAAAAAAACTGTTAAGTCTAAACTAATAAGACACCAATACGTACAATTAAATATATACAAAAATATGTATAGAGAAATCACTTCAAATAAACGGATTCCTCCTGACAGTCAGTGAAGATGCACATAGGGTAATATCACGTAGTTCTAAATTATGAACTTATAAAAAAGTTATAAATCTATACAAATATAACATTTAGATATTAAAAAATAGCAATAAATGATTAATACGGGTCTAAATGAAATCTTTATATAGAAATTAAAAGATGAACATCCATATATAGAAATTTAGAAATAAATTACAAAAAATGACAAAGTTCAAAATCATCATTTAGTCCAGTGGATGACATTTAGTGGATGACTTTTCTGTCTGTGAATTCCTGACAATTCTCACTTTTGTAAATAATCCAGTATGACAGTGTGTGTGTGTCTGTGTATGTGTATGTTGGCATGTGCCTCTGTATATGACAGTGTGTGTCTGTATGTATGTGACTGTGTATGTTGGTATGTGTCTCTGTATAGGACAGAGTGTGTCTGTGTATGTATGTGACTGTGAATGTTGGTATGTGCCTCTGTGTGTGACAGTGTGTGTCTTTGTATGTATGTGACTGTGTATGTTGGTATGTGTCTCTGTATATGATAGTGTGTGTCTGTATGTATGTGACTGTGTATGTTGGTATGTGCCTCTGTATGTGACAGTGTGTGTCTGTGTATGTATGTGTATGTTGGTTTGTGACAGTGTGTGCCTGTATGTGCCTCTGTTTGTGACAGTGTGTGTCTGTGTTTATTAAAATAATAAAAAAAATTAAAAAAACATTGCCCACCCCCACCAAGGCTCTGCAACACACACACACACACACACTGCATTCATACACACACACTGCACTCATACACACACACACTGCACTCATACACACACACTGCACTCATGCACACACACTGCATTCATTATACACACACTGTAAATAAATATTCAATTAATATATTTTTTTTAGGATCTAATTTTATTTAGAAATTTACCAGTAGCTGCTGCATTTCTCCCCCTAGTCTTATACTCGAGTCAATACGTTTTCCCAGTTTTTTGGGGTAAAATTAGGGGCCTCGGCTTATATTCGGGTCGGCTTATACTCGAGTATATACGGTATCTGTTCTTCTGATATCTTTGACCGTTGGATTGGATCAGTTGGATCAGTAAACATTTCATGTGTTCCAGGGTGTAACGCACGCGTTCGCACACCGCCCGAGCATCATGCCGTATGACACTACGTCCAGGTGTTCTGGCGCATGGGCCAAGACCCTTAAAAGGCATATTTAAATGCTGAAGAACACAGGGGATTACAAGCTCTCGAAGTCGCCTAAGACAAAACGCGTTGAGCTGAGCCGAGGACAGGCGTGGTGGACAACAAACTTAAAGGACCTATTGTAGCAGTGAAGTTCCAGTTTTTTGGGCCCAAAAGAATATCTATTTGTGTGGACTAAGCTGCATCTAGAGGACTGGTGATATTTTTCTGCTATTTGGCAGTATGCACTTTTGCACTATTATTTTACTATCTGCCACTTCTCCTTGTTTATCTGTATGTCTATTTTAATACCAGTATATGTTTATTAAAGATTTTGTCAAGATATTTGCTTTCTTTTTTTCCATGTGACACTTCATCCCAGCTGGTAACTATTTATTTATGTACAGTAGTGATTGTGGCACTTGGGTTCTTTTGTTTCTTTACCATCCTGACCTTGGCCTGTCTGATTATTCTACACCTCTCTCTGTACACATATATACGTTATGGCCGGCCAATCTAAGGCCGATAATACATCCTGGTTTGTGTATAGGTATAAAGCACCTTAGTTTGCATGTTAGGGTAAATGACAAAACAACAGTCGGGTATTGGTTCTTAGCGGAGACACAGGACTGCATCTGTGCTTGCGGCTAAAGGGGCCCTCACACTAGGCTGGATAGACTCTTGCTGATGTGGCTATACTCTAACTGGCCTGGTGCTTATCCTTATTTATATTATTTCTGTCTGTTCTTCTGTCTTGAGATTTTAATGTGCACTCCAGTGGTTATTACCTACTGTGATTCTTGTAGACCATTTCTCACTTAATGTTTTATTATTATATGGTTTTGGTTAACAGAGATGGGCTGCCTACCAGCTTCTACTTAATTGCTACACAAAAAATAAATAAATGCAGACCTCTCAACATATGTTATTTACCTGTAATTTTACAAGTCCTATCACATCTTGATGAGGTGTCATTTTGAGTCTATATGTTTATCCCTGCATGCCAAAAATAAAGAATGGCAAAAAAAAAAAGAAAAATCTTCTGTCGACCTTATTCTTCTTAAATTTTCCTTTAGAAAGTTTCCAAGACTGATTGCACACAGTATTTTCTAAATAATATCAGAAGCAGAAGATGCTGAGATTTTGTGTTTTTCTTTAATCAGCTTTTGCACTAGTTCCGCCGCTGATAAGAACTGGAAAAAAAAAGAGGAAAAAGTCCTCTCTCGGGTAAAAACTCCAGTATATATAAACTGATCATAAGCAATTGTACAAGTCAATTTCTATGATGTGCCTGCCACAGCACACATATTTAAAACACCAGGGACTGTTTACTGGGGTTTGTGAGGATTTTAAGTTTGTTCTACTCTTGATAAACTCCTAATTTCCCCAGCTGATAGTCAATTCAGCAGAATAAGCAGTTTGCTTTTTTTTTTTCTAATTTCAGTTACAGAAAAACCAAGGGAATCATCTTTTTTGTAACTATTTTAAAATTTAAAGTTCGTTCTAAGGGGATAGAGAATATTAACAATAGGAAAAACTAACTTGTGCACTGTAAAGATATCAGCAGCTGCTAAAATATGAATTACAAGAAAAACTACTCAAATAAGCTGTTTGACATGCAACACTTTTTTACGAACTTCCCAAGTCATACATCAATTTGACCTTGAAAGGGACAAGGTCGGAGCCTTGAATTTCAGAGAGAAAACGGACACCAATATCCAATGGATAGAAGCTTTCTAGGGATGGAAAAATAGGTATCTGATGAGGATGTAATAAGATCCGGGCTTCTATTAGTGCATGGGATGAAATCATTATACTCTGTTTTCATGGGAATCCAATGCTTACAACTAACTGGAATAAAACCTTGGTTATGGAGTTGAGGGGATAAGAGACCACTTCGTAAACACAGTAAGTAACTGTTATTGCTTCCATGAGATTATGATGGTAGCATTCCATTTAAAGTCTTCTTTCTTCAACCTAAAGAGACCAAATAAAAAAAAAACAAAAAAAAAAACATTCTAATGAAGCTACATAAACTATAAAAAAAGATTAAAAAAAAGAAAAAAAAAAAAAAAAGAAAACAAAGCACAAAAAAAGAAAAATCCAACCAGTATGGGTGCTTTTAAATGCTCAGCAGGAGCATTTAGTCGGTTTTGGAAGCCAATCAATCACAGCGCTATCATAGTCTTCCTTTTCGTGACACTTGCCTGTTATTGTGTACAGATGTATATTTTTTTAATTTTACCCTTTTTTGGTTAGATATAGAAGACTAAAGAATTCAAATTTAATCATTTCTAGACATATTGTAGGGGTGTAGCTACGAGCTCAGGCATCCTAACCAGGAGACGGGAAGCTATTTTTTGGGCACAAGAGACAGGGCACATCCTAGGTTCTGCTGGGCCTTAAATCTTATAAGACTTAATCCCTGTCAAGATTCAAGTTTGAGGCTCAAGAGATTGGGCATTTCCTGGACTCTTATGGGGTCCAACAATGTTTCATTATCTCCTAGAAGGGTAGGTTACTATTTAACGGTCCATGAGGTGGAGAGGCCACCCAACAGCATTTCCTGATCTGTTTTTTTTGTTTGTTTTTTTAAAGGGGGTTGTAGGGGACACCCTTTTTAATAGCAGGACTCATAGATATTAGTATGTCTTTAATTGTTTTACTATACTTGACAGTAAATATCATGGATATTTAAACTGACTTCTAAGCACAACTAACTTTAGCGGCAGCGCGGCTACTTACACCGCCTAATAAATCGATGTGGAATACTTCAAAAACCTACTGCCCATGCTGTAGGAAAGGAAGCAACGTCTAGTTTGGTCCTAATTATAACATCAGAAATAAGCACAGACCTAAAAGAGGGTAAGGTAACAGCCAAAAATATGTCTATAGATATAATTCTAATTAATACACTTCTCAACACGATAAAAACAAAATGTAATGGTTTGTTTTTTTAGCCCAACATTGCTATCAATTTACGATGGCTCTGCAAATTGTTATCCAGAAGAGTCGTACAGAAAAAAAACCTCTGCTATGTTCCCAGCTGGGCTACGTTTGCCTAAAATTCTAAAATGTGCACACTTCCATTTTGTCTATGTAACCAGAATTGCAAAAACTCTGTCTAGTATTATGACTAGAAAATGTATGGCAGCCAGGAATGTGTCCTCTGAATTCAAAAGTAAGGAATGGGGACAAGTGGATAAATTAATTGCCAGAGCGATATAAAACCAGTTTTTTTAGTGGAATAAAGGCCAATGAGTTGTTTGGATGTGAATATTTTGGCACACAGCAACGTCTGTCTGAGACAGTGTGTAGGCAGGACTTTGTGTCACATCACTCATTACTATAACTATGAATGATATTTTGTCCCTAGCAATATTCCCCCACTTATCATTTTGTCATCATTTAGAATTCCTCTTGATTTTATTGATCAAGATTGATAGGGGGCCCACAGACTCTCCCGCTTGTTTGCCTGGTTAGCCATTCTGTCTCACGGCTTAGTATCCAAATTATTTTTTTAACATTCTTCATTTATAACAATTTGTATATTTGGTAGCATAGAATTAAATTTATTTAATAGAAAAAAAAAAGAAGAACAAAAAAAGAGAGCTAAAAAATAAAAAAGGATACCAAACCAATATAAATGTTTGAGGGTGCAAACCAGTTCTGTCTAATTTCAGTGATCCAGGTCCCTTTAAAATCTGGTAATTCGAGGGAGACTTTCATTTTCTGGTACTTGGTTTGAAAAGAAAGAGTGCAGAATGCTATCCTGGGGCTTGCCCTTGGCATATTAAATGCTCGGTCCATTTGTTATGTGACATTTTTGCAAAGTAATGTGATCAAAGAGTAAACCATTGAATTATACTCAGGGGTTAATTATTTGGGCTATTGCAGCCAGTATGAAATATACCGAGCAGAATGGAGAATGAAATGGGGAGGAAAAGTAGAAAAATGGACAGAGTTATAAAAATCACCAAATTATAAGACAGCGGTTATTTTTTTTCTATTTGTGCAATTTGGACTTCCTGTGGCACAAATATGTACCTGTGTTTTTTTAAATCATTATTCTGCACTCCACTTTAATGTTGCCATATTTTATTTGATACTTTCAATAAAAAATAAAATAAAAAAAAATTAGAAATATTGTATCCTACAAAATGCTTCACAGTAGGAATGAAGGGGAAGAAGTCTATGTATTTTTAACGATACATAAACCCTTGAGAGTGCAAAGAAAAACAGATCAATATGGTACAGTGAAGAAACAAATAAATAAAAAATATATAAAGTGAAAGAGGATAGGACGAGTTCTAAAAGTACACAGCATGTAACATCTTCCAAATTATTTTCCGTATGAACATTCTTACCTTGGTTCCTAATTCCCCAGAGCAATGTTACTTGACAGAGCACACTGGGTGCAGGAAAAGTGATGGCAGTGAGTTGAACAAACTGAGTTTGACAAACGGGTGCGGAATTTTAAGCAGACTGTCCTAATTCTTTTTCCTAACAGCATCTCTCTTCGTGCCTCCAGTTCATCTATTCCCTGCAAATACCTGGGGTTTAATTGAGTATCTCTATAATTCTACACGGTGCATTCTCTATCCAGTTTTGCCTAGTGGCATTTCTACCTATTTAAAACTTTGATAGTTCGCATGCATATTTCTCAGTTTTGCAGTTTTTAACGATGCAGTACCTCCTGCTTGCATGCAGAACTCACATAATCTTTGTTCTAGATTGTGTTCAGACTTAAATCAGCTTGACTATATGTTCGATGCATGTTGTGCAACCATCCAGATCCATGTGTATAACCTATTAAATTGTCATGACTTACCAAGGCAAATCTCAGACATAATACCTCCTCTACTGCATTCCTTTCACACACATTATAGGGTGTAAGTAAGCTGCGACAGAAAGTTGTTTTTATAAGATAAATGTCTTCTTCAGCCTTTGGACCAGCAGGGACCGAGGCCCCCTCCCACCGAGAAAGGTAAGACATTAGAGATGAAACAGAAGACGCTGGGAGGCAAAATATATTTTGTAACACATCCTACCCCAACACACACACACAAACACACACACAAAAGAGACACAAAGACGTAACACACACATAAAAGGCAATCACATACTTGCAGCATTAATCTGCACACACATTTCACATATTTGTGGTCGGGGCTATATTGTAATAAACAATATTTGTAATAAACAACTTAGTTAATAACACCGGTCGGTTGTGGTGTGCCGGAACCGACAATGCAGTAGGCCTGTAATAAAGAGGGCAAAAAGAAGAACACATTTTTATATAACTGCTGGACACGAGGCAAGAAAGGCAAACGTTGCCAGGAGGGATGAGCTCCTCGGCAGGACAACAGTTGGACAAAGCGTGTCACCCAGATAAGCGAAACCCGGGTATAAACCATAGAGGAGGGAAACAGAGGTGGGTATAGGAACATGGCATAAAGAAGTACAAAATATGACCATCCAGAAAAGACAAAAGGCTCAGAACCATCCAGTGATTAAGGTCAAGGGACAGAGACCCAGTAACAAGAGAATACCAGCGAATATGTTAGAGGCGTAATAGAGCGAACCTCAACGCTGAAAGATGTTATTTAAGTGAATGGGATAGGCATACACCAGACGAGCGAGCAGGGGCGCACCAGACAGTAAAACTTAGCGCAGAATTAGAACAGTCAATTACACCATACTGATAGTCACTAGAAATAGCAAAATACGTGTAGGTGAGTCACACATACCCGCAATACAATGACAACCAGCTATTAGTATGGCAAGTGACATACCGTAATAATTTAACATGTGTAAGAAATATGCACCCATGACATAACCAGATTGTGAAATGTGAAAACATAATGCACTCGGAACATACAACATGCAAAACGAAACCATGACAATTTTTATTTTTTTAACATGAAAGGTTGTGCCTTTTGTACTTTTTTTTTTCCATTTAAAAAAAAAAAAAGAATTTATTATTACATTATCTTTTATTATTATTAAAGGGAAACTCCAGTGCCAGGAAAACAGTCCGTTTTCCTGGCACTGCAGGTCCCCTCACCCTCCCACCCCCCATCCCCGGTTGCTGAAGGGGTGAAAACCCCTTCAGGTCACTAACCTGACACCACGCTGGTGGTTTCTGCTCGCCGACACTCCTCCCAGTCATTACGTCAGCCGGTGGGCGAGACTGATCCCGCCCACTGGCCGGGGAGACTTAATGTGCATGCGCGGCAATGCAGCGCATGCGCATTAGAGCTCCCATATGAAAGCATTGAAAATGCTTTTCAATGCTTTCCTATGGGGAATTGAGCAACACTGGAAGTCCTCACACAGCGTGAGGACCAGTGGTGTATCCTGGTTTTGTGCTGCCCTAGGCAGGACAAAACTCAGGCGCCCCCCTCCCGCCCACGCCACCCCCACCCAACCCTCCCCCCCCCCGCCCGCGCCACCCCCACCCAACCCTCCCCCCCCCCGCCCGCGCCACCCCCACCCAACCCTTCCCTCGTCCCGCCTTCTAAATACACACACACACATTCACTGACAAATACGCATACACTAGGTAACAGAAACACACACACACACTAACACACACACTCACTAGCAGATACACACACACTCACACTAACAGACACACACACACACACTAACAGACACACACACACAGACATACACACACACTAACAGACACACACACTAACAAACACACACTTACAGACATACACACACACAGACACACTAACAGACATACACAGACATACAAACACACTCACTCACTCACTCACATATTTAATACATTTTTTTTTTTTTTAAATTTAACCCCCCCAGCCTCCTTACCTTTGGGAATGCTGGGGGGGTATCTGTCTCCCTGGTGGTCCAGTGGCTGCTGGGCAGTGCGGGTGGGTGGGCGGGCGGCGAGGGAGCACTTCCTCTGAGCTGTCTGCTCAGCTCCCTCGCGCGCCGCAGAGTGATGCTGGGAGGCGGAGCCGGAATATGACGTCATATTCCGGCTCCCAGCCTCACTCTGCGGCGCGCGAGGGAGCTGAGCAGACAGCTCAGAGGAAGTGCTCCCTCGCCGCCCGCCCACCCACCCGCACTGCCCAGCAGCCCGCCGGCCGCCCAGCATGCCTTGTTAGCCGCAAGGCTAACAAGACATTTGCCTTGGGCATTTGGGGGCGGCTTTTTTTGCCGCCCCCTGAAAAATGCCGCCCAAGGCAAATGCCTTGTTTGCCTCGCGGCTAATACGCCCCTGGTGAGGACGTCCAGCGACGCTCTAGCACAGGTTGCCTGTGCTATAGAGCAGGAAGTGCCCTCTAGTGGCTGTCTAGTAGACAGCCATTAGAGGTGGAGTTAACCCTGCAAGATAATTATTGCAGTTTATAAAAAACTGCAATATTTACAGCTGCAGGGTTAAGGGTAGTGGGAGAATGGTTTGGGTGCCTGTAGTGTCCCTTTAAGTAAAAGTAACCTACCCAACGTGAGGATATTAGGCAACAAAGGCAAACGCAGCCAGGAACGATGAGCTCCCAGGCAGGAAAAGGGGTGGACAAAGTGTGTCACCTAGTACAGCAACCCAACTGGTGGATATGAGGCACTGAGATGCGGCCCAAAGGACATGACAGAAATATCAGTAAGAAACAATGCATGCAATCAGTCAGGGACAGTTGTGTAACACTATCAAATTAAACATTTAACCCGGCCAGCAGGGGTCACCGGAGCACACCAACAACAGCAGGGAATGCTTTACAAAAGAACACCAGACAGAATAGGCACAACGGGAGAATACGAGCGACTGGCCCATGCCTGGACACGGCCGTCGCCAGCCACAAGCCAATCACGCAGACAAACGCACGAACAGGGCACCCATCTGCGGGAACAGCCGAACCGGAGGGTGGTGGGGGTTCAGGCGTTTCCGCATATGAAGGAACTAAACGCACACCACAATGACGCCACGTAAGTATCAAAGTGGAGCCATCCCGGGACCAGAAACCGAGCCAGACAGAGGAGGCCATGGACCTGGAAAGGCAGGCAAGTGGTGAGGTACTGGAGCAACAAACCAGGTCACCTGGAATCAGGTAAGAGGCAGCGATATGCGAGCAGACCGTTAGTATCAGGTAACCATAGGCGTGCGCATGGGGTGTGCCGGGTGTGCCTGGGCACACCATAATCACGCCTCCTTGCTGCACTGCCTTAGGGCAGACTAACATGTTGGGTCCTCGGTCTATGACTGAGGACCCGGCACAGGAGGGGACTTTGGCGGCTTGCCCACAATGCCACCGTGTGCAAGGCCCCTCCTGTCAGTCTGCCCTGACGGAGATCCAGCCTTCAGTCTGCAGCTCCGCCGGGAGTGAGCTGCAGACTGAGGTGTCTTGCGATCTCCAGCCTGTCAGAGCATTGCCGCGGGTTACCATGGCAACGCTCTGACTGACTGGAGATTGCGAGACTCCCGGCGGAGCTGCTGACTAAAGAGAGAGGGCACCCACTGGACCACCAGGGAAGGTATTTATGACCCTTACCCCATGTCACTGCCCCTCCAACCCCCTTATCCCAGGTCACTGTCCCTCCAACCCCCTCCCTGCCCTCTATCCCTGTCACTGCTCCACCACCCCCCACACTGTCACCCCCACCCACACCCTATCATCCCCACGCACACACACGGTCCACCACATACACTACCAGCATTCCCAAACACTCTCAGCCCCCACACGGCAACGCTCGATTCCATGTGGTGCCAGGACTCGCGAGAACAACCTTCACCCAGCGGTGCTGCAGAGGTGAAGGTTGAGAGCCCCTACAGTGCAAGGGAGGGGGGGGGGGGGGGCTGAACACTTAAAAAATATATTAAAATAAGTATAATGAAATTAAAAAGTTGCTCCCCTCTCAGACCCCTTTCCTAGCCCTCAAAGCTTCTCTTCTCGCACTACAACCCACCCCTCACAATCACACACAATGTACCCCACACACACTGCACCCGTCACAATCACACACACACTGTACTCCACACACACTGTACCCCTCGATATCACACACACTGTACCCCTTACACCCCTCACAATCATACACAATGCACCCCATTTGTATATATATGTGTGTATGTATATAAAAAAAATACAATATAGGAAAAAAGGGTGCGCTGTGCCTTTAAGACAAAAAATTGTGCAATATCTCTTTAAAAACCAATGTAAAATAATTTGTGCTATAGTATTCACAATATTAGTATTGTGGGTGTGGTATTATCTTAATACACACGTGAACATACACAAAAGTGCAAATGTGCTGATATCTCTGATATCACAGTGCTTAAGTGCAACACAAAATTCAAAAAAATTAAGTGGATACAATACCCAGCTGTATGTACCCTCGATTGGGTTACTTCAAATTACCTGTGCATATGTATGAAAATAAAAAGAAAAGTACATAGCGTAGTACAGTAAAGCAAATATAGCATATGGAGACAATCTCTCTATGGGTACACTCACAAGTGGGGAGCAGATAAGCCTGCTCCAACTGTATCCGCTTTGTATATGAAAGATACACAGGACGGCAGCAGCTTGAAAACGAAAAATAACTTTAATATCTGCAAGATTCCACAGTATAAAACGGTGTCACTTAGCTCCCTTAATCCTCCTCTGGAAAAAATGTTCGGTTTGGTTGCCGGCAAACACACCAGGGCCGGACTGGGAACAGAAAGCAGCCCTGGAAAAAAAATATTTCAGCCCTTTAATTCATTGTGTCATATAGTATGCTTGTATTGTTTATATGTATGCACTTTGAAGAAGACTTTTGTCTTACCTGCAGCCCATCGCTCTAGATGATCCATGGGTGTTACAGTGCTATAACCACCACCCTCCAGGATGCTCCTTGTCCGTTGTGACTGCCTCTGCTTGGGGACAATTCTTTAAGCAGGGAAACACTCCATGCCAATATCAGCATATCGGCATCAGTGTGTCAATTGTGTAATTTCAGAAATATATATATTAAAAGAATGTCCCACATTAATAAATCACACTAGTTCAATGGCACACACACACACACACACACACACACACACTGACTACAGAAAAGCTCACTGACACAAAAGAGCTCACTACAGACAAGCTCACCGATAAACACAAAAGCTCTCTGACACATGCACAAGCTCACTACAGACAAGCTTACTGCCGTACACAAATTCACTGACATTCACTCAAGCACACTAGAGACAAACTCAGTGACAAACACAACCTAACTACAGACAAGCTCACCACACACACAACCTCTCTGACC